>NC_084735.1:19411090-19473590 GCF_033978785.1 Entelurus aequoreus | reverse complement strand
TTATTTATTTTTAACAAATAAAGCCAACAAATTAATTACAAAGTAGCCAGAATGTGAGTTTAAAAAAATCATAGAACCTGTCATTATTCACCTAAATGTGATTATAAATATGTCAAACACGTTAACTGTCGACATATTTGTGAGAACGTTAGCATGCTAATGTTTTATTGGAAGCTTTTTATAAAATTTTGTGTGTTTAAACCTAAAAGTCATGATTTTTGATACTTTGCGCCATCTTTGAAATATGCTAACATCCGTTATATTAGCAGGCTAATGTTTTATTCTAGCTTTTTAGCTTACTTTGTATGTTCTAAACTCAAATTCATGCTTTTTGATACTTGGCGCCAATTTGGAAGTATGCTTTTGTCTTTTATATTAGCACGTTAAGGTTTTATGCTAGCTTTTAAGCTAATTGTAAATAAATAAATGGGTTATACTTGTATAGCGCTTTTCTACCTTCAAGGTACTCAAAGCGCTTTGACAGTATTTCCACATTTACCCATTCACACACACATTCACACACTGATGGCGGGAGCTGCCATGCAAGGCGCTAACCAGCATTTGTAACCAGCAATTGTGTATGTTTTAACATAAAATCATGGTTTTTGATACTTGGTGCCATCTTGGAAGTCTGCCAACATCTCTTATATTTGCATGCTAACGTCTTATGCCGGCTTTTTAGCTACGTTTGTATGTTTATACCTACAAATAGTGCATTTTAACATTTTACGTGCTCGCACGCTTACGTCATATGCTAGCTTTACTGCTAATTGTGTACGTTTGAACCTAAAAATCATGGTTTTTGATACTCGGCGCCATCTTAAAATTATGCTAACTTCTCTTTTATCAACATGCTAACATTAGCATGTTATGGTTTTATGCTGCCTTTTTAGATCATTTTGTATGTTTACACCTACAATAAGTGCATTTTGGTACTTCCTCTCATGCTGTTGTTAGAATGCTAACATTTTATGCTAGCTTTTTAGCTATTTTTGTACGTTTATACATAAAAAACCATAGCTTTTGATACTTGGCGCCACCTCAGATGTATTTTATATTAGCATGCTAACGATAACATGCTTGTGTTTTAGGCTAGCTTTTTAGCTAACTTTTTATGTTTGAACCTAAAAATGATGGATTTGTATACTTGGTGCCATCTCAGAAGTATGCAGGCTTCGATTGACCCCAAGAATTTTCTAGTTATTATTATTAATCGTGCATTTACTTGGGGTAAGCCTCCCCGTCTTTAAAAACTACTGACTACTCTTTTTTTTTTTAACTTTAATTTGGGTCCTTGAAAGCAGCACTGTTCGGCAGCCATATTTGTATTCCTTTTTGTGTGGGTTATAGATTTACTGTCCAACTTGTGGATTGCTGTGATTGAGTTGTTTGTCTGGGACTCGGGATATAAAAATGTCATATCACGGTTATCGTGAGCAAACCGTACAAAATGAGCTACATAGCTAGCCTAAAACATTAGCAGGCTTACATTAAAATGCTTACATTTAGCACGTGTGCAAACGTTAGCATGATAACAGTTGGCATGTTTCATATACCAAGTTATATGACTCAAAGGTGTATGGCTGAGAAAATAGAGAAAAAAAGTGTAAAATTAGATGAAAAACTTAGCATGCTTAAGTTAGCTTGCCAGCATGCTATCGTTTGCATGCTTACAGTTTTAAAAATGTCACATACCAAGTTATATGACACTGGTGTGAACGGTTGTAAAATTAGCTGAAAAAGTTAGCAGGCTAATTTTAGCATGTTTACATGCTAATATGAGCATGCTAACAGTTAGTTTGTGTCACATATCAAGTTATATGACTCTGGTGTAAACGGTTGCAAAACTAGCTCAAAAAGTTAGCATGCTAACGTTAGCATGTTAGGAAGCTAACGTTAGCATGCTAATAGTTAGCGTGTGTCACATACCAAGTTATATGATTCTAAGGTGTATGGCTGGAGAATTAGAGAAAAAAGTGTAAAATTACCTTAAAAAAAAGTTAACACTTATGTTAGCATGCTAACAGAGTAACAAGCGTCACATACCAGGTTAAATGACTGTAGGGTAAACGGTTGTAAAATTAGCTCAAAAAGCACACACTTTATTGGTAGCATGCTAACGTTAACATGCTAACAGTTAGCTTGTGTCACATACCAAGTAACGGTTGCAGAACGAGCTGAAAAAGTTAGCATTCTAATGTTAGCATGCTAACAGTTAGCGTGCGTCACATACCAAGTTATGACTCTAAGGTGTATGGTTGGAGAATAAGAGAAAAAAGTGTTAAATTACCTAAAAAAGTTAACACTTTAATGCATACTTGCCAACCCTCCCGTTTTTAGCGGGAGAATCCCGATATTCAGCGCCTCTCCCAACAACCTCCCGACAGAGATTTTCTCCCGACAAACTCCCGGTATTCAGCCGGAGCTGGAGGCCACGCCCCCCCCCCCCCCCCCCCCCCAAAAAAGTCTGCCGCAGCTGCGATTGGACCTGACCAGCCTCCGGGTACAAGTACTGGAGTACCAATTGCTTGCCAGGGAAGATCTTCCCCAGGAAGCAAGGATTGACCGGTTTTGGGCCATGCTAGGGAGAGATGGAAGATTCCACACTCTCCTGCATTTGATGAAAGCACTTTTGTGCGTGCCACACAGCAATGCATCATCAGAGAGGGTGTTCAGCATGGTTAGAAAAATAGTGACAGAGAATAGAAAGAGGATGGACAATTCAACCCTTAACAAAGCATTGTACTTTCAAGTACAACAATGAGTAGATGAGTGTTGTGTGTGTGTGTGTGTGTGTGTGTGTATGTGTAAATAAATGAACACTAAAATTCAAGTATTTCTTATATATATAAATAAATAAATAAATAAAAATAAAAAATAAAAAATATATATATATATATATATATATATATATATATATATATATATATATATATATATATATATATATATATATATATATATATATATATATATATATATATATGTAACGGTGTAGAAACAGACGTTCATTATGCTTGATTAAATTATGAATGAAGTGTTGCAACAGCGCCTGTTGCTGGCGAGAAGTGGTATGTACTTTACCTGCGGGAAGTGCTCAGAACTGTGACGCCTTCCAACTGATAATCCCGTGACCCAAGTGGACTCAGTCTCACAATTTGCACTGTTTTGCAGGACACTGTAATATATATATATATGTATATATGAAATACTTGAGTTGGTGAATTGTAGCTGTAAATATACTCTCCTCTTAACCACGCCCCCCCCAACCACGCGCCCCCCACCCCCGACCAAGCCCCCACCCCCCCCACCTCCCGATATTGGAGGTCTCAAGGTTGGCAATTATGCTTTAATGTTAGCATGCTAACGTTAGCATGTTAACAGAGTAACAAGCGTCACATACCAGGTTAAATGACTGTAGGGTAAACGGTTGTAAAATTAGCTCAAAAAGCACACACTTTATTAGTAGCATGCTAACGTTAACATGCTAACAGTATAGCTTGTTTCACATACCAAGTTATATTTTTATGTACAGTTATAAAATATAAGTTATATATATATATTTTTTATTTTTTATTTTTTTATTTATTTATTTATTTTTTTTGTTTGTTTTTTTTTTTTCTCCCCCCCCCCCACTTGTTTACCTGTATCTCACCTTTTTTGTAAGGGGCGCCGGAAGTTGGCAGACCCGTCAGCGATCCTGTTCTGTCTCCCTGTAATGTTTGATCCTGTTCTGTCTCCCTGTAATGTTTGATCCTTTTCTGTCTCCCTGTAATGTTTGAACCTGTTCTGTCTCCATGTAATGTTTGATCCTGTTCTGTCTCCCTGTAATGTTTGATCCTGTTCTGTCTCCCTGTAATGTTTGACCCTGTTCTGTCTCCCTGTAATGATTGATCCTGTTCTGTCTCCCTGTAATGTTTGATCCTGTTCTGTCTCCCTGTAATGTTTGAACCTGTTCTGTCTCCCTGTAATGTTTGATCCTGTTCTGTCTCCCTGTAATGTTTGACCCTGTTCTGTCTCCCTGTAATGTTTGATCCTGTTCTGTCTCCCTGTAATGTTTGATCCTGTTCTGTCTCCCTGTAATGTTTGACCCTGTTCTGTCTCCCTTTAATGTTTGATCCTGTTATGTCTCCCTGTAATGTTTGACCCTGTTCTGTCTCCCTGTAATGTTTGACCCTGTTCTGTCTCCCTTAATGTTTGATCCTGTTCTGTCTCCCTGTAATGTTTGATCCTGTTCTGTGTCCCTGTAATGTTTGACCCTGTTCTGTCTCCCTTTAATGTTTGATCCTGTTATGTCTCCCTGTAATGTTTGACCCTGTTCTGTCTCCCTTAATGTTTGATCCTGTTCTGTCTCCCTGTAATGTTTGATCCTGTTCTGTGTCCCTGTAATGTTTGACCCTGTTCTGTGTCCCTGTAATGTTTGACCCTGTTCTGTCTCCCTTTAATGTTTGATCCTGTTCTGTCTCCCTGTAATGTTTGATCCTGTTCTGTCTCCCTGTAATGTTTGATCCTGTTCTGTCTCCCTGTAATGTTTGACCCTGTTCTGTCTCCCTGTAATGTTTGATCCTGTTCTGTCTCCCTGTAATGTTTGATCCTGTTCTGTCTCCCTGTAATGTTTGATCCTGTTCTGTCTCCCTGTAATGTTTGAACCTGATCTGTCTCCCTGTAATGTTTGATCCTGTTCTGTCTCCCTGTAATGTTTGATCCTGTTCTGTCTCCCTGTAATGGATTTAGAAACGTAATGAATAAGAATGGTGATGAACTTCCATACCTTGTTTGGTCCCACGGACAGGCTGAGGGAGCGTGTAAGTGCAACGGCTGGAAGAGTCAGAACCCGCCCCCCACGCCGCCGTGCAGCGAGCAGCCGCCCGCCAGCGCCAACCTCCAGGAGCCCTGCCGCAGCTGCTCGCACGCTTTGGGTGCGTTGGCCAAGTTTGATCGCGCCCTCGGCGCGCCGCATGACCCCGACCGACCTTGTTGACGCGGCCCTCGTCTTCCCCCCCGCCAGGCGACCACGTGACCCACCTGGAGCACGTCTCCGAGGACGAGATCAACCGACTGCTGGGCATGGTGCTGGACGTGGAGTACCTGAACACGTGCGTGCACAAGGAGGAGGACGCCGACACCAAGCAGGTCTACTTCTCGCTCTTTAAGGTAAATAAATAAAAAGGTGTGTTCATTTAGGCCCGCAAGACTTCATAGTTTAGTTTGGTACAAACTTGTTGCAATTGTGAGTATTTCAGGTTAATGACCATGAATTGTACTTTGACGGAAATCAGCACAGCATTGAATATATGACCCAATCCACACAACCTTTCCCACTCATGGCGTAAATAAAGTGACACAAAAAGTCAACACACACGGTCGCACGTAACACAACCTGCGCACTGAACTTTCTGGATGTTATAAAAAAAATGTCCAAGCACCACACATAATTCAAAACTACACCCATGTAATCCCCTGCAGTGCATGATGGGAAAAATGCAAAAAAAACACTCTCTCCACACTTATCCGTGTCTGGCGGAATTTTAGCGGCTTGATATTTCCGATTGGTTACAAAACTTTAAGGAGGTCGTCACGGAAGTAAACAAGGTAGGAGTCAAACTTTCAACCACTCCTAATATCCAATTATGTTAATTATACATCTATTATATTAATATATATTTACACATATATAATGAGGAGGCGACTTGTCCAGGGTGTACCCCACCTTCCGCCCAAATGCAGCTGAGACAGGCTCCAGCACCCCCAGCCCCCCCAAAAAAGGGACAAGCGGAAGAAAAAAAAAATGGATGGATGTACACATACATTGTTACTTTACATGCAGTTGGACACCCCTGAGTTTTTCTCTGAGATTATATTAGTGTCAGTATTTTCTTGTTTGCCCCTTTATTCCACTTTTTATGTTTTTTTCGTAATAGTATTTTTAAAATGTATTTTTAATAAAATTAGCTACGGGCCGCACTTTGGACACCCTTGCTCTAAATACTAGTTTAGTTTGGTGCAACCTTGTTGCAATTGTGAATAATTCAGCTTAATGACCATGAATTGTGCATTGAGTGAAATTAGCACAGCATTCCATATATGACCCAATCCACACAACCTATAATGTATGGTATTTTTAAAATACGCCGCAGGGCTTTAATAAAATTAGCTACGGGCCGCACTTTGGTCTACATTCTAGGGTTGTCCAAAAAATTGATTTTTAAATGAATCACGATTTTTATTTGTAATGATTCTTAATCAATTAAAAAAATAAAAATATTTTTTGGTCCAGTCCAGTCCAGCCACTTGGGCTAATCATATTGTTGATGTAAATCACAGGTGTCAAACTCAAGGCCCGGGGGGCCAGATGTGGCCCGCCACTTCATTTTAATTGGCCCTCGAAAGCCCCTGGAAATAATATGTATCAATAAAGTTGTTTTTTTTTACAAAATGTATTATTTCTTTCTATTTTGGGAGAAAAAATATATATGTACTCCATGTAATCGCAAATTATGTTCACTTGAATATTGTCTACTCGTGCAAAGATATATTATCAAACATTCAAACCCTTTTTTTAAATAGAAATAAATACTAATAATAATGATTTCAAAGCAAGTTATCCATCAACTTGTGCAATGTAAAAGTCGCAATAGATTTCATGGTAAAATGGTGAAATTTACCGTGGTTTTTACAGCATTTTTCTCTAAATGAAAAAAACAGTAGTTTTTTTTTACTGTGATAAACCGTGGTGCCGTTTTGGCATTTACAGTAATACACCGAAAAATCTACACTTGTTGATTTGCGGTTAAAAAACAAAACAAAAACTGGCAGCTCAGGTGCCAAAATATTACTGCAAAATTGCAGGTTTTTTTTATTTACTTTAAAAAAACAAATGTACATTTTACAGTAAAATTCAACTGAGCTGCCTTTTTTTTACCATAAAAACAGCAGTACTATTTTTCCATTTACAGTAATATACACTACATTTGGAGGTGAAATGATTCCAACTTACCATATATTTTTTTACATTTTAGTTTTAAAAAATTCTACTAATAAAATGCATGAAAAAATTGTGTAATAACACTATTCACTGTTAGAAACGGCCCTCTGGGGCCAAACATAACTGCGATGGGGCCCTCAGTGAAAACGACTTTTTGACACCTCTGCTGTTGATGATGATATCTGCTGTCCAGATTTACTTTAGAAAAGAGAAGTGTTGGATACTTCTCTTGCTGCCTTATTTGTATTTGACTTTATTAAATGTTTGGGTAGAATTTTATTCCAAAAAAACAGTTTTCTTTTAAGAAATATAGATTCATTTCGAATCGAGAATTGTTATGAATTGAGAATCGAATCGTGTGGTACCCAAAGATTCACAGCCCTACTAATAAAAAAAAGTAGTATATTCCTTTTTTACTTTAAATAAAACTTTTTTTCATGCGTTTTCACCCTCAAAAATCCAAGAATCCTAATTGGCTAAAAAGTGACTTTTGTGTAACAATGTTATTGAAAAAGTATTGATTTTGAATCGAGAATTGTTATGAATTGAGAATCGAATCGTGTGGTACCCAAAGAATCACAGCCCTACTAATAAATAAAGTAATAAATTACTTTTTTACTTTAAATATGACTTTTTTTCATGCGTTTTCACCCCAAAAAATCCCAGAATCCTAAGCGGCTAAAAAGTGAGTTTTGTGTAACAATGTTATTAAAAAAGTATTGATTTTGAATCAAAATTTGTTATGAATTGAGAATCGATTCTGAATCGAATCATGTGATACCCAAAGAGTCAGAGCCCTACTAATAAATGAAGTAGTATATTACTTTTTTACTTTATATACGACTTTTTTTCATGTGTTTTCACCCCAAAAAATCTCAAAACCCTAAGCGGTTAAAAAGTGACTTTTGTGTAACAATGTTATTAAAAAAGTATTGATTTTGAATCGAAATTTTTTATGAATTGATAATCGAGTCTGAATCGAATCGTGTGGTGCCCGAAGATTCACAGCTTTACTAAATAAAGTAGTATATTACTTTTTTACTTTAATTATGACTTTTTTTCATGCGTTTTCGCCCTCAAAAATCCAAGAATCCTAAGTGGCTGAATAGTGACTTTTGTCTAACAATGTTATTGAAAAAGTATTGATTTTTAATCAAGAATTGTTATGAATTGAGAATCGAATCGTGTGGTACCCAAAGATTCACAGCCCTACTATTAAATAAAGTAGTATATTACTTTTTTACTTTAATTATGACTTTTTTTCATGCGTTTTCGCCCTCAAAAATCCAAGAATCCTAATTCGCTACAAAGTGACTTTTGTGTAACAATGTTATTAAAAAAGTATTGATTTTGAAACGAGAATTGTTATAAATTGATAATCGAATCGTGTGGTACCCAAAGATTCACAGCCCTCCTAATAAATAAAGTAATAAATTACTTTTTTACTTTAAATATTACTTTTTTTCATGCGTTTTCGCCCCCAAAAATCCCAGAATCCTAAGCGGCTAAAAAGTGACTTTTGTGTAACAATGTTATTGAAAAAGTATTGATTTTGAATCGAGAATTGTTATGAATTGAGAATCGAATCGTGTGGTACCCAAAGAGTCACAGCCCTACTAATAAATAAAGTAGTATATTACTTTTCTACTTTAAAAATATGACTTTTTTTCATGCGTTTTGGCCCCCAAAAATCCAAGAATCCTAAGCGGCTAAAAAGTGACTTTTGTGCAACAATGTTATTGAAAAAGTATTGATTTTGAATCGAGAATTGTTATGAATTGAGAATCGAATCGTGTGGTACCCAAAGATTCACAGCCCTACTAATAAATAAAGTAATAAATTACTTTTTGACTTTATTACTTTTTTTTCATGCGTTTTCGCCCCCAAAAATCCAAGAATCCTAAGTGGCTAAAAAGTGACTTTTGTGTAACAAACAATGTTATTAAAAAAGTATTGATTTTGAATCGAGAATTGTTATGAATTGAGAATCGAATCGTGTGGTATCCAAAGAGTCCACAGCCCTACTAATAAATAAAGTAGTATATTACTTTTTTACTTTAAATATGACTTTTTTTCATGCGTTTTCGCCCCCAAAAATCCCGGAATCCTAAGCGACTAAAAAGTGATTTTTGTGTAACAATGTTATTAAAAAAGTATTGATTTTGAATCGAGAATTGTTATGAATTGAGAATCGAATCGTGTGGTACCCAAAGAGTCCACAGCCCTACTAATAAATAAAGTACCGGTAGTATATAACTTTTTTACTTTATGACTTTTTTTTCATGCGTTTTCGCCCCCAAAAATCCAAGAATCCTAAGCGGCTAAAAGGTAACTTTTGTGTAACAATGTTATTAAAAAAGTATTGATTTTGAATCGAGAATTGTTATAAATTGAGAATCGAATCGTGTGGTACCCAAAGGGCTGTGAATCTTTGGGTACCACACGATTCCATTCTCAAATTATAACAATTCTCGATTCAAAATCAATACTTTTTTAATAACATTGTTACACAAAAGTCACTTTTTAGTCGCTTATGATTCCGGGATTTTTGGGGGCGAAAATGCATGAAAAAAAAGTTTAAAAAGTAATATACTACCAGTGCTTTATTTATTAGTAGGGCTGTGGACTCTTTGGGTACCACACGATTCGATTCTCAATTCATAACAATTCTCGATTCAAAATCAATACTTTTTCAATAACATTGTTACACAAAAGTCACTTTATAGCCGCATAGGATTCTTGGATTTTTGGGGGCGAAAACGCATGAAAAAAAAGTAATAAAGTCAAAAAGTAATTTATGACTTTATTTATTACTAATAAATAAAGTAGTACATTACTTTTTTACTTTAAATATGCCTTTTTTTCATGCGTTTTCACCCCCAAAAATCCCAGATTTATATAAAGTGACTTTTGTGCAACAAGGCGGCTTTTAATAGTTTTAATGTTTGTCTTGCAGCTGCTGAGGAAATCCATCTTGCAGATGGGCAAACCCACGCTGGAAGCCCAGGAGAGCCCTCCTTTCGAACGCCCCAGCATCGAGCAGGTGGTCACATGACCGCGTTAAGCCGGTCGACGCCACTTTTCAACCCCGCCGTCTCCTTGTGTCCCCCGCAGGGCGTCAACAACTTTGTCCAGTACAAATTCAGCCACCTGCCGTCCAAAGAGCGTCAAACCATCGTGGAGTTAGCCAAGATGTTCCTCAACCAGATCAACTACTGGCAGCTGGAGACGCCCTCCCAGAGACGCCAGAGACTCCCCAACGACGACGCGGCGGGGTACAAGGCCGACTACACCAGGTGGGAGGACACGTGGCTTGACGTTGCGAAGGACTGTGGGATCCACCTAGCTGTCTGCGCTCGCAGGTGGCTGTGCTACTGCAACGTGCCGCGCTTCTGCGACAGCCTGCCGCGCTACGAGACCACGCAGATCTTCGGCCGCACGCTGCTGCGCTCCGTCTTCACCGTCATGAGGAAGCAGCTCCTTGAGCAGGCCAGGCAGGAGAAGGACAAGCTGCCGCCCGAGAAGAGGACGCTCATCCTCACACACTTTCCCAAGTGAGACACACAAACCTTATATTGCACTTTTACCTTGAAATGAATGACACACAGCACCCTCATCTGGCTGTTAAGAGGCATGTGCAGGGTGTGTCCTTTTTCTGTCTGCTAATACAATTATTAGGGCTGTCAAATGATAATTTTTTAAAATCTGATTATTCACACACCGTTAATAGAATACAATAGAATAGAAAGTACTTTATTGATCCCTGGGGGAAATTCAGCACCACAGTTCGCTCACAATAAACAATAAACACTTAGGTATTTTTTACATGTGAATAATATAAATAGTCTATTATACAGCATTATTCACATGTGAATAATATAAATACAGTATATTATACAGCATTATTCACATGTGAATAATATAAATACAGTCTATTATACAGCATTATTCACGTGTGAATAATATAAATACAGTCTATTATACAGCATTATTCACATGTGAATAACATAAATACAGTATATTATACAGCATTATTCACATGTGAATAACATAAATACAGTATTATACAGCATTATTCACATGTGAATAACATAAATACAGTATATTATACAGCATTATTCACATATGAATAATATAAATACAGTCTATTATACAGCATTATATGTGGTCTCTGTACCGAGGATGTCGTTGTGGCTTGTGCAGCCCTTTGAGACACTTGTGATTTAGGGCTAAATAAATAAACATTGATTGATTCATTGATTCACATGTGAATAATATAAATACAGTCTATTATACGACATTATTCACGTGTGAATACTATAAATACAGTTTATTATACAGAATTATTCACATGTGAATAATATAAATACAGTCTATAATACAGCATTATTCACATGTGAATAACATAAATACAATCTATTATACAGCATTATTCACATGTGAATAATATAAATACAGTCTATTATACAGCATTATTCACATGTCAATAATATACACTACCGTTCAAAAGTTTGGGGTCACATTGAAATGTCCTTATTTTTGAAGGAAAAGCACTGTACTTTTCAATGAAGATAACTTTAAACTAGTCTTAACTTTAAACAAATACACTCTATACATTGCTAATGTGGTAAATGACTATTCTAAGTGCAAATGTCTGGTTTTGGTGCAATATCTACATAGGTGTATAGAGGCCCATTTCCAGAAACTATCACTCCAGTGTTCTAATGGTACAATGTGTTTGCTCATTGGCTCAGAAGGCTAATTAATGATTAGAAAACCCTTGTGCAATCATGTTCACACATCTGAAAACAGTTTAGCTCGTTACAGAAGCTACAAAACTGACCTTCCTTTGAGCAGATTGAGTTTCTGGAGCATCACATTTGTGGAGTCAATTAAACGCTCAAAATGGCCAGAAAAAGAGAACTTTCATCTGAAACTCGACAGTCTATTCTTGTTCTTAGAAATGAAGGCTATTCCACAAAATTGTTTGGGTGACCCCAAACTTTTGAACGGTAGTGTAAATACAGTCTATTGTACAGCATTATTCACATGTGAATAGTATAAATACAGTCTATTATACAGCATTATTCACATGTGAATAGTATAAATACAGTCTATTATACAGCATTATTCACATGTGAATAACATAAATACAGTCTATTATACAGCATTATTCACATGTGAATAATATACATACATTCTATTATATAGCATTATTCACAAGTGAATAGTATAAATACAGTCTATTATGCAGCATTATTCACATGTGAATAACATAAATACAGTCTATTATACAGCATTATTCACATGTGAATAACATAAATACAGTCTATTATACAGCATTATTCACATGTGAATAATATACATACATTCTATTATATAGCATTATTCACAAGTGAATAGTATAAATACAGTCTATTATGCAGCATTATTCACATGTGAATAACATAAATACAGTCTATTACACAGCACTATTAGGGACGGCGTGGCGAAGTTGGTAGAGTGGCCGTGCCAGCAATCGGAGGGTTCCTGGTTCGATTCCCACCTTCTACCAACCTAGTCACGTCCGTTGTGTCCTTGAGCAAGACACTTCACCCTTGCTCCTGATGGCTGCTGGTTAGCGCCTTGCATGGCAGCTCCCGCCATCAGTGTGTGAATGTGTGTGTGAATGGGTGAATATGGAAATACTGTCAAAGCGCTTTGAGTACCTTGAAGGTAGAAAAGCGCTATACAAGTATAACCCATTTATCATTATTCACATGTGAATAATATAAATACAGTCTAGTAAACAGCATTATTCACATGTGCATAATATAAATACAGTCTATTATACAGCATTATTCACATGTGAATAATATAAATACAGTCTATTATACAGCATTATTCACATGTGAATAATATAAATACAGTCTATTATACAGCATTATATGTGGGCTCTGTACCGAGGATGTCGTTGTGGCTTGTGCAGCCCTTTGAGACACTTGTGATTTAGGGCTATATAAATTAACATTGATTGATTGATTGATTCACATGTGAATAATATAAATACAGTCTATTATATGACATTATTCACGTGTGAATAATATAAATAGTTTATTATACAGAATTATTCACATGTGAATAATATAAATACAGTCTATAATACAGCATTATTCACATGTGAATAACATAAATACAATCTATTATACAGCATTATTCACATGTGAATAATATAAATACAGTCTATTATACAGCATTATTCACATGTCAATAATATAAATACAGTCTATTATACAGCATTATTCACATGTGAATAGTATACATACATTCTATTATACAGCATTATTCACATGTGAATAATATAAATACAGTCTATTATACAGCATTATTCACATGTGAATAACATAAATACAGTCTATTATACAGCATTATTCATATGTGAATAATATAAATACAGTCTATTATACAGCATTATTCACATGTGAATAACATAAATACAGTCTATAATACAGCATTATTCATGTGTGAATAATATAAATACAGTCTATTATGGGGAGGAGAAATTGTACAAATAAGAATTAGCATGTCACTAAACATGAAGTACACGTTTGTGTACTTATGGACTAAGTACATCATATCAAAAGATGATTCTTAGTTTTTATTCTAATTAGGGTCCAATAAGCCCAAATAACAAAGAGAAATTTAAAAAAAGCATGTAAACAAACAGCTTGGGCCTTAAGAGGTTAAGTTCAGCTTGTGTATTTCAGCATTCACAGGCAATTTCTCCCAAAATTGACACCCCTGGCACAACTGAATACAATATGGATGAAAATCAAATATTTGTCATTGTGACATACTCTTGTCACTAAACACGCTAATTGTTTTTGCCGTGTCAGGTTCTTGTCCATGCTGGAGGAGGAGGTGTACAGCCACAGCTCCCCAATCTGGAGCCAAGACTTTCTGGCAGGGGCTCCGGGGGGACAGATACCTGTCCACACAGGTGACCCAACCACACAACCTTCAAGGAAATAGTCAATCTTATTTCTCACTGTATATATCTTAGTTATCAGTGCTCCTCCGGTGGCCAGGCCCCTGTACTACAGCATCAGCCCGTCTGCGTCAGTGGAGCTCTCTGGCGGCGGAGGCAGTCCTGCCAGGAAAACGGCCTCAGTGCTCGAGACAAATTCAGGTATTTTGTGTGTCTTACTGCAGAGGTTTTATCTACTCGAGTTGTTCGTATCATCTTCTAAACATTTTGGATAGGATTGGACTTTATTGTCATTGCACAAGTACAACGAAACTTTGTTTTCAGCACAAACCCGTTCAAGATTAGACAAACAAACCGTGTACAGGGTTACAGAACAGGAACAAGGCGCCCCGTAAAAGATGGGAAAAAGGTAAAACGCCGGGGAGAAGATGAGTAAAAAAATACAATCTAGACTGGGCTCCTAAGGTGGCCTAGTCTGGAGTGGGAAAAAACCTCCATGCCATGCACACATAAACATGTTACATATAATCACGACAACTCGCAACAGAGGGGAGGGGAGTTGGGGCCCTGGAGGTCGACTGCTGCTATGAAGCGCTGCCGGCCTTCCATCACCCCGAAGGGGAATCAAGCGGTGGTGAAGGCGTGGGGGGGGGGGGGGGGGTGTATATGCCCATTGTCTTGGGTGTGTTGATGTCGTGTGCATAGATAGGCCTGGGGTCGTTCTGCATGCAAGCAAAAGTTTGACTCCCAGGTGTCGTTGAGGAGGGAGGGAGGTCAAAAGCGTCCATCATTGAGGAGTCCTCGGGGGGGATGTTTTCAGAACAGCCTGCTCCTGTTGTTGCATCAAGGCCATTCGAGGGAGTCTTATCGTAGATTAGGATTTTGTTTTTCCGCGAACAGACATTACAATGGCTTGTCTGTTCTGTTCTATTCCAATTTTTCCCTTTCAACCAGCTTTTCCATGATGTGATCCATCTTGCGATTCAGTTCAGAAGTCGCCCCAGACTGTGATCCCACAGCCCGGCCCAATCCTTCTAATTACGACGAACAGCCTTCGGGCTCCTTGAGTGGCTGCTGCCGTCTTACGAATTTGACGATACACCAGGGCAATGCCCAGCCCAATCACGGTTCCAAATAGGTAGATGTCTTCCACGTCCTCGATGGAAAGGACTGAGAGGCACATGATTCTCCATTTCTCCCAGGAATCTCTCACGTACCCCGCAGCAATGGTTCCGTCAGGGCAGCCAGGCTCCCCAGAACCTCTTTTCCTGGTCGAAAAGATGTTGTCAATTGAGTCGAGAGTCCAGCTGATCATGTCCATGTCTGATGTTTAAATTTGGAGGACAGCGCAAAGAAAGAGGCTTCCAAAAAAGTGTAGACAGGACAAAACCAAGAGAGCAAGCAGGGAGAAGAAGGGAGCGGGGAAAAATTGCGACCGCCCTCACCAGAGGCAAGACAGAAAGACCACCGTGTTTTGAAAGTTTGCATTGACTTTTTCTTTTTTCAGGTGGCGAGAAGCGCAAACCCTCCGAGCCCCTCCCCCGGGAGGAAAACAAGAAGCCCAGGGTGGTGGGCGACATCCCCATGGATCTCATCAACGAGGTCATGGCGACCATCGCGGACCCCGCCACCATCCCAGAGGTAAGTCAGTAAGAGACGGCGCATTGGTCGGTCCCTCCAGGATTTCACAAGTTCACGCAAATTCGACCAAAAAGCAAATGCATTAAATTTCCTCTGGTTAGTTTAAAAATATATATATTTTATACAAAGTTAGATTTTTTTGTTCTATAAAAGCTAACTTTATCAAGATTAGGATTTTGCTAAGAGTAAATAGCAGTGTGTTTGGGTCAGATAAAAGCAACATTTCTTTCGAATTATCTTGTCATGTGTATTTGTTAGTTTCTTTCAAAGGAGGGTGAAGAATTGGAGAAAAAAATTTTTGGCGATAAAATCAGAGATTTGACTTTTACGGCATATCGCCCCAGGCTGAACATAATACCGTATTTTTCGGACTATAGGTCGCAGTTTTTTTCATAGTTTGGCTGGACTTATATTCAAGAGCGACTTATGTGTGAAATTATTACCGTATTTTTCGGACTATAAGTCGCAGTTTTTTTCATAGTTTGGCCGGGGGTGCGACTTATACTGAAGAGCGACTTATGTGTGAAATTATTACCGTATTTTTCGGACTATAAGTCGCAGTTTTTTTCATAGTTTGGCTGGACTTATACTCAAGAGCGACTTATGTGTGAAATTATTACCGTATTTTTCAGACTATAAGTCGCAGTTTTTTTCATAGTTTGGCCGGGGGTGCGACTTATACTGAAGAGCGACTTATGTGTGAAATTATTACCGTATTTTTCGGACTATAAGTCGCAGTTTTTTTCATAGTTTGGCTGGACTTATACTCAAGAGCGACTTATGTGTGAAATTATTACCGTATTTTTCGGACTATAAGTCGCAGTTTTTTTCATAGTTTGGCCGGGGGTGCGACTTATACTGAAGAGCGACTTATGTGTGAAATTATTACCGTATTTTTCGGACTATAAGTCGCAGTTTTTTTCATAGTTTGGCTGGACTTATACTCAAGAGCGACTTATGTGTGAAATTATTACCGTATTTTTCGGACTATAAGTCGCAGTTTTTTTCATAGTTTGGCTGGACTTATACTCAAGAGCGACTTATGTGTGAAATTATTACCGTATTTTTCGGACTATAAGTCGCAGTTTTTTTCATAGTTTGGCTGGACTTATACTCAAGAGCGACTTATGTGTGAAATTATTACCGTATTTTTCGGACTATAAGTCGCAGTTTTTTTCATAGTTTGGCCGGGGGTGCGACTTATACTGAAGAGCGACTTATGTGTGAAATTATTACCGTATTTTTCGGACTATAAGTCGCAGTTTTTTTCATAGTTTGGCTGGACTTATACTCAAGAGCGACTTATGTGTGAAATTATTACCGTATTTTTCGGACTATAAGTCGCAGTTTTTTTCATAGTTTGGCTGGACTTATACTCAAGAGCGACTTATGTGTGAAATTATTACCGTATTTTTCGGACTATAAGTCGCAGTTTTTTTCATAGTTTGGCTGGACTTATACTCAAGAGCGACTTATGTGTGAAATTATTACCGTATTTTTCGGACTATAAGTCGCAGTTTTTTTCATAGTTTGGCCGGGGGTGCGACTTATACTGAAGAGCGACTTATGTGTGAAATTATTACCGTATTTTTCGGACTATAAGTCGCAGTTTTTTTCATAGTTTGGCTGGACTTATACTCAAGAGCGACTTATGTGTGAAATTATTACCGTATTTTTCGGACTATAAGTCGCAGTTTTTTTCATAGTTTGGCTGGACTTATACTCAAGAGCGACTTATGTGTGAAATTATTACCGTATTTTTCGGACTATAGGTCGCAGTTTTTTTCATAGTTTGGCTGGACTTATATTCAAGAGCGACTTATGTGTGAAATTATTACCGTATTTTTCGGACTATAAGTCGCAGTTTTTTTCATAGTTTGGCCGGGGGTGCGACTTATACTGAAGAGCGACTTATGTGTGAAATTATTACCGTATTTTTCGGACTATAAGTCGCAGTTTTTTTCATAGTTTGGCTGGACTTATACTCAAGAGCGACTTATGTGTGAAATTATTACCGTATTTTTCAGACTATAAGTCGCAGTTTTTTTCATAGTTTGGCCGGGGGTGCGACTTATACTGAAGAGCGACTTATGTGTGAAATTATTACCGTATTTTTCGGACTATAAGTCGCAGTTTTTTTCATAGTTTGGCTGGACTTATACTCAAGAGCGACTTATGTGTGAAATTATTACCGTATTTTTCGGACTATAAGTCGCAGTTTTTTTCATAGTTTGGCCGGGGGTGCGACTTATACTGAAGAGCGACTTATGTGTGAAATTATTACCGTATTTTTCGGACTATAAGTCGCAGTTTTTTTCATAGTTTGGCTGGACTTATACTCAAGAGCGACTTATGTGTGAAATTATTACCGTATTTTTCGGACTATAAGTCGCAGTTTTTTTCATAGTTTGGCCGGGGGTGCGACTTATACTGAAGAGCGACTTATGTGTGAAATTATTACCGTATTTTTCGGACTATAAGTCGCAGTTTTTTTCATAGTTTGGCTGGACTTATACTCAAGAGCGACTTATGTGTGAAATTATTACCGTATTTTTCGGACTATAAGTCGCAGTTTTTTTCATAGTTTGGCTGGACTTATACTCAAGAGCGACTTATGTGTGAAATTATTACCGTATTTTTCGGACTATAAGTCGCAGTTTTTTTCATAGTTTGGCTGGACTTATACTCAAGAGCGACTTATGTGTGAAATTATTACCGTATTTTTCGGACTATAAGTCGCAGTTTTTTTCATAGTTTGGCCGGGGGTGCGACTTATACTGAAGAGCGACTTATGTGTGAAATTATTACCGTATTTTTCGGACTATAAGTCGCAGTTTTTTTCATAGTTTGGCTGGACTTATACTCAAGAGCGACTTATGTGTGAAATTATTACCGTATTTTTCGGACTATAAGTCGCAGTTTTTTTCATAGTTTGGCTGGACTTATACTCAAGAGCGACTTATGTGTGAAATTATTACCGTATTTTTCGGACTATAAGTCGCAGTTTTTTTCATAGTTTGGCCGGGGGTGCGACTTATACTGAAGAGCGACTTATGTGTGAAATTATTACCGTATTTTTCGGACTATAAGTCGCAGTTTTTTCCATAGTTTGGCCGGGGGTGCGACTTATACTCAGGAGCGACTTACGTGTGAAATTATTACCGTATTTTTCGGACTATAAGTCGCAGTTTTTTCCATATTTTGGCCGGGGGTGCGACTTATACTCAGGAGCGACTTACGTGTGAAATTATTACCGTATTTTTCGGACTATAAGTCACAGTTTTTTCCACTAAGATGCAGACTGGTGGGATGTTTGTATATTTCAGCACAAGACTTGTGTTTAGCTGCTAAATTCACCTCAAGTTGGGGGAAAAAAAGTGGGAGCAATTAAAGCCCCTTCTACAGTTAGCCTTCGACTAGAGCTGGGCGATATGGCCTTTTTATTAATATCTCGATATTTTGAGTCCATGTCACGATACACGATATATATCTGGATATTTTGCCTTAGCCTTGAATGAACACTTGATGCATATAATCACAGCAGTATGATGATTCTATGTGTCTACATTACAACATTCTTGTTCATTCTGCATTAATATATGCTCATTCTTTTAACTTTCATGCAGAGAGGGAAATCACAACTAAGCCAATTTAGCAAAAGTGTATTTATTAAAGAGTTATTAAGCAGTGGCACAAACATTCATGTCATTTCCCAAACAGAAAGTGCAAGATTGTCAGAGACATTTCAAAACAAGCTATTAGTGCACTTTTGTGCATGATGTCACTAAGATGACATATCAAAACAACACTAAATTAAAGTGCACTTTTTGTACAGAACGCCACTACAATAGTTTAAAACAAATAAAGTGCACTTTTGTGCATGATGTCACACAAGATATTTCAATAAGTGTCAAATAAAAATGAGCTGCATAATAGGAAATCAAATAGTGTATGTCCTTCACTATGTGGTAGGTTCCTGCGGACATTATCTCCTTCTGTTGTTGACTATTTTTTTCATACGGTGTTGATGTGGAAATGGTTGCTTGGGCATTTTGTTGGTGTGGCACCGAACGGAGATGTTGACATGCGGAGTTTCAAGCACTCTTCATTCTCTAGCAGGTGACTTTTCAAATGATGCTACATATTAGCAGTAATGCTACTATTTGTAGCAACGCTTTTGCCGCACACTTGACATATCACGGTTGTCTGTTCGACATCTTCCCGCTTGAAGCCAAACCACCGCCAGACGATGGACCCCCTGCTGTTTTTCTCGGGAATTATTTCTTCCTTCATTTGTTACCAGATTCGCACCTTCTCTCTCTCGTATCACCACTCGCACCACAGCTAACGTTACCCACGCCGCTACCTCTGTGCTCCGCGAGGGCGTATACGTATGTGACGTATGTAAGAAGGTGCGCTTGTTTTATGTCTCTGTGAGAAGGAGAGACAAGAAAGAGTGGTAAAAGCCTGTAGTGTAATGCCCGCAGCTAAAAGCAACTGCTTGAGAAAGTATACTCGAATATCACGATATAGTCATTTTATATATCGCACAGAGACAAACCCGCGATATATCGAATATTTTCCAAATGAAGATGTCAGGTTCAAATACTGATGACATCTATTAATCAGACAAGAAGCAAGGAATCATGCAGATGCAGAGTTCAATTTAGCTCATGAGGAGAACGCATGGAGCTGCACACTTAGTCACAGTCTCGCCCTACGCTCTAAGGTTCAGCTCCCGCGTCCCTCTATTTATTCAGGACTCCCACAGTAGGGCTGGGCGATATATCGATATATCGCAGGTTTGTCTCTGTGCGATATAGAAAATGACTATATCGTGATATCGAGTATACGTTCTCACGCAGTTGCTTTTAGCTGCGGGGCATTAAACTGCATGCACTCTTTCCTGTCTCTCCTTCTCACAGACACTTAAAACAAGCGCACCTTCTTACATACGTCACATACTGTCGCGCGTGCAACGTCACACGCTCCCGTGGAGCAGACAAATATCGACATGGTAATGTTAGCTGTGATGCTAACAGCTAACGGTGTGGTTTGAGTGGCAACACGAGAGAAAGAAGGTGCGAATCTGGTAACAAATGAAGGAAGAATTAATTCCCAAGAAAAACAGTACAGGGTGCATCGTCTGGCGGTGGTTTGGCTTCAAGTGGGAAGATGTTCAACATCTCCGTTCGGTGCCACACCAACTAAATGCCGAAGCTACTATTTCCACATCAACACCGTAGGACATATACTATTTGATATGCGGCTCATTTTTATGTGACACTTATTGAAATATCTTGTGTGTCATCATGCACAAAAGTGCACTAATAGCTTGTTTTAAAATGTCTCTGACAATCTTGCACTTTCTGTTTTGGAAATGACATGAATGTTTGTGCCACTGCTTAATAACTCTTTAATAAATACACTTTTGCTAAATTGACTTAGTTGTGATTTCCCTCTCTGCATGAAAGTTTAAAATGAGCATATATTAATGCAGTATGAAGAAGAATGTTTTAATGTAGACACATAGAATCATCATACTGCTGTGATTATATGCATCAAGTGTTCATTCAAGGCTAAGGCAAAATATCCAGATATATATCGTGTATCGCGATATGGCCTAAAAATATCGAGATATTAAAAAAAAAAAAAAGGCCCAGTCCTATTCCACAGTCAACATCACTGAGGCCGCCTCTAATAGGAGTGGTCACATATATTATGCAAAGCAGGTCCAGTACGCACAATACGTGACGGAATGTGCTGGGGGCCTTGTGATAAAATCCGAGATTTGACTTTTACGGCATATCGCCCCAGGCTGAACATAATACCGTATTTTTCCGACTATAGGTCGCCGTTTTTTTCATAGTTTGGCTGGACTTATACTCAAGAGCGACTTATGTGTGAAATTATTACCGTATTTTTCGGACTATAAGTCGCAGTTTTTTTCATAGTTTGGCCGGGGGTGCGACTTATACTGAAGAGCGACTTATGTGTGAAATTATTACCGTATTTTTCGGACTATAAGTCGCAGTTTTTTCCATATTTTGGCCGGGGGTGCGACTTATACTCAGAAGCGACTTACGTGTGAAATTATTACCGTATTTTTCGGACTATAAGTCGCAGTTTTTTCCATATTTTGGCCGGGGGTGCGACTTATACTCAGAAGCGACTTACGTGTGAAATTATTACCGTATTTTTCGGACTATAAGTCGCAGTTTTTTCCACTAAGATGCAGACTGGTGGGATGTTTGTATATTTCAGCACGAGACTTGTCTCTGCTTCGTCTGCGTGCTGTCGTCTTATCTTCGTTGAGGTCCTTGAAGCACTTGGCTGTTAGTGGGCTAAAACAAAGATAACACCTGCGGCTGAGGCCAACCCTCAGACAAGAAGTTTTTGTCCCTTGCACAGATAGAAAAGTCTAACTTGAGCACAATAGCTAATAACCATAGCAACGGACTTTAAGCATACTAAAGTTAGTGTGATAATATATACATAATTATTCTAACAATCGCCCTTCGGTTATCCAGGGTAAATCCCACCCAACCTTATCCTTGTCCACACAGAATTGTAACTGCAGTTTGGACTGCTAAAAAGGGGCCTGGCTTAGTGTACTGCACCACTGTCCAATGACAACAACAACAATTCCAGCTGTGTGGTTTGTCCTCCATCCAGCAGAACAGCCTCCTCTCGGCCCACTCGGCCCGGGACGAAGCGGCCCGCCTGGAGGAGCGTCGCGGCGTGATCGAGTTCCACGTCATCGGCAACTCTCTGAGCCAGAAGCCCAACAGGAGGATCCTCATGTGGCTGGTGGGGCTCCAGAACGTCTTCTCCCACCAGCTCCCCCGCATGCCCAAGGAGTACATCACCAGGCTCGTCTTCGACCCGTCAGTGGCGCTCACCCTCACCCTCACCCTCACACGCACGCCAACGCACTCAGGAATGTTCATCCCCGTTTGTTCGGACAGGAAGCACAAGACGCTGTCGCTGATCAAGGACGGCCGCGTGATCGGAGGGATTTGCTTCCGCATGTTTCCCTCGCAGGGCTTCACGGAGATCGTCTTCTGCGCCGTCACGTCCAACGAGCAGGTCAAGGTAGGTCATCCCGCCGTGCGTCCAGGCGGTTTCCCACACATTCATTTATTTGTGGCGGCACGCCACGAAAGAATTACGTTGACCACTACTGTTTTCTGTTTATTTGTTACTGACTGTGGCAGGACACCTCTGCCTCTGTTTCACTTTATGTTGCTGGTAAATAATATGGTTGTAGTAGTAGGTTAAAGTTAAATTATTTAGTATGCACTAATTAAAGGGGCAGAGCTTTAAGAGACATTTTAGCTTTTATATTTTATAAGATATATTTTTTGTAAGAACCACAATTAATAAATATATTTCAGTGAATAACTTATTGTTCGAATCTGTATATAAATATGTACATAAAGTGTTGTAATTATATTGTAAAATGGATGAATGGATGGATGTTTAAAACAAAACTGTTATTATTATTTTATTTTATTTTTTTGTCCTGCCCAGCTTCTCGGGCAAATCATATAGCAGATGTAGATGCCCATATCGGCTGTTCAGATTTACTTTACAAAAGAGAAGTGTAGGATACTTCTCTTGTTGCCTTACTTGTATTTTGACTTTATTAAATGTATTTATATTATCATTTGGTGCAGCCGGGCCGGAGCAGGAGGGGATAGAAAGAGAGAAAAAGGAAGACAGAGGGGGGAATTGTGGGGACAAGAGGGGGATTAGACAGAGAGACAAAAACAACAACAGCAAACACAACAACAACAACAGAGCAACATCAGCAAATACGACATGTACAAATATGATGGTAAAAGTAATAGCAAATAAGCAGTTAGCGAAAATTTTAAAAAAAATACAGAACTGAGCATTATTACACTAAAAATGGAGCAATATGAATACCAATAGAAATAGTGCTATTGATAATAAACAATACCAGTACTTTACCTTTATTATCAACAATACAATTGTTCAAATGCAACAATACATATACGTAATGATAACTTGAGATACGAAAGAATGCAGAAAAATGGAGGGGAAGAAAGAGAAGCAACCTTAACCTTGTAGATTGTTATAGTAACAATAGGTTAAGCTTTGTCAGTGTGCCATGTGTTATACCCAGTTTAAAAAACTGTTATTATTAATTAGTAAGTATACATTTTTTGAGCCTTTTTAGAGAAAATTATGCAAACTACTCAATGATGTCATGGTGACCACGCCCATAGCCACGCCCCCACCATCCACAGGTATCTTGGCAGTTTATGGGAAACACTGCGCCTGATTTTGCTGCACTGTGTGGCTTTAGGGCTACGGCACCCACCTGATGAACCACCTGAAGGAGTACCACATCAAGCACCACATCCTCAACTTCCTCACCTACGCTGACGAGTACGCCATCGGATACTTCAAGAAACAGGTGCGTCAGACTAAGAGTCCATCCCGCGTGCGGCGCCATCTAATAACGTGACTTTCGTTCAGGGTTTCTCCAAGGACATCAAAGTCCCCAAGGCCAAGTACGTGGGCTACATCAAGGACTACGAGGGAGCCACGCTCATGGGTTGCGAGCTCAATCCCAGCATTCCCTACACCGAGTTCTCCGTCATCATCAAGAAGCAGAAGGAGGCGAGTGTGCATGTTAGGATCTTCTCCTCCTGCCTAACCTTCTCCTTTGTCCGCCTTCAGATCATCAAGAAACTCATCGAGAGGAAACAGTCCCAGATCAGGAAAGTCTATCCTGGACTGTCCTGCTTCAAGGAGGGAGTGCGGCAGATTCCCATCGAGAACATTCCTGGCATTCGTACGTGTCTCCTGGTTTTACTCACTTATTTTCTCTACGCTTTTATTTTCAACCCTCTTTTCATCATCAGGTGAAACTGGATGGAAACCTCTGATTAAAGGGTGAGTGAGATCTTGTGTTTTTATACGTTCATTTTATATATGTTTGTGTGTGTATGTGTATACATACATACATAGGTGTATATATACATAAGTGTATATACTGTGTATATATACTGTATACACACATACATGTGTGTGTATATATCTCCATGTGTATATATATATATACATGTATGTATATTATATATATATATATATATATTATATACATACATGTATGTATATACATACATGTACACACATATGTATATACATATATCTATGTGTATATATACATATATGCACACATATATGTATGTATATACATATATGTATGTATATACATACATGTATGTATATACATACATGTATGTATATACATACATGTATGTATATACATACATGTATGTATATACATACATGTATGTATATACATACATGTATGTATATACATACATGTATGTATATACATACATGTATATATATACATACATGTATGTATATACATACATGTATGTATGTATGTATATACATACATGTATGTATACATACATGTATGTATATACATACATGTATGTATATACATACATGTATGTATATACATACATGTATGTATGTATGTATGTATGTATGTATATACATATATGTATGTATACACATACATGTATATATACATGTATGTATATACATGTATATATACATGTATGTATATACATACATGTATATACATGTATATATACATGTATGTATATACATACATGTACATATATATACACATATATATATACATACACACATATATATATATATATATACATACATGTGTATATACATATATACATACATGTATATATACATGTATGTATATACATACATGTATGTATGTGTGTATGTATATATATATGTGTATATATATGTACATGTATGTATATACATACATGTATATATACATGTATATACATGTATGTATATACATACATGTATATATACATGTATATACATACATGTATATATACATGTATGTGTATACATACATGTATATAAACATGTATGTATATACATACATGTATATAAACATGTATATATATACATGTATGTATATATACATACATGTATGTATATATACATGTATGTATATATGTATATATACATGTATGTATATATATATATGTGTGTATGTATATATATATGTGTATGTATATATATGTGTGTATGTATATATATATATATATATATATATATATGTGTATGTATATATATATATGTGTATATATATGTATGTACATATGTGTATATATAAATATATATATATGTATGTATATATGTATATATATTATATATATATGTATATATATTATATATATATATGTATGTACATATGTGTATATATAAATATATATATATGTATGTATATATATTATATATATATGTATATATATTATATATATATGTATGTACATATGTGTATATATAAATATATATATATGTATGTATATATGTATATATATTATATATATATATGTATGTGTATATAAATACACATTATTATGTATACATACATGTGTGGGTATATTTGCTAATATGAGCATATATGTGGTGCCATTTGATGTCAAATTGAATTTGTTTATTGTTTAAAAATAAGACTATTACAATTTTTATTTATTTTTATTAGAATTCCTTTTATTGGGCGTGGAAGTGTTTAACAGCAATAAAGGAGGAACAACTGCATTGATATAGACTTTATGCAGACAGAGTATGATGATGTGAAGGTGAATGAGGTGTGTTGTGCAGGAAGGAGGTGAAGGATCCAGAGCAGCTGTACATCACACTGAAGAACATGCTGCAGCATGTGAAGGTGAGACACATGTTCAGTGAGTGAGTGAGTGAGTGAGTGAGTGAGTGAGTGAGTGCCCAACACCAACACTCACTTTACTTGGCTCTTCTTTCACCTTAGAGTCACCAGAATGCTTGGCCCTTCATGGAACCTGTGAAGAAAACAGAGGCGCCCGGCTACTACCAAGTCATCCGCTTCCCCATGGGTAATACTTACTTACATACACTCACTAATCACAGACTTACTTATGCCCGCTAATGAGAGACTCGCATACACTCACAGCCTTAAATACTCGCTCATTGCAGACATATATGCTCGCTAATGGCAGACTTACATATACACCCATTAATGATAGACTTACATATACTTGCTAATAATAGACTTACATACACTTGCTAATGATAGACTTACATATACTTGCTAATGATAGTCTTGCTTGCAGACTTACATACACTTGCTAATGATAGACTTACATATACTTGCTAATGATAGACTTGCTTGCAGACTTACATATACTTGCTAATGATACTTACATACGCTCGCTAATTATAGACCTGCTCGCATACTTACATGTGCTTGCTGATCGCAATCTTACAAACGCTCGCAGCTTTAAATACGCCCGCTAATGATAGACTTCCGCGCAGACTTACATAGACTTGCTAATGATAGACCTGCTCGAAGACTTACATAAACTTGCTAATGATATACCTGCTCGAAGACTTACATAAACTTGCTAATGATAGACTTGCATATGCTCGCAGACTTAAATACGCTCGCTAATCGCTTCTTTGGGAGTTTTGTGTCCAGAAAGGCAAGTGTTGCAATGTGATGGCACACACTCTCACTAATGATCCAACTTGCCTGCACATTCTGACCAATCTAATTAGTCTCACAGCTAAACAACATGTACTTACATACATACATATATATATATACACACATACACATCAACTGTAAGTCAGACTTGCTTTCTATTCCTGTGCTGAGGGTTATGTACTATGTCAACCACTGTACTTCCTGATGTAGGGCCAGACAAAGAACATATCTTCTTGCAATGCTGACCTAGAAAAGAGGTTGTGTTTACATGTTAGAGATGTTGAAGTGTGATGATACGCTCAACAGTTCACAAATGTTAAAGTGTGGAACATAAATGAATGTTGAGTGTGTGCTTTTACTGCCATCTAGTGTCTACTTATACAAATACAGTATTTGGTAGAACAGTTTACAATGAAGACATTCATAAAATCACAAGCTTAATGTGTAATGTAACTTTAATCTCAAAAAGCTCAGGATTTCAACATAAATTGGAAAACAAATAGTTTAGTTTCAAGCTCAGTGTCAAATTACATATATTATAATTAAATCATTTTTAGTTACAGGAGTTTCACACTTGAACTGTCTTTGTCCATCTTAAACCTTTATTTGGGAACTGTTGACAGCCGTCTTTTTCTATTGGTGAATGAGATTATCACACTTCAACATCTCTAACATGCAAAAGCTGCCTCTGTGCTTAGGTCAATGTTGCAAACTAAAACTATGTTCTTGTCTAACCCTGAATAAATAAATGCTAAATACGGAAAGCACATGTACATTACCCAGAAGGCTTAGCACTGTAGACAGGAGGACAACAACTGTGTGCTTTGATCAACAATTCATTTGACAGTTGGTGTTTTAAGACAAATGTATTATTGTAGTAAAACTGTTTGTGTGACGCAGGAAAGCTGAAAAAGACTTGTGTGTTGAAGACACCACATAACTAAGTTACTGCAAAAACATCAACTTTTACTCACAGCAAGTGATGGAGAGAGTTGAATGTGGTATTTCCACACAAAAGGACACGAGTGGGTGCAAAGTTGCACACTAGTGGCGAGAAAGGAAAAGTGTCCAATCAGAGTTCCTGCTGCACAGCAGATTACATACAAATATTAGAGCGTGTGTGTGTGTGTGTTTCCACCCAGACTTGAAGACCATGAGCGAGCGCCTGAAGAGCAGATACTACACCACACGCAAACTGTTCATGGCCGACATGCAGCGCATCTTCACCAACTGTCGTGAGTACAACCCCCCAGAGAGCGAGTACTACAAGTGTGCCAACCTGCTGGAGAAGTTCTTCTACACCAAGACTAAAGAAGCCGGCCTGATGGACAAGTGAAGAGCGGGAGACAAACATCCTTCCTTGCCATGTGCCACGTAGGGCAGTTTGACTATCAAAAAGCACTTTGATCATTTGCCAACTTAAGCATTTCCTTTCTCTTCCTCCGCAATTTGACTGCTGTTGACTTCAACGCTCTGGAGATGTTTGTGTGCTCTAATTCGTCAAGTCTTAATTTATTCTTTGACATTTGTACTGCAGTTAGACAACTTTCTACTTTGTGCAATACTCTGTCATTTCTTGTGTTTTGTAACCAGAAAAGAAACATTTTGTATGAGACGCCTGCACTTTGATGCTTTTATAGACGCAATAAACATGACGTCACGCTAACATTTAACTCCACTTTCTTTGCACGCCAGCAGTTAACAAGTACACAGGGGTAAGCTGGCTAAAAACTTAGCATATTTCTACTCATACTATAAACCTGCTCAGTGGCCTAGTGGTTAGAGTGTCCGCCCTGACGTCGGTAGGTTGTGAGTTCAAACCCCGGCCGAGTCATACCAAAGACTATAAAAATGGGAGCCATTACCTCCCTGCTTGGCACTCAGCATCAAGGGTTGGAATTGGGGGTTAAATCACTAAAAAATATTCCCAGGCGCGGCCACCGCTGCTGCTCCTTGCTCCCCTCACCTTCCAGGGGGTGATCAAGGGTGATGGGTCAAATGTAGAGAATAATTTCACCACACCTAGTGTGTGTGTGTGTGACAATCATTGGTACTTTAACTTTACAGAAAAAAAGGCAGCCAGAATTTACTGTAAATGTTACTTCTTTTTTTTTTTACTGTAGATTTTAAGAAAATATATGCAATTTTACAGTTAAATTTTGGGACCTGAGCTGCCAGTTTGTTTTTTGTTGTTTTTTTACCGCAAATCAACTACTGTGGATTTTTCTGTGTATTACTGTAAATGCCATTACAGCACTAGTTTATTACAGTAAAAAAAGGCAGACAGAATTTAATGTAAATTTTACTTTTTTTTATACTGTAAATAAAAAAACTGCAATTTACAGTAACATTTTGGCACCTGAGCTGCCAGTTTTTTTTAACCGCAAATCAACAACTGTAGATTTTCCAGTGTATTACTTTAACCCCATAACTGCACCACAGTTTATTACAGTAAAAAAAGGCAGACAGAATTTTACTGTAAAATTTCCTTTTTTTTTACTGTAAATAAAAAAAGTGCAACTTTACAGTAAAATTTTGACACCTGAGCTGCCAGGTTTTTCTGTTTTAATTTTTTTTTTTAACTGCAAATCAACAACTGTAGATTTTTCTGTGTATTAATGTAAATGCCATAACGGCACCACAGTTTATTACAGTAAAAAAAGGCAGACAGAATTTACTGTAAAATTTACATTTGTTTTTTTTACTGTAAATTAAACAAAACTGCATCAAGGGTTAGAATTGGGGGTTAAATCACCAAAATGATTCCCGGGCGCAGCCACTGCTGCTGCTCACTGCTCCCCTCACCTCCCATCAAAGGGATGGGTCAAATGCAGAGGACAAATTTCACCACACTTAGTGCGTGTGTGACTATCATTGGTACTTTAACTTAAACTTAACTTCAAACACAAAGCTATATATAACCTAGAGGTCCAACGGTTTCAAAATGAGTTGAAAAAGTTAGCAAGTATCAAGTTCTGACTAAGGTGTACAGCTGCAAAATTGGTTTAAAACGTTACACTGCAAAAAAATGAAATCTAAGTAATATTAAATATCTCAAATAAGGCTGATATTTGCTTATTTTCTGTCTAATAAGATCATTCTTCTCACTAAGCAGATTTTATGTTAGAGTGTTTTACTTGTTTTAAGGGTTTTGGTCCTAAATGATCTCAGTAAGATTTTACAGCTTGTTGCTGAGATTTGATGACCTATATTGAGTAAAACATGCTTAAAACTAGAATATCAACTGTTGCAAAGCTGTGTCATCAACACTCACAAGTATAAAACTACTTGTTTAAAGTAATAATTTCTTACTTCAAGCATGAAAAAAAAATCATGATGTATGCATATCATTATGTCAAGATAATGGCACTAGCATTTACTTCATTTAAGAATATTTTTCAACATATTGAGCAAAAAGGTCTTTTTTTTTCTACCAAGAAAAGTGCACTTATTAATACTGAGAATATACTTATTTTAAGGTATTTTTGAGTTCATTGAGGTTAGTTAATTTGACTTGTTTTGGAAAGTCTTGACAAGCCGAATTTTCTCGTTCTATTGGCAGATAATTTTGCTTAGTTCAAATAAAATACCCTGTAATTGTTGTATTTTTTTGTTCTTGTTTTTGAACACTGACTTTGTGCAGTGTAGCAAATAACTGCCAAATTAGGACTGCGGTGAACGGTTGTAAAATTAGATTACAAAGTTAGCATACCTCAAGTACCGTATTTTTCAGACTATAAGTCATAGTTTGGCCGGGGGTGCGACTTATACTCAGGAGCGACTTATGTGTGAAATTATTAACACATTAGCATAAAATATGAAATAATATTATTTATCTCATTCACGTAAGCGACTAGACGTATAAGATTTCATGGGATTTAGCGATTAGGAGTGACAGATTGTTTGGTAAACGTATAGCATGTTCTATATGTTATAGTTATATGAATGACTCTTACCATAATATGTTACGTTAACATACCAGGCACGTTCTCAGTTGGTTATTTATGCCTCATATAACGTACACTTATTCAGCCTGTTGTTCACTATTCTTTATTTATTTTAAATTGCCTTTCAAATGTCTATTCTTGGTGTTGGCTTTTATCAAATACATTCCCCCAAAAATGAGACTTATACTCCAGTGCGACTCGTGTTTTTTTCCTTCTTTATTATGCATTTTCGGCCGGTGCGACTTATACTCCGAAAAATACAGTACCAAATTATTACTCTGGGGTAAAGGGTTGCAAAATTAGTCCAAACAGGTACTAAGTTCTAGGACTGCAGTGAACGGTCGTGAAGTTAGGTGAAAAAAAAAAAGTTAGCAAGTTATGCGACTGAGGTGTACAACTGCAAAATTAAATTAAAGTATTTAAGTAAAAGTTAAAGTACCAATGATTGTCACACACACACACTAGGTGTGGGGAAATTTGTCTTCTGCATTTGACCCATCCCCTTGATCACCCCCTGGTAGGTGAGGGGAGCAGTGAGCAGCATCGGTGGCCGCGCCCGGGAATCATTTTTGGTGATTTAATCCCCAATTCCAACCCTTGATGCTGAGTGCCGAGCAGGGAGGTAATGGCTCCCATTTTTATAGTCTTTGGTATGACTCGGCCGGGGTTTGAACTCACGACCTACCGACGTCAGGGCAGACACTCTAACCACGAGGCCACTGAGCAGGTATTAGCATGCTAAGTTACATGACTGAGGAGTGCGGTTGCAAAAGTTAGCATTTTCTAATGTTTATTGGGCAAATTGAGGGCGCATACAATTGATTGGATGAAGAAAAAAGTGGTTGCTATGGTTACAAGGAAAAAGACGGTGAGTAAAAAAAGGTTACCGTCATCAGCGACATCCAACAAAGGACTCGTTGTACTTGTCCAACTTGACTGAAGTCCTGGACCTCCTGCCGAGCGGCGGCTTGAAAATAGGCGAGGTGAGGAACTGCGTGTCGGTGAACTTGTCTCCACGACGCAGTTTCCTGTCAGGAAGAAGGCCGTCTTTCAGCAGCGGTGAAAAAAGAGGTAGAGAGCGGCGGGAAGAACGTACGCGTGTAAGGAGGGCTCCTTGTAGTCCACCACCATGGTGCAACGCCGCTTGCGTGCGGGGACGGGCGTGGAGCAGCGCGCTCGGCCGTAGGCTGCGGGGGACATATTGGTCACATCACACAGACTCAAGCCCCGCCCTGCTGTCCTCACACCTGGAGAGGAGGTGCAGAAGAAGAAGAAGAAGAAGAAAGGTGCGGGGAAGGAAGAAGTGGCGTGCAGACAGCGTGAAGACGTGACCACAGGCAGCGAGCGCTAAGCTAACAGAAATATTTTACGTTTCTTGCACGTCTTTGGTCGCTGGCTGGTCTGCTTGGGCGGCGTGACGTGGTCACACCCCGCCTCTCCAAACATGGCCAGAACACTGTGGATCCTCTTCATCTCCACCTCCACCTGAGGACTCACCTCGTACACTTCCTGTTGGACAGCCTCTGAAAGGAAACAACTCATTCAAGACTGAAAATAGACTTTTACCATCAGGACTTTTTTACCATCAGGACTTTTTTACCATCAGGACTTTTTTACCATGATAACTTTTTTACCACCATGACTTTTTTACCATGATAACTTTTTTACCATCATGACTTTTTTACCATCATGACTTTTTTACCATCATGACTTTTTTTACCATAACTTTTTTACCATCATGACTTTTTTACCCTCATGACTTTTTTACCATGATAACTTTTTTACCATCATGACTTTTTTACCATCATGACTTTTTTACCATCATAACTTTTTGTAGCTCTTTTTACAGCCCGACACTGGTCATAGGCCGACACTGGTCATAGGCCGACACGTGTCATAGGCCGACACGTGTCATAGGCCGACACGTGTCATAGGCCGACACGTGTCATAGGCCGACACTGGTCATTGGCCGACACTGGTCATTGGCCGACACGTGTCATAGGCCGACACTGGTCATAGGCCGACACTGGTCATAGGCCGACACTGGTCATAGGCCGACACTGGTCATAGGCCGACACTGGTCATAGGCCGACACTGGTCATAGGCCGACACTGGTCATAGGCCGACACTGGTCATAGGCCGACACTGGTCATAGGTCGACACTGGTCATAGGCCGACACGTGTCATAGGCCGACACTGGTCATTGGCCGACACTGGTCATTGGCCGACACTGGTCATTGGTCGACACTGGTCATTGGTCGACACTGGTCATAGGCAGACACTGGTCATAGGCAGACACTGGTCATAGGCAGACACTGGTCATAGGCCGACACTGGTCATTGGCCGACACTGGTCATAGGCCGACACTGGTCATAGGCCGACACTGGTCATAGGCCGACACTGGTCATAGGCCGACACTGGTCATAGGCCGACACTGGTCATAGGCCGACACTGGTCATTGGCCGACACGTGTCATAGGCCGACACTGGTCATAGGCCGACACTGGTCATTGGCCGACACGTGTCATAGGCCGACACGTGTCATAGGCCGACACGTGTCATAGGCCGACGCTGGTCATAGGCCGACGCTGTTCATTGGCCGACACGTGTCATAGGCCGACACGTGTCATAGGCCGACGCTGGTCATAGGCCGACGCTGGTCATAGGCCGACGCTGGTCATAGGCCGACGCTGGTCATAGGCCGACGCTGGTCATAGGCCGACGCTGGTCATAGGCCGACGCTGGTCATAGGCCGACGCTGGTCATAGGCCGACACTGGTCATAGGCCGACACTGGTCATAGGCCGACACTGGTCATAGGCCGACACTGGTCATAGGCCGACACTGGTCATAGGCCAACACTGGTCATAGGCCAACACTGGTCATAGGCCAACACTTGCTGGTAAAAACTCACCAGGTGTGTTGGGGCTGCTGTCCTTCCTGGAGAGACGTCCTCTCCGGGTAGTGATGGTCTTTGTGGTCTGGGGAGACGTGCGCCTCCTCCTGGTGGTCTTGGGGACATACAGACTGTCATTGGACTCGGAGGACGGCGACGTCGGCGAGCCGTCGTCACTCCTGGCGGGCGTCACCGTGCGCGCTTTTGCTTCCTTTAGAGGCGGCGCCTGGTCGGGCTTGGCTTTAAAGGGCGTGACATGGACCGCCTCCTCACAGTCAAAGTCAAAGGTGTCGTTGAAGCCCAGCGAGGAGTTCATGTTAGTTGGCGGCGGCGCTTTGGACCGCGTGGCCGAGCGGTCCCGACTCTTGGAGCGTGTCCTGGGTTTGGAGTTCTCCCAGGGCTTCTTCAAAGGGGCACGCTCCGTCTTGCGGCCTCGCTCTGCGGCTTTCAGCGCGGAGGGTTCTGCTTTGGAGCGGCATCGCTTCCTGTTGGGTGGCGGCGGGTCGCTTCTGATTGGCTCCAGTCTTTCTGTGTGGTCGGGGTCAGAAAGTGGAGCATGGAGGACATCCTGAGGCTTCGCTGCGTCACCACTAGGGGGAGGAGCCACCGACTCCAAGTCACCACAGGAGCGCCACTCTTGCACGCGCTCACACCGCCTCCTGCTCTTTTCTCCTGCAGGTCGCCGCCTCACAGACACCGTAGAAGGCAGAAGAACAAGACGCTGTGTGTCAGGATGCTCTGTGGAGATCATGATTTCAGTACGGCATCAAACACTGCAGTCACATCAACATACTAAACATACGGTCTTTGACTAATGCATTTCCTCCAATAATTTTAAAAATAAGACATGATAGAGCTGTAATTATAATACAAAACCCAAAAGCAGTGAAGTTGTCACGTTGTGTAAATGGTAAATAAAAAGAGAATACAATGATTTGCAAATCCTTTTCAACTTATATTCAATTGAATAGTCTGCAAAGACAAGATATTTCATGTTCACACTGGAAAACTTTGTAATTTTTTGCAAATGTTAGCTCATTTGGAATTTGATGCCTGCAACATGTTTCAAAAAAGCTGGCACAAGTGGCAAAAAAGACTGAGAAAGTTGAGGAATGCTCATCAAACACTTATTTGGAACATCCCACAGGTGAACAGGTTTATTGGGAACAGGTGGGTGCCATGATTGGGTATAAAAGCAGCTTCCATGAAATGCTCAGTCATTCACAAACAAGGATGGGGCGAGGGTCACCACTTTGTCAACAAATGCGTGAGCAAATTGTTTAAGAACAACATTTCTCAACCAGCTATATTGCAAGGAATTTAGGGATTTCACCATCTACGGTCCGTAATATCATCAAAAGGTTCAGAGTATCTAGAGAAATCACTGCACATTAAGCAGTAAGCCCGTCACCTTCCATCCCTCAGGCGGTACTTCATAAAAAAGCGGCATCTGTGTGTAAAGGATATCACCACATGGGTTCAGGATCACTTCACAAAACCACTGTCAGTAACTACAGTTGGTCGCTACATCTGTAAGTGCAAGTTAAAACTCTACTATGCAAAGCCAAAGCCATTTATCAACAACACCCAAAAACGCCGCCGGCTTCGCTGGGCCCGAGCTCATCTAAGATGGACCGATGCAAAGTGGAAAAGTGTTCTGTGGTCTGACGAGTCCACATTTCAAATTGTTTTTGGAAACTGTTGACGCCGTGTCCTCCGGAAGAGAATCATCTGGATTGTTCTAGGCGCAAAGTTGAAAAGCCAGCATCTGTGATGGTATGGGGGTGTATTAGTGCCCAAGGCATGGGTAACTTACACATCTGTGAAGGCACCATTAATGCTGAAAGGTATATACAGGTTTTGGAGCAACATATGTTGCCATCCAAGCAACGTCTTTTTCATGGACGCCCCTGCTTATTTCAGCAAGACAATGAATGCCAAGCCACGTGTTACATCAACGTGGCTTCATAGTAAAAGAGTGCGGGTACTAGACTGGCCTGCCTGTAGTCCAGACCTGTCTCCCATTGAAAATGTGTGGTGCATTATGAAGCCTAAAATAGCACAACGTAGACCCCCGGATTGTTGAACAACTTAAGCTGTACATCAAGCAAGAATGGGAAAGAATTCCACATCAAAAATTGGTCTCCTCAGTTCCCAAATGTTTACTGAGTGTTGTTAAAAGGAAAGGCCATTTACACAGTGGTAAAAATGCCCCTGTGACAACTTTTTTGCAATGTGTTGCTACCATTAAAGGCCTACTGAAATGAATTTTTTTTATTTAAACGGGGATAGCAGATCTATTCTATGTGTCATACTTGATCATTTCGCGATATTGCCATATTTTTGCTGAAAGGATTTAGTATAGAACAACGACGATAAAGATTGCAACTTTTGGTATCTGATAAAAAAAAGGCTTGCCCCTACCGGAAGTAGCGTGACGTAGTCAGTTGAACATATACGCAAAGTTCCCTATTGTTTACAATGATGGCCGCATGAAGTGAGAGAGATTCGGACCGAGAAAGCGACAATTTCCCCATTAATTTGAGCGAGGATGAAAGATTTGTGGATGAGTAAAGTGCAAGTGAAGGACTAGTGGGGAGTTGAAGCTATTCAGATAGGGAAGATGCTGTGAGAGCCGGGGGTGACCTGATATTCAGCTGGGAATGACTACAACAGTAAATAAACACAAGACATATATATACTCTATTAGCCACAACACAACCAGGCTTATATTTAATATGCCACAAATTAATCCTGCATAAAAACACATACGTGTTTGTTATGCTAGCTCCTAGCTCCTCTGCTAGCTCCTAGCTCCATAGAACACGCCAATACAATTCAAACACCTGATCAACACACACAATCACTCAGCCCAAAAGACCGTTCACCTAACCCAAGGTTCATAAAGCTTATATATTTTTAAAAAGTTACGTACGTGACGCGCACATACGGTCAAGCTATCAAATGTTTAGCAGCCAAGGCTGCATACTCACGGTACCTGATATTCAGCTGGGAATGACTACAACAGTAAATAAACACAAGACATATATATACTCTATTAGCCACAACACAACCAGGCTTATATTTAATATGCCACAAATTAATCCTGCATAAAAACACCTGCGTGTTTGTTATGCTAGCTCCTAGCTCCATAGAACACACCAATACAATTCAAACACCTGATCAACACACACAATCACTCAGCCCAAAAGACTGTTCACCTAACCCAAGGTTCATAAAGCTCATATATTTTTAAAAAGTTACGTACGTGACGCGCACGTACGGTCAAGCTATCAAATGTTTAGCAGCCAAGGCTGCATACTCACGGTACCTGGTATTCAGCTGGGGATGACTAAAACAGTAAATAAACACAAGACATATATTTACTCTATTAGCCACAACACAACCAGGCTTATATTTAATATGACACAAATTAATCCTGCATAAAAACACATACGTCTTTGTTATGCTAACTCCTAGCTCCTATGCTAGCTCCTAGCTCCATAGAACACGCCAATACAATTCAAACACCTGATCAACACACACAATCACTCAGCCCAAAAGACCGTTCACCTAACCCAAGGTTCATAAAGCTCATATATTTTTTAAAAGTTACGTACGTGACGCGCACGTACGGTCAAGCTATCAAATGTTTAGCAGCCAAGGCTGCATACTCACGGTACCTGGTATTCAGCTGGGGATGACTAAAACAGTAAATAAACACAAGACATATATTTACTCTATTAGCCACAACACAACCAGGCTTATATTTAATATGACACAAATTAATCCTGCATAAAAACACATACGTCTTTGTTATGCTAACTCCTAGCTCCTATGCTAGCTCCATAGAACACGCCAATACAATTCAAACACCTGATCAACACACACAATCACTCAGCCCAAAAGACCGTTCACCTAACCCAAGGTTCATAGAGCTCATATATTTTTTAAAAGTTACGTACGTGACGCGCACGTACGGTCAAGCTATCAAATGTTTAGCAACCAAGGCTGCATACTCACGGTACCTGGTATTCAGCTGGGAATGACTAAAACAGTAAATAAACACAAGACATATATTTACTCTATTAGCCACAACACAACCAGGCTTATATTTAATATGCCACAAATTAATCCTGCATAAAAACACCTAAGTCTTTGTTATGCTAACTCCTAGCTCCTATGCTAGCTCCTAGCTCTATAGAACACGCCAATACAATTCAAACACCTGATCAACACACACAATCACTCAGCCCAAAAGACCGTTCACCTAACCCAAGGTTCATAAAGCTTATATATTTAAAAAAAGTTACGTACATACGCAAAAAAAAGTTGCGCACATACGGTCAAGCGATCAAATGTTTAGAAGCCAAAGCTGCATACTCACAGTAGCACGTCTGCGTCTTTGTCATCCAAATCAAAGTAATCCTGGTAAGAGTCTGTGTTGTCCCAGTTCTCTACAGGCGTCTGTGTATCGAAGTCAAAAGTCCTCCTGGTTAGAGTCTCTGTTATCCAAGTTCTTCCATCTTGACTGCATCTTTCGGGAATGTAAACAAAGAAGCGCCGGCTGTGTACTGTTGTTGCTGACTACGTTCGAAAAATACGTCCATTTCGCACCGACAACTTTCTTCTTTGCTTGCTCAGCTTCTTTCTCCATAATGCAATGAACATGATTGCAACAGATTCACGAACACAGATGTCCAGAATACTGTGGAATTATGAAATGAAAACAGAGCTTTTTCGTATTGGCTTCAATGTGGAAGGCATACCCGTGTTCGCCGGGCTACATCACGCGCATACGTCATCCTCAGAGGCGTTTCGAACCGGAAGTTTAGCGGCAAATTTAAAATGTCACTTTATAAGTTAACCCGGCCGTATTGGCATGTGTTATAATGTTAAGATTTCATCATTGATATATAAACTATCAGACTGCGTGGTCGGTAGTAGTGGGTTTCAGTAGGCCTTTAAATTCTAAGTTAATGATTAGTTGCAAAACAAAATTAAGTTTCTTAGTGTGAACTAGGGCAGCACGGTGGCAGAGGGGTTAGTGCGTCTGCCTCACAAAAAACGAAGGTCCTGAGTAGTCCTGAGTTCAATCCCGGGCTCGGGATCTTTGTGTGTGGAGTTTGCATGTCCTCCCCGTGACTGCGTGGGTTCCCTCCGGGTACTCCAGCTTCCTCCCACCTCCAAAGACATGCACCTGGGGATAGGTTGATTGGCAACACTAAATTGGCCCTAGTGTGTGAATGTGAGTGTGAATGTTGTCTGTCTATCTGTGTTGGCCCTGTGATGAGGTGGCGACTTGTCCAGGGTGTACCCCGCCTTCCGCCCGATTGTAGCTGAGATAGGCGCCAGCGCCCCCCGCGACCCCGAAGGGAATAAGAGGTAGAAAATGGATGGATGGATAGTGTGAACTAGGGCTGCAACAACTAATCGATTAAAATCGATTATTAAAATAGATGCCGATTAATTTAGTCATCGATTCGTTGGATCTATGCTATGCGCATGCGCAGAGGTTTTTTTTTTCTTTTCTTTTTTAATAAAAATTGTTTTTCTTTTTTTTAAATAAAACTTTATTTATAAACTGCAACATTTACAAACAGCTGAGAAACAATAATCAAAATAAGTACGGTGCCAGTATGCTGTTTTTTTTTCAATAAAATACTGGATAGGATAGAAATGTAATGTCTCTCTTTTATCCGATTATTAATCGAAGTAATAATCGACAGATTAATCGATTATCAGATTAATCGTTAGTTGCAGCCCTAGTGTGAACATTAAGTATCCTGTCTTTGTAGTCTATTCTAGGGCTGCAACTAACAACTAATTTGATAATCGATTAATCTGTCGATTATTACTTCGATTAATAATCGGATAAAAGAGACAAACTACATTTCTATACTTTCCAGTATTTTATTTTAAAAAACAGTGTACTGGCACCATGTTCTTTCAACTTCCCAAATAAAACAAAGCAAATCCTACAAAAATGTTTTTTTTTTTTAATAAAGTGCACCATTGTCATGCACAATAGCAATCGTTTTTCTTGGGGGAATTTCAAACCTGGCTACTACTGTGTGCCAACTTCACTGGTTTTGAGTTTTGTATTTTTATCTCAGGTCAGTTTCATACCTGCACAATCTGTGGAGATGTCACACAAAGTTGTCTTGGTCTCACTGATGCGCTCTCTCCTGTAGATGGACAGAAAATACAGTCAAGATCCAATTCCTCTACTTGACTGTAGATTGTAAATAATTACCAGCAAAGAATTAAAATGCAAAAATCACAAAATTGAGGGATCATACAAAAACGTTTTGAGTAGACTGTATAACACATCTGCAATACTGGTCCTGTTTTTGCCCGATATCGGGTTGATTTCAAATGTTGTAGTAATAGCTACTGCTAGCGTAGGTTTGTAAAATAATCACTTTTTAGTCAGGGATACAACTTTTCCCACTTCTAATACATTACTGATAGTGGAGCCTTGAGTATAGGCTCATACCGATATCAGCAGGAATCAGAAATCTCATAAATTCCGGACAATAAGCCGCTGCTTTTTTCCTACACTTTGTACCCCGCGGCTTATAAGACTGTGCCGATAATTTAGGAATTTATCTTCGCTGACGGCCATAATAAAGTTTTCAAAAAACAAAAACAAGCAAATACACTAAGAAGGTGTGTTATTGTTGTGCTAGGGCGCCATCTTTTGAACGAGTTCCCTCACTGCAGGTGCTGCAGTGTCCTTCCATTTAGTGCTTTCAAGTTACCGGGAGTAGAGAGCCAGTTCAGTCTTCTAGCCGTCAATAGCATTTCTACTCGTATGGATACTTCATTCATCAACAAATGAATGGATAGATTACTAATATAAATATAACATATTTCTATGTACACGTCAGTTCAAATGTAATAACCTCTTAATGGAATGTAACTGAATGTGGCGCACTGCCATGGCAATATCTTAAAAATAAGGGTATTTTACGTGAAAACAAATGAAAGTAATAAAATGTATTGTAGCCCGCAGAAGAAGTCACACAAAGTCAGACACTATTTTTAACTTTTATTGCCAATATGTGACCCGTGCTGGCAAAATGAGTCGGAATACGCACAGGCTAATTTTGACCTACAGGCAAATAAGTGAAAAAAATGTATCCTGGTTGAAATTTAGATTTTCACAAAAATAAGTCCATAAAGCCACAATCTAGCGATCTCAATCATCGAAGTAGCAAGAAAACATCTTAAATCACCTTTATTTGAAGGTTTTGTACGAGGTATGTCTTCAGAAATTAGTCCTTTGTGTTAAAATTCCTTGAGAAAATCAAGTGTTTTCAACGCTCACTCGCGGCAATAAGGGGGAATCCCCCTAGCCATATTTGGTATCATTGTGACGCCAAGTTTACGTACTTTCTAAAAATGAGCATGGAATTCCCGATGACGCCATTCTGAACCAATATAATTTGAGTTTTTAAACCTGTCCGGCTTGTTGCTAACCGGAACACCGGTCGCTGTAAGGCGTACCCTCATTGGTTGAATCACCCCGCGCGGTGCATTGTGGTATCATGGCAGCGCCCTGATGAAAAACAACACAGTAATTCGAGCGGAATATTTGGTGAAAAAAGGTGATTTCGAACATTTAATTATTATTTTTGTGGATAAGTTAGACTGTTTTACATTCCGTAATGGATTTAGAAGGTGGAGAGGGTACACAGGCGGTTGCAAGTGCGCTAAATTCACTGCAGTCGGCGAATCTTCTTAGTGCTGCTGGTCAGGAATATTACGGACAGCTGACCAGCTGACAAACTGACCAGTGAACAAAAAAACTGTGACTAACAGTGTTGAAATTTTTGTACATAACCGTTTTCAATAGAGTTGAATATATATTTTTCCTTTAGACATGGGATTTGACTTTAATTGTACCAATTTTGGTGTTGCTACAAGGACTTTTAAGGTATGGTTGCTATGGAGTTTTGTTTTGGAACATTCTGTTCTGGAACAGTAAACTTTAAGCTGTTTTTTCTCAAAACGGACCCTCAAACTTGGTCGACTTCAATCGGATGTAACTCTGTCATTTTCTGTCCGATTCCAACAAACCATACATCCTTTTGTAGGTCTTTAGATGGAGAATGTGTAAATAACAATTAATTCAGTTTTTAAAATTTCCTCATTGTGACTCATTTTGCCAGCACAGGTCACATATTATGATAAACGGTACAATTCCAACAGGTTTTACCTGCCCACAAACACTTTCGTTACATAACAACACTTCCTCATTCTCTGCCAATCCCCTTTCAGACCCGGACGGTGTGTTTGAGATCATGGGAAAAATGAACACCAAATCAAAAACCACACGGACGTAAAACATTAACACCAGCAGGTCGTTACAGTAGATATATAGTTATGTGTATAGCCTATTAATTTGTGCACTATGTGATGCACTGGAAATTCGGCTGATGAAAAAAGACTTTGATCACCAAAAACAGCTGCCGAAAGCGGCTGTAAACAAGACACACGCCATTGTCTAATTGTGCAATGTGGACCTAACTTTAATATATTGTGGACATCCATCTACAAAATGTGCAAACATTAAGAGGACAGGGGCGGCTTTTAAGGAGCGAAAGTCCAACTGGAGCAGCAGCGCCAAGCAAGTGTGACGTCATGCTCGCCTCTCTAGTCAGGGACATGGACAGACAGAAGTAGTCTACATTTTATAATAACACAAGAAAAAGAAGCTAGATTTGCTGCTAGCCTTTTTAATAGAAGTCATTAAAAGTCTCTGGACAAAGTACATTGTACAAAAAGCAGCAACAATTGAAAATATGTTAAAATTATATAAAAATATATGTAAGTACTTATTATATTGACAGATTTCTTTTTAAATATATGTCAATGTTTCCCACACATTCATTTATTTGTGGCGGCCCGCCACGAAAGAATTACATCCGCCACAAATAAAAAAAATAAAAAAATAATTTAAAAAAATTGTCCTCTCCAGCTTCTCAGGCAAATCATATAGTTGATGTAGATGCCCATATAGGCTGTTCAGATTTACTTTACAAAAGAGAAGTGTAGGATACTTCTCTTGTTGCCTTATTTGTATTTGACCACTACTGTTTTCTGTTTATTTGTTACTGACTGTGGCAGGACACCTCTGCCTCTGTTTCACTTTATGTTGCTGGTAATTAATATGGTTGTAGTAGTAGGCTAAAGTTTAATTATTTAGTATGCACTAATTAAAGGGGCAGAGCTTTAAGAGACATTTTAGCTTTTATATTTTATAAGATATATTTTTTGTAAGAACCACAATTAATAAATATATTTCAGTGAATAACTTATTGTTCAAATCTGTATATAAATATGTACATAAAGTGTTGTAATTATATTGTTAAATGGATGGATGGACGTTTAAAACAAAACTGTTATTAATTAGTAAGTATACATTTTTTGAGCCTTTTTAGAGAAAATCATATCATTGTAGTAAATTATGCAAATTACTCGATGATGTCATGGTGACCACGCCCATAGCCACGCCCCCACCGCCACAGGTATCTTGGCAGTTTATGGGAAACACTGTATGTATATATTTTTCAAGAAAATCATATCATAGCAAATGATGCGATGACATCATGGTGACCACAGGTCTCTTGGCAATCTTGGGGAAACCCTGCCCTTATTCTTCTGTTTGATATTTTCCATTACAATGGAAGGTAACTGAGGTTGTCATGTAGAAGAAATAGGAGGTTTTAAAATAAGAGTACCTTAATGAGTCCATGCAGGTTTCCACAGGGACGCCTGCTGCTTGTATCTACACCACAACAAACATGCATTATTTTCAAGTATTATCTTGTGCCGCTTCCCAGGAGGTAAAAATGAGAACTACCTGCAGAGAAGACGCTTCCTGCTGTTGGAGTTTCTTCCTGAGCAGCAGCAGGTGCAGGAAGAGCGCTTGCTGCTCCTTCTGCATGTGCAGGATGACAACTTTAGCCTGCCTCACGTTCTCCTTCTCCGCCTGCAGAGCCAGGGCCAGCGCCTTGTTGTTCTCCTGCACCCCCTTCAGGATGCCAGCGTGTGTCGCCCTCATTCCTGCCATTAAAAAACACAATAGATCAGGCACGATCAGTGTGTCTTCTAATCATTGAATTTTCCTTTCATGAATGGAAATTGAAAATACAAAAACAATTACTGGACGGTAAGCCGTTACTTTTTTCCTACGCTTTGATTCCTGTGGCTTCTTAAACGGTGCGGCAAATGTATATAACATTTTTGCTGGTGGCCATAATGCAAATAGTTTTCACTAAACGCATGCAAATAAACTGAAAAGGTGTGTTGTTTGTGCTATGGCGCCATCTTTTGGACGAGTTTGCTTGCTGCAAGTGTTTGCTGGGGTTTAAAGCTTTGAACCTGAAGTCCATAGTGATTCTTCATTCATACATCCTAGCAACATTTGTAAGTTTTACAATATAACTAAACCATCCTAGGTTGGATGTTTGTATGAGTGTTTTCATGCGTATTTGTAAATGCTATCGTAATGTAATGAAGCTAGCGTTGTTAGCATGAGCTAACATGCTAACTTGTCTGTGTTAGTATCATTAACTTACAACAGCATTCTTTTTGTATTGTTTCAGTTTCACAAATTCCTCAGTAAATTCACCAAAACGTCACTGTGGAGTTATTGAGTGTTTAGCTGATTGGAGAGCTAGCTTACACAGCTAGTGGGTCCATGACAATGACTTCTGTTTTGTTTGATCAACCATTTTACTGCCGTGTTACAGACACTGTTTGCAAACATTTAAATTATGTAAAAAAAAAAAAAAAGTAACATTTGTAAAAAGGTTTCTGTGTAAACAACTAATTTCACAACATATATATCTGCGGATTACAGTCCAGTGCGGCTAATAAGGGGAACAATTCTAAAATGTTGTGGGTGCGGCTTATATAATGTCTGAAAAATGGAGTGACTGCTGGCTGTTGCGAAAAAGCTAAGTATCGTTCTATCTGTGTGCTTCTAATTGTTTTACAGCTTTCTTTTCTACTTCCCAACCATACTTAGTAGTCGTATTTAACTTGCAAATCACCCGATCTCTGTCTCACCACCCCTCTCTCAGCTAGCTAGCTGCTAAGCTAACGAAGCTAGCGCGGAGAAAGGCGGTGTCGGTCTGAAGGAATCTGCTCCCCCACGTCGCGACCACTTCCCCGAAGACAGCAAGAACTTAACTCGGTGAAAGAAATACCGTGAGCCGTTCTCATGGATAAGTTGGCTCTGCTAGAGGGCCGTGTCCGCCAGTTAGGGCAGAGTAATCTCGTAACTTTAGACGTCGCGGACACATCTGCTAGCGTTAGCTGTAGCGAGCTAACTAGCCCAGTTTATAGCAGCCCTAAGCGGCCTATAAGCAACGGTGAACCGGTTGAGACGCATAATAGATTCAGCCCTTTAGCTAGTCCTACACCCCAGTCTACCGGGCACCACACCTTAGTGACTCCATCACCCGAAACATAAAGCTTAGCAAATCAGCCACAATTAAGTGTATTCCCGGGGCCAGAGCACCTGACATTGAAGCTAATCTTAGGGAGCTAACTCGCAACAGGCCTAGTAAACACGTACGACAGGCTAATCGCACCACTAGTTATGCAAACATAGTTGTACACGTCGGCTCCAATGACACTAGGATGAGACAGTCAGAGATTACAAAGAGAAACATAGTTAGGACTTTTAATTTAGCTAGAAAGGTGTCCAGGCATCGAGTACTTGTCTCTGGCCCCTGCGAGAGGCAATGATGAGAGGTATAGCAGATTAGTCTCGCTTAACAAGTGGCTGGCTAGTTTTTGTAGACAACAGGTACTAACGATTATTGATAATTGGCCCTCTTTCTGAGGCAAACCGGGCCTGCTGATGAGGGACGGCCTTCACCCTATCCAGGAAGGCCCCTTCATCCTGTCTAGGAACATAGATTATTGTTTGAGTCACACTTTACTAACTACACTACAGCAGTCGGTCACAGGCAATTACAATGTCTGTTAGTCCGGGTGAAGAGTCAGTTAAGATAGAACTAGCCAGCGCCGGGCTGGAAAATCCCTGCACACATAGCATTTCTCCTAGAATAATACACAACTCACATAATGTTTTTTCTGCAGTGACTGTGCCAGAGGTGGACATGCATTCTACTGAGGTGGCTAATTATGATGCGTTCAGTGTATCGCAGCACCAAGCAAACAATCTGAAGATTGTTGTAACAGTTAGAGATGCTACCTCAGTAGAAGCATTTAAGTCCCATCTTAAAACTCATTTGTATAATCTAGCCTTTAAATAGATCCCCCTTTTTTTTTTAGACCACTTGATCTGCCGTTTCTTTTCTTCTCTCCTCTTCTCCCCTGTCCCTTGCGAGGGGGAGTTGCATAGGTCCGGTGGCCATGGATGAAGTGCTGGCTGTCCAGAGTCGGGACCCCGGGTGGACCACTAGCCTGTGCATCGGTTGGGGACATCTCTGCGCTGCTGACCCGTCTCCGCTCGGGATGGTTTCCTGTTGGCCCCGCTGTGGACTGGACTCCCGCTGATGTGTTGGATCCACTGTGGACTGGACTTTCACAATGTTATGTCAGACCCACTCGACATCCATTGCTTTCGGTCTCCCCTAGAGGGGGGGGGGGGGGGGGGGGTTACCCACATATGTGGTCCTCTCCAAGGTTTCTCATAGTCATTCACCGACGTCCCACTGGGGTGAGTTTTTCCTTGCCCGTATGTGGGCTCTGTACCGAGGATGTCGTTGTGGCTTGTACAGCCCTTTGAGACACTTGTGATTTAGGGCTATATAAATAAACATTGATTGATTGATTGATTGATTGATTCCCGTCATATCAATTCCTAGATATGGCCGAAACAATTTAAAGTGCACTACGCAAAATAAACGCAACATAATTAATATTACTACTACTACAGATAACTTTAACAAGAATTCCTCAAAACAGCCCACTACCTATAATATGGGCTTTTTAAAGGCCTACTGAAACCCACTACTACCGACCACGCAGTCTGATAGTTTATATATCAATGATGAAATCTTAACATTGCAACACATGCCAATACTGCCGGGTTAACTTATAAAGTGCAATTTTAAATTTCCCGCCACACTTCCGCTTGAAAACGTCTCGGTATGATGACGTATGCGCGTGACATAGCCAGTTTAACAGAGGTATGGCTTCCCCATTGAAGCCAATAAGAAATAGCTCTGTTTTCATCTCATTATTCCACAGTATTCTGGACATCTGTGTTGGTGAATCTGTTGCAATTTGTTCATTGCATTATGGAGAAAGAAGCTGAGCAAGCAAAGAAGAAAGTTGTCGGTGCGAAGCGGATATTTTGCGAGGGAAGTCAGCAACACAACACAGCCGGTGTTTGTTTACATTCCCGAAAGATGCTGTCAAGATCGAAGAACTCGGACAACAGAGACTCTAACCAGGAGGACTTTGATTTGGATACACAGACGCGATACCGTGAGTACGTAGCTGCGCTTCCAAACATTTGATCGCTTGCTATAACTAGCTCGAGCTAGTAGCTAGCATAACACCTAGGTGTTTGTTATGCGGGATTAATTTGTGGCATATTAAATATAAGCCTGTTTGTGTTGTGGCTAATAGAGTATATATACGTCTTGTGTTTATTTACTGTTGTAGTCATTCCCAGCTGAATATCAGGTCCCACCCACGCGCTTCCAAACATTTGATCGCTTGCCCGTACGTGCGTGTCATGTACGTAACTTTGGTTAAATATATAAGCTTTATGATCGGGCTGAGTGAGTGTGTGTGTTGTGCAGGTGTTTGAATTGTATTGGCGGGTTATATATACGGGATCCCGTCCATATAACCCGCTCGAGCTATAACTAGCTCGAGCTAGTAGCTAGGAGCTAGCATAACAAACACCTAGGTGTTTTTATGCGGGATTAATTTGTGGCATATTAAATATAAGCCTGGTTGTGTTGTGGCTAATAGAGTATATATATGTCTTGTGTTTATTTACTGTTGTAGTCATTCCCAGCTGAATATCAGGTCACCCCCGGCTCTCACAGCATCTTCCCTATCTGAATCGCTTCCACTCCCCACTAGTCCTTTACTTGCATTTTCCTCATCCACAAATCTTTCATCCTCGCTCAAATTAATGGGGAAATCGTCGCTTTCTCGAATCCGAATCTCTCTCACTTCTGGCGGCCATCATTGTAAATAGGGAACTTTGCGGATATGTTCAATTGACTACGTCACGCTATTTCCGGTAGGGGCAAGCCTTTTTTTATCAGATACCAAAAGTTGCGATCTTTATCGTCTTTGTTTTATACTAAATCCTTTCAGCAAAAATATGGCAATATCGCGAAATGATCAAGTATGACACATAGAATAGATCTGCTATCCCCGTTTAAATAAAAAAAATTCATTTCAGTAGGCCTTTAAACATAAGATCATCGTCTCCCAAAACGTTATTAGTTAATGAGGTCATTAGAGACAACAATCTTAACGTCATTGGTCTCAGCGAAACCTGGCTCAAACCAGACAATTTTTTTGCGCTGAACGAGGCATCTTCTCTTAACTATACGAATGTGCATATTGCCCGTCCCCTTAAAGGGGGTGGGGTGTCGCACTAATATACAGTACAATGAAAACCTTAACCTTACCCCTAACCTAAGTAATAAATATAAATCATTTGAGGTGCTTACTATGAGGTCTGTTGCACCGCTACCTCTCTACCTGGCTGTTATCTACCGCCCCCCCTGGGCCCTATTCGGACTTTATCAGTGAATTCTCAGAGTTCGTTGCTGATCTAGTGACACACGCCGACGATATAATTATAATGGGGGACTTTAATATCCATATGAATACCCCATCAGACCCTCCGTGCGTGGCGCTCCAGTCTATAATTGATAGCTGTGGTCTTACACAAATGATAAATGAACCCATGCATCGCAACGGTAATACGATAAATCTAGTGCTTGTCAGGGGTGTCACCACCTCCAAAGTTATAATACTCCAGTATACTAAAGTAATGTCCGATCATTACCTTATAATATTTGAAGTTGTGACTCACTGTCAACAAGCTAATAATAATAACTGCTTTAGCAGCCGCAAAATCAATGTTATTATGAATTATTGACCTATCCGAGGTTCCCATTACTTCACATCAAATATTCCACTAAGAAAAATATTTTTGGTGGAAGATTTTGCCAATTTGGTAAATAAATAACCAAAAAATGTATGTTTTGTTGTTTTCTTACTGAACCGAAAATGAACCGAACCGTGACCTCTATGTCTATGACCGAAATGTTTGTGTACCGTTACACTCCTACCTAATACCATTTACTACTTCAACATTTCTTGCCCGATTTTTAAACAATTCCAACACCGACCAATTCAGCTCTTTCGGGACATTCATGCTCCTAATCATTTTCCAAAAATCCAGCTTTCCCCAAAATTTCCAGGAAGTTCCCATTGAAATGAATGGGACATTTTTTCCAAGTTGCACAATTCCCACATTTTTCAACCTATTCAAACCATTCCAACATCAACACATTCCACTCATCCTGGACATTCAAAGTAACACTTTCCCAAGTTCTGAACCAAATTCCGGTTTTGCTGGAAATTCAAACTCTTTAACATTCAAACTGATGTTACATTCATACTACATTCTGACAGCATTTTACTTCACCTTCAGCATTGGAGCATTCACACGCAATTACTTCAGGAATTGCCTCTTCTAGTTTTCTTTTTGCATTTCAAAATAAAATTCAAATGAACCAATGTTTGGTTTTTCCATTTCCGTTCCTTAAAATACAATTAAATGATGAAAACACACACTGATGTCAGACACTGTCAAACCATTCAAGGTTTTTTTTGCCATTTTCCCAAAAATTCCCGCTTTTCCCGAAATTCACCCTTTTTTTTTCTGAAATTCCCATTGAAATGGGAAATTCTTGAAAGTTCCACAACTTCCACATTTTTAATCTGATTAAAACTGTTCCAAATTCGAAATATTCAGCCTGTTCAGGAAGTGTGTGCTCTACTTCAACCATTCTAAAAAAATAAATAAATAACAATCCCAGATTTCCCATAATTCCCTTTTTTTGGGGCATTTCCCCATTCAAAACGAATTGGCCATTTTTCAAACTTCCACAATTCCCACATTCTTCAACACATTCCACCATTTTGGGAATTCAAACTACCTTTTTTTCCCAAGTTAAAAAAAAATTCCGGATTTTCCCCAAATTCCCTAATACCATTTACTACTTCAACATGTCTTGCCTGATTTAAACAATTCTAACACCGACCAATTCAGCTCTTTCAGGACATTCATGCTCCTAATCATCTTCCAAAAATCCCGCTTTTCCCAAAATTTCAGGGAAGTTCCCATTGAAATGAATGGGGCATTTTTTCCAAGTTGCACAATTCCCACATTTTTCAACCTATTCAAACCATTCCAAAATCAACACATTCCTCTCATCCTGGACATTCAAAGTAACACTTTCCCAAGTTCCGAACCAAATTCCAGTTTTCCTGGAAATTCAAACTATTCTTACATTCTGTCAGCATTTCACTTCAACTTCAGCATTGGAGCACTCACACGCAATTCCTCCAGGAATTGCCTATTTTGCATTTCAAAATGAAATTCAAATGAACCAATGTTATTTTGTTTTTCCATTTCCGTTCCTTAAAATAGAATTAAATGATGAAAACACACACTGATGTCAGACCATTCAAGTTTTTTTTTTACTATTTTCCCAAAAATACCAGCTTTTCCCAAAATTCACCCTTTTTTTCCTGAAATTCCCATTGAAATGGGACATTCTTCACAGTTCCACAGCTTCCACATTTTTAATCTGATTTAAAGGCCTACTGAAATGAATTTGTTTTATTTAAACGGGGATAGCAGATCTATTCTATGTGTCATACTTGATCATTTCGCGATATTGCCATATTTTTGCTGAAAGGATTTAGTATAGAACAACGACGATAAAGATTGCAACTTTTGGTATCTGATAAAAAAAAAGGCTTGCACCTACCGGAAGTAGCGTGACGTAGTCAGTTGAACATATACGCAAAGTTCCCTATTGTTTACAATGATGGCCGCATGAAGTGAGAGAGATTCGGACCGAGAAAGCGACAATTTCCCCATTAATTTGAGCGAGGATGAAAGATTTGTGGATGAATAAAGTGCAAGTGAAGGACTAGTGGGGAGTTGAAGCTATTCAGATAGGGAAGATGCTGTGAGAGCCGGGGGTGACCTGATATTCAGCTGGGAATGACTACAACAGTAAATAAACACAAGACATATATATACTCTATTAGCCACAACACAACCAGGCTTATATTTAATATGCCACAAATTAATCCTGCATAAAAACACCTGCGTGTTTGTTACGCTAGCTCCTAGCTCCTCTGCTAGCTCCTAGCTCCATAGAACACGCCAATACAATTCAAACACCTGATCAACACACACAATCACTCAGCTCAAAAGACCGTTCACCTAACCCAAGGTTCATAAAGCTTATATATTTTAAAAAAGTTATGTACGTGACGCGCACATACTGTCAAGCTATCAAATGTTTAGCAGCCAAGGCTGCATACTCACGGTACCTGATATTCAGCTGGGAATGACTACAACAGTAAATAAACACAAGACATATATATACTCTATTAGCCACAACACAACCAGGCTTATATTTAATATGCCACAAATTAATCCTGCATAAAAACACCTGCGTGTTTGTTATGCTAGCTCCTAGCTCCTATGCTAGCTCCTAGCTCCATAGAACACGCCAATACAATTCAAACACCTGATCAACACACACAATCACTCAGCCCAAAAGACCGTTCACCTAACCCAAGGTTCATAAAGCTTATATATTTAAAAAAAGTTACGTACATACGCAAAAAAAAGTTGCGCACATACGGTCAAGCGATCAAATGTTTACATACTCATACTCACAGTAGCACGTCTGCGTCTTTGTCATCCAAATCAAAGTAATCCTGGTAAGAGTCTGTGTTGTCCCAGTTCTCTACAGGCGTCTGTGTATCGAAGTCAAAAGTCCTCCTGGTTAGAGTCTCTGTTATCCGAGTTCTTCCATCTTGACTGCATCTTTCGGGAATGTAAACAAAGAAGCGCCGGCTGTGTACTGTTGTTGCTGACTACGTTCGAAAAATACGTCCATTTCGCACCGACAACTTTCTTCTTTGCTTGCTCAGCTTCCTTCTCCATAATGCAATGAACATGATTGCAACAGATTCACGAACACAGATGTCCAGAATACTGTGGAATTATGAAATGAAAACAGAGCTTTTTCGTATTGGCTTCAATGTGGAAGGCATACCCGTGTTCGCCGGTCTACGTCACGCGCATACGTCATCCTCAGAGGCGTTTCGAACCGGAAGTTTAGCGGCAAATTTAAAATGTCACTTTATAAGTTAACCCGGCCGTATTGGCATGTGTTATAATGTTAAGATTTCATCATTGATATATAAACTATCAGACTGCGTGGTCGGTAGTAGTGGGTTTCAGTAGGCCTTTAAACTGTTCAGGAAGTGTGTGCTCTACTTAAACAATTCTAAAAAAAACAAAAAACTTCCCGTATTTCTCACAATTCCCTTTTTTTAAATTTTCCCCATTCAAAACGAATTGGCCATTTTTTCAAACTTCCACAATTCCCACATTCTTCAACCATTTTGGAAATTCAAACTACCCTTTTTCCAAGTTAAAAAAAATTCCCGATTTTCCCCAAATTCCCTAATACCATTTACTACTTCAACATGTCTTGCCCGATTTAAACAATTCTAACACCGACCAATTCAGCTCTTTCAGGACATTCGTGCTCCTAATCATTTTCCAAAAATCCCGCTTTTCCCAAAATTTCCAGGAAGTTCCCATTGAAATGAATGGGACATTTTTTCCAAGTTGCACAATTCCCACATTTTTCAACCTATTCAAACCATTCCAACATCAACACATTCCTCTCATCCTGGACATTCAAAGTAACACTTTCCCAAGTTCTGAACCAAATTCCAGTTTTCCTGGAAATTCAAACTCTTCAACATTACATTATGTCCGCATTTCACTTCAGCATTGGAGTATTCACACGTAATTACTTCAGGAATGGCCTCTTTTGCATTTCAAAATGAAATTCAAATGAACCATTGCATTAATTCAGTTGCTTAAAATAGAATTAAATGATGAAAACGCACACATTTGGAGTCTTTCTGTACTCACCGCTGCTTTTGTTTAGCAGACCGAACTTTCCTCTGCTGAGCGTCGCTGCCCTGGCGAGACTTTTGTTCCTCTTTTCCGTCATCTTCTCCTTCAAGTCCCCCAAACCTTGCCGGTGAGGCTTCTTCATGATCCGTTCTCTTGCCATAACTGAGGATTTTAAATGAATTGGCGCGAAAAAGACACTTTTAAAAAAAAAACCACGCTAGCTAGCTAGCTAGCCACCTAGCCAAACAAACTAGCTGTAGCGTTAGCTCGGCGTCAAGCAGGACTAAAACGGCGAGGGTTCACCATAAAAGGTGGAAGCTATGTGGATATAACCTGCCGGAATCTGTATCTATACACAACATTTGGCGTTAAAACGAGTGTTTAGCTCAATTAGTCACTAAAATACTGTATTCTCGCGACGTTCGCCTCTCTTCCAGGCGCTCATATTCGAAATACGTGCTGCGCGCGCTGATTGGTCAGGGCGGAAATGACGTCACTTCCGTTGAAGAAATGCCCGCAGGAAACACAGAAGACGATGGCCAACTAAACGACAGGCTGCCTTTAAAAACAAGTAATTAGAACTGTATGTTTAAAACACTTTCTACCTCTAACAACCAAAAAGCTTTGAAAACGATGATGCTGTGTTCCAAATTTAAATGATTTACTGAAATTGTGTGAGCCTATGGCTTATTTTGCACTTTGTTTGTTGTATGTATATATTATATATATACAACAAACAAAGTGCAATATATAATATATACTAGATCCAGAAATTATCCCAATAATAATAAAAACTTTTTTTTAATAGTTTTAAAAAAGAACTGATGTACAGACCAGGAAGGCAGTTAACTAAACGAGCTTCATATTAAAATACCAGTCTTAGTGTAATAAATAAACAGTCAATCAATGGTGTACATTTTTTAAACAAAACAATGTAAAACTCTTTCTGCATATAAAAAATATGAAAATCATCATGATGAAAAGAAAAACGATGTTTCATTTATTTTTGTAGCGACAAATGCTGTAGTTGTGTGACTAGTTTTTAACTTCTTCTTGCTCCTTTTTATTCATAATTTACTTAAAGTTAGGTTGATATTTTTTATTTATTTATCATTATTTTAATGAATTAAATAAAATGCAAAATGGAAAAAGGGAAAAAACAATAGTCCTTGGAAAACACGAAATAAATAATTATATTTATTTTAAATAATTGTTATCAATCCTTACACATTTTTGAATAAGAAAACATGAACATGTATTCTTGCACCGTTATAGAGGAGTTTGACGGATAAAATAAATTAAGCGCTGACGCAGCTTTATGAAATAATTAAATCATGAAATTATTAAAGCGTGACATAACTTAATCAAATCATTAAATAAATAATGAAATAATGAAATCCATAACTATATATATATACATATATGTATAGATACAGTATATATATAAAATAATTAATTAAATATTGAAATAATAAATGATTATATAATTAAATGTACATTTATATTCTCTGCTCCTTTTGGTTCACCTTAATGTTGATAGGTTTTTTTTGTTTGATTACTGAAATAAATATAAATAAAAATAAAATAGAATGCAATATATATATAAATATATATATATATATATATATATATATATATATATATATATATATATATATATATATATATATATATATATATATATATATATATATATATATATATATTGCATTCTATTTGAGTTACTTTGAGTTTACAACCCCCTGGTGCTGTTTTGTACTGTTTTTATACAGTTTTTGTACTTATTTTGATGATTAATTCTCAACTGTTTGTAAATGCTGCAATTTATAAATAAAGATTTATAAAAAATAAAAAAAAATAAAAAAACAGGCACCATGACTTTGTTGCCAATTGTTGTCGTTTTGACGTACGTTTTTCTGACAAAATCAAGCGAAAGTGATAGTCTAAATATCGTTCCAGCTCTTCAACTTACAATAAAACAAGTTTGAGTTTGAGTTTGAGTTTATTTGGAACATGCATGCATACAACATGATACGTCACAATACTATAAAAATGGCTCCCTGCTTGGCACTCATCCTGGTCAGGATGCCACCCGAACGCCTCCCTAAGGAGGTGTTCAGGGCACGTCCGACCGGTATGAGGCCACGGGGAAGACCCAGGACACGTTGGGAAGACTATGTCTCCCGGCTGGCCTGGGAACGCCTCAGGATCCCCCGGGAAGAGCTGGACGAAGTGGCTGGGGAGAGGGAAGTCTGAGCTTCCCTGCTTAGGCTGCTGCCCCCGCGACCCGACCTCGGATAAGCGGAAGAAGATGGATGGATGGATGGATTGATGGGCTTGGCACTCAGCATCAAGGGTTGGAATTGGGGGTTAAATCACCAAAAATGATTCCCGGGCGCGGCCAGCGCTGCTGCTCACTGCTCCCCTCACCTCACCTCCCAGGGGGTGATCAAGGGTGATGGGTCAAATGCAGAGAGTAATTTCACCACACCTAGTGTGTGTGTGTGACAGTCATTGGTACTTTAACTTTAACTTCCAGTTTCTCTATTCAACATGTTGGAAAAGGAGTAGGAAGAAGCAGAGCTTATTCAATCCAACCCCTTTTCCTTTTACATAGCAGTTGCTAACACATGTGTTCACTTCCTGTTCTCAATTTATTCACAATGTACTCCATAAGTAATAATACAAATAAATAAATAATAATTGGCAAAGATGAGTAAGATTATCTAGAAAATGAATGGATGGATGAGATAAATTCAGAATGTTTATCATGGTTCTTCTTCTTTGTAAACACTTTAAGTTTGAAGAGTTTCTTGAAGTGGATCATATTAGTACTTTGTTTGGTTTCTTTGCTTAATCCATTCCATCATTTAATTCCACATACTGATATACTGAAGGTCTTAAGTGTTGTGCGTGCGTACAAATGTTTTGAATTACATTTTTCTCTAAGATTGTATTTCTCCTCTTTTGTTGAGAAGAATTGTTGTATTTTCTTGGGTGGCAGGTTATAGTTTGCTTTGTGCATCATTTTAGCTGTTTGCAAATTCACTATAATGTTGAATTTCAGTATTTTGGATTCAATAAATAAAGTGTTTGAATGTTCTCTATATCCAACATTCTGTATTATTATAACTGATCTTTTTTGTAACAGCGTAATAAATGAAGTGTAATATTGTAGTTATTTCCCCATATTTCTGCACAATAACTCAGATATGGTAACACTAGTGCACAGTAGACAATATGAAGTATATATATATATATATATATATATATATACACACACACACATAATATAAATCTCTCCCTATATATATATATATAAGTGTGTGTGTGTGTGTGTGTGTGTGTGTGTGTGTGTGTGTGTGTGTGTGTGTGTGTGTGTGTGTGTGTGTGTGTGTGTGTGTGTGTGTGTGTGTGTGTGCGTGTGCATGCATAAGCAATTGTGTAATAATTAGAGCTGTCAAATGTTTTGTTATTTAAAAAATCATAATAATCAAAATGTTTAATTTGGATAAATCATGATTAAACACAATTTTGAATTTGGATTAATCAATATTAATCTACATTTTGGATTTGTATTAATCACAGTTTTTAATATGGATTAATAATTTACAATTTGGATTATCATGATTAATCACAATTTTAATAAATTAATCAATATCGTTCACATTTTTTTAAATTTGATTAATCACAATTCTGAAATTGGATGAATCATGATTAATCACCATTTTGAATCTGGATTAATTTCGAATAATCTCAGGTTATTACTAGTGTTTATAATTTAAATTAACTAGAAAAAAGCCCAATAACTGGACACAAATGCAATGTTATTGTCAGAATGTCACACAGGAACATTTAAAAATGTTTTACTTGAATGCACGTCATCTATTTGCACAAAACACGGCAACAGTTTTATCTGTCCTCACTCTTCTTTGCACTGACCATCTGCGTTAAAGCAGGTAAAGCAGTTGGACACTCTGCCTTAGAGATTCAGGCAAAGACTGTCTACTATTTGGGTGCTGACACCTTTTTGGTCCTGATGAGATTTTAAACATGCACGCCCACATCAATTTGACTATTTTTCCAGCAGTAATCAAACAAGTAACAGTGGTGCGTTTATTTCAAATCTTGTTTAAAGGAACTTTAACGCCATTAAAAGGAGGGAAATAGTCTTTTTTTTTACCTATTTGATGCAACTTCTAAGTCAGTAGTGAGGAAACAGAAGCGGCGTTGCACAGACAGGGGCGGAGCTCGGGCGCATAAGGGCCTGTAGGAGGGGCGGAGCCTGAAACAGGGCGGGGCTTGAGTCTGTGGCAGGATGGAGATGGAAGGTCGGCAGCGACGACGTGGAGTTTGTGTGTTTGATGCGGTCGTGGTTCTTCTCCCTGGTCCAACGAAGCTGCAGCAGGAATGAAAGCCAACATGTTTTGTGTATAAAAAATATGCTGCAATCAGGACTGGTACTAGTACTATCACAATAGGTACTAGTACAATAGGTACTAGCACAATAGGTACTAATACAACACTAATACTACTTGGCAGTGGCAACAACCAGCAGAGGGCAATTCAAGCCATGAATGGGCAGAAACAGGAAATCAAATGTTAACAAGTTATGTACAGTCAAATGGCACAAAATGTACTACATAAAAAATAAAATATAATTTTAAAAAAATATATATATATATATACAAATAAATTGAATACATTTTTAAAATAAATACTTCAATGTGTCATTAATGTATGTCATGTGAAAGTACATGTTCATCATTTATTATCTGAATATTTAATAATTTAAATATATAGTTATTGATTTCATTATTTAATGTATTTCATGATTTGATGAATGATTTCACACTTTAATGAATCATTTCATGATTGAATTACTTTTTAAATTATTTGATAAAAATGTGTCCGCACTTAATTTTACTGTATCCGCCAAATTAAGTTGAAAAATATTTGTTCATGTGTTTATTTCAAAATGTGTGATGACTGATAACAAATGTTTAAAATAACAATAATTTTGTATTTATTATTTAGTACATATTTTTTCGAGTAATATTTGTTTTTTACTTTTTCCATTTTTTATTTTATTTATTTCATTAATCAAACAAAAAATACCTATCAACATGACATTAAGGTGAACCAAAAGGAGCAGAGAATATAAATGTACAATTATACAATCATTTATTATTTCAACATTTAATTAATTATTTTATATATATATATATATATATGTATATATATATATATATATATATATATATATATATATATATATATATAGTTATTGATTTAATTATTTATTTGATGATTTGATTAAGTTATGTCATGCTTTAATAATTTCATGATTTAATTATTTCAAAAAGCTGTGTGAGCACTTAATTTATTTTATCCGTCAAACTCGGTGTAAGAATATGTGTTCATGTGTTTTCTTATTCAAAAATATGTAAGGATTGATAACAATTATTTAAAATAAATATAATTATTTATTTATTTTGTATTTTCCGAGGACTATTGGTTTGTCACTTTTTCCATTTTGCATTTTATTTAATTCATTAAAATAAAAAATATCAACCTAACTTTATGTAAATTATGAATAAAAAGGAGCAAGAAGAAGTTAAAAACTAGTTACACAACTACAGCATTTGTCGCTACAAAAATAAATGAAACATTGTTTTTCTTTTCATCATGATGATTTTCATATTTTTTATATGCAGAAAGAGTTTTACATTGTTTTGTTTCAAAAATGAACACCATTGATTGACCGTTTATTTACTACACTATGACTGGTATTTTAATATGAAGCGTGTTTAGTTAACTGCCTTCCTGGTCTGTACATCAGTTCTTGCTTTAAACTATTTTTAAAAAAAAAAAGTTTTATTATTATTGGGATAATTTCTGGATCTGGTATACTAATTTAACTTGAACTTTAAACATATTTTCTGCCATCAAGAAATAATAAAAAACAAATTAGTATTTTTATACTGTGCAGAAGATAATTAACATATATATATATTTTTTTCCGTCATTTATGAAAAAATAAATTTAATTTAGGTCATTTTGTTTTAACGCAGTTGTCATAACGCTGATTGGCCACACGAGGGCAGTCTCCCCATCACCTCCCATTCATTTAAGACTTGAAAAATAATTGGCCAATTATTGCCCTGCTTCCTTTTTGTGTGCCGCTGCTGCATCTGAGCACGCCTGCACTGTCACGTGACCTACACACCCATGTGCACACAAATAGTCAATGCGTATAAAAAAAAAAAAACACAAATACATAAAAAAATAAAAAATAAAAATGATGCAATGAAAGGTCATGAGGTTACCGTCAGGATGCGAGTGTGATGCTGGCCGGCAGTGTAGGGCTTGAATTTGGGCTTGGCTGCTTTGCCTGCTGCTCTGCCTTTATGTCGCCTGCTGCTGATGTGCTGCAGTCACCACGACAACAACAACAACAACAACAATGCAGGCTTGAATGATACACTTTCAATGTTGTGTTGCTTGACAACATTGACTTCAAACAGCTTGTTAGACATTTGCAACTTTTATATGGAAGACTTGGCCTGCAGTTGCACTTCCTAGCCATTAGGTGGCAGTAGTGTGTAGACTGCAGTGTGTCACCGCAACCTGGAAGTAGTCCTTGACATCAAGGTGAATGTGCCACTCTTGTCTTTTTAGGGGTGTCCTGTTCCGATACGGATATTGATCCGATATCAGCAAAAGAAGCAAGTATGGGCTGCATGTAATAATGTGCGATATCATGTGCGATAAAAGCCGTCCTGCGGCGTGTTTACTTGTGTGCGATATAATGTGTGATACAAAGAGTCCTGCAGCGTGTGTACTTGTGTGTGATATCATGTGCGATACAAGCAGTCCTGCAGCGCGTTTACTTGTGAGTGATATTATGCGCGATATGAGCAGTCCTGCAGCATAATTACTTGTGTGCGATATCATGTGCGATACAAGCAGTCCTGCGGCGTCTTTACTTGTGTGCGATATCATGTGCGATACAAGCAGTCCTGCAGCATTATTACTTGTGTGTGATATGTGCGATACAAGAAGTCCTGCAGCGCGTTTACTTGTGTGTGATATCATGTGCGATACAAGCAGTCCTGCAGCGTATTTCCGTGTGTGCAATATCATGTGCGATACAAACAGTCCTACAGCGTGTTAACTTGTGTGTGATATCATGTGCGATACAAGCAGTCCTGCAGCGTGTTAACTTGTGTGTGATATCATGTGCGATACAAGCAGTCCTGCAGCGTGTTAACTTGTGTGTGATATCATGTGTGATACAAGCAGTCCTGTGGCGTGTTTACTTGCATGTGATATAATGTGCGATACAAGCAGTTCTGCGGCGTATTTACTTGTGTGATATCATGTGCGATACAAGCAGTCCTGCAGCGTGTTTACTTGTGTGTGATATGTGCGATACAAGCAGTCCTGCAGCGCGTCTACTTGAGTGTGATATCATGTGCGATACAAGCAGTCCTGCAGCGTGTTTACTTGTGTGCGATATCATGTGCAATACAAGCAGTCCTGCGGCGTATTTACTTGTGTGCGATATAATGTGTGATACAAAGAGTCCTGCAGCGTGTGTACTTGTGTGATATCATGTGCGATACCATCAGTCCTGCAGCGTGTTTACTTGTGAGTGATATTATGCGCGCTATGAGCAGTCCTGCGGCATATGTACTTGTGTGCGATATAATGTGCGATACAAGCAGTCCTGCAGCGTGTTTACTTGTGTGTGATATGTGCGATACAAGCAGTCCTGCGGCGCGTTTACTTGTGTGTAATATCATGTGCGATACAAGCAGTCCTGCAGCGTATTTACTTGTGTGTGATATCATGTGCGATACAAACAGTCCTGCAGCGTGTTAACTTGCGTGTGATATCATGTGCGATACAAGCAATCCTGCGGCATATTTACTTGTGTGCGATATAATGTGTGATACAAAGAGTCCTGCAACGTGTGTACTTGTGTGATATCATGTGCGATACCATCAGTCCTACAGTGTGTTTACTTGTATGACATGTGCGTTACAAGCATTCCTGCAGCGTGTTTACTTGTGTGTGATATGTGCGATACAAGCAGTCCTGCGGCGCGTTTACTTGTGTGTGATATCATGTGCGATACAAGCAGTACTGCAGCGTATTTACTTTTATGCGATATCATGTGCGATACAAACAGTCCTGCAGCGTTTTAACTTGCGTGTGATATCATGTGCGATACAAACAGTCCTGCAGTGTGTTTACTTGTATGACATGTGTTTTACAAGCAGTCCTGCAGCATGTTAACTTGTGTGTAATATCATGTGCGATACAAGCAGTCCTGTGGCGTGTTTACTTGCGTGTGATATAATGTGCGATACAAGCAGTTCTGCGGCGTATTTGCTTGCGTGTGATATCATGTGCGGTACAAGCAGTCCTGCGGCGTGTTCGTTGCGTGTGTTATGTGCGATACAAGCAGTCCTGCAGCGTGTTTTCTTGCAAGCGATATCATATGCGATACAAGCAGTCCTGCAGCGCGTTTACTTGTGCAAAGCTGAACTGCCAGCTAACATCTAAATGTCCTCCAATAAACATGCAATTTCTTCTATTTTGGTATTTACAAAAAGGTAAACATGCTAGGCTGTAGGCTACCAGAAGCTAGCAGCTACACAACAGCTAAGCACACAAGCTTAATAATTATAGTCGCATATTACTAACACATACAACGTCTCCAAGGCATTATTAAAACGTATCTAGTAACAAACGTGTCCACATCATTAAACTTAGTGCGTCATGAAATATTGTGAGCATTAGGTGTCGCTGAAAAACAGATTCCACTCCACTTCAACTTAAAGACAGCATAAGTCTCTCTACGAACAACGGGAGACCGGGCTTTCTGCTCCGCCGCTCCCAGTCTGTGGAACGCTCTCACTGACCACCTGAGGGCACCACAGACTGTGGATGCTTTTTAAAAAGGCTTAAAAACCCTCCTTTTGAAAAAGCCTTTTTTTTTAGATATATGCATACTAGTTTTAGCTATTTGGCTGTTCTAGTTTTTATTTTTATTTATTTTTTATTATCTTTTTATTTATATATTTTTTAATACACTGTAGCACTTTGAGGTTCTTTGTAAAGTGCTTTTTACAAATACAATCTATTATTATTATTATTATTATTATTATTATTATTATTATTATTAAGTCCATTCCAGACGGTTAATAATGAATAAGTTATTGTTTTTAATAGCTACCCCTCTTCCCTGTTTGAATCATTTCACTTGATCAAACCTACTAAACATC
>NC_084735.1:19343590-19398590 GCF_033978785.1 Entelurus aequoreus | reverse complement strand
TGAGGACAGAGCACCAGACGGGGGCGTGGCAGTGTTGACGGCGAGACACAGCTGGCAGGTGATTAGATTTCTCAGGTGGTACGTGTTAATCTAAGCATGTGTTGTCTTTAACAGTAGGCGGCCGGGAGCAGGAGGAGAGAGAGGATACGGACGTGACTAAAAAGTCTGCTGCGGAAAGAGTTGGACTCAAAGATATGCACATTAAAAACTTTGTTAAAACTGCACGCTTGGCTCTTGTGCCGTGTCTACAGTGGATCTGCTAGGACGCAACTTCCACACATAGGTTTTTTTTTTTACGCCTGGACTAAGTTGATATTGTAACTACTGATGGCTAAACGATGCCTGAGTGAGTGTGTGGCACACTCACCGGCTGTATTGACACGGCACGATACTTTTTGGTGTTTCAAAATAACGCCACCCGTTGGGGAAAAAAAGTCACATTTGGCCAGCGAGAAAAAAAATGTATAGTTCCTTTTGGATCTTTAACGGCGACAAAAAAAGAAAAAAACGATGTCAAACGCGACACGCCACTCCGACTTCTTTCAGTGCTATCTGTCACTCCTGAGCCCAAAAGACATTGATGAAGGCTGATCAGCGCTTCACAGTCAAATAACGACTTCTCTTAAAGTGACACACCAGTGTTTCCCACACATTCATTTATTTGTGGCGGCCCGCCACAAAAGAATTACGTCCGCCACAAATTAAATTTTTGGTCCTGTCCAGCTTCTCAGGCAAATCATATAGTTGATGTAGATGCCCATATAGGCTGTTCAGATTTACTTTACAAAAGAGAAGTGTAGGATACTTCTCTTGTTGCCTTATTTGTATTTGACCACTACTGTTTTCTGTTTATTTGTTACTGACTGTGGCAGGACACCTTTGCCTCTGTTTCACTTTATGTTGCTGGTAAATAATATGGTTGTAGTAGTAGGCTAAAGTTAAATGATTTAGTATGGACTAATTAAAGGGGCAGAGCTTTAAGAGACACTTTAGCTTTTATATGTTATAAAGATATATTTTTTGTAAGAACCACAATTAATAAATATATTTCAGTGAATAACTTATTGTTCAAATCTGTATATAAATATGTACATAAAGTGTTGTAATTATATTGTAAAATGGATGGATGGATGTTTAAAACAAAACTGTTATTATTAATTAGTAAGTATACATTTTTTGAGCCTTTTTAGAGAAAATCATACCATTGTAGTAAATTATGCAAATTACTCAATTATGTCATGGTGACCACGCCCATAGCCACGCCCCCACCGCCACAGGCATCTTGGCAGTTTATGGGAAACACTGCACACACACCAAAGTATGGAGGGACACAGTATCACTTTTTGTGTTTGATTTCATTTCAGTATCGTTGGAACTACTACTATTAGTCGTACTGTTTGTCTTGTGGTCTTTTTCAAAATTTGTGAATTAGAAGAACAATTTAGCAAAATATCACATTGACAAAAACATCATTTTTTTCTTTTTTCTTTTACAGAATACAAAATTTTATTAAAAGAAAAAAAGGTCAATCCTGAGGTTCTGATGTCCGTGATTCCAAGCACATTCTAAACCACTTCTTTCACGCGCGCGCACACACACACACCCACGCACACACACACTCCTACTGAATTTCGCCCATGTAGAGGCGTTTATCGCTGCCAGCCGACAGCACTGTTGAGACAAAGCAAGCAGACAATTAGTCGGTGTAGATGATATTAGCGGTGCCGTCAAACACGTTTCAGTCGCGCCCGTTTATGTCGACAATTCCTCCGAGTGGACCAAGCCCTTAAGTCCTGGTCCAATCTGTTCTTCTCACTACGACTGCAGCCGTTGTAGTATTTTGTAACGCAGCAATAAAATGTGCAAACAGCGACTTCCTGTACGGCGCAACGTAAGCTTCAAAATAAAAGCATGGTAGTAATAATCAACCTTCTACCGCAGACTCCAAGAAAATATACCAATGTAATTATTTTAGATTGCAGATAAACACATGCATTGTTGCCGTAAAATAAACAATCAAATAGCACAGCAGTTCGGTTTAATGAGAGTATAAAATATATAAAACACAAAAATATGAATATCAATATAGGGCTGCACCCTTAATCGAATTGTAATCACGATTTTGGTAGTCATGATTAAATGAGGGATCAGTCATATTTACCATAAATTCCGGACTATAAGCCGCAACTTTTTTCCTACCATTTGAACCCTGTGGCTTATAGAACGGCGCAGCCTTGTTTTTTCCCCGCTGACATTCCTAATGGAAATTGTTTTGTTTTTTTAAACAGGCAAAGGAACTGAAAGTGTGTGTTATTGTTCGTGCTATCTTTTGGACGAATTTGCTCACTGCTGGTGTCTTCAGTTAAGTTGTTCTTTCTAGCCGTCCGTAGCATTTCTACTCATATGGATTCTTCATTCATCACTCCAAGCATAGTTTGTAAGTTTTACAATATAACTAAGACAATTCTTACTTACTAAACCGTCCCACGTGTGATGTCTGCAGGAGTGTTTTCATGCATATTTGTACGTACTGTCGTTTTGTAACGATGCTAGCGTCATTTACATTAAGCTAATATGCTAACACGTTTACAAATGCCTGTGTTAGTAGTATTAACTTAACAATGGCATTCTTTTTGTATTGTGGCATTCTTTTTGTATTGTTTCAGTTACGTCATTTCACCAAAACGTCACCGTGGAGTACTTTGAGTGTGTTTAGCTGATTGGAGAGCTAGCTTGCGCAGCTGGTGGGTCCATGACGATGACTTCTGTTTTGTTTGATCAGCCATTTTACTGCCGTGTTACAGGCACCGTATGGAAACAATTAAAGGTATGTAACATGTAACAATATTTAAAGTATGTATCGGCGGCTTATAGTCAGGTATTGCTAATGTATGGGGTTAAAATTTCTTAGAAAATTTAGTGGGTGCGGCTTATAGAACAGTGCGCTTATAAGTCCGGAAAGTACGGTATTTTATTTCTATTGGCCTCATTTCTATATGCTGTTTTTTTTATTTCATGAAATCATATTCAGAATGTTTTGAGATGCTTGTTGTCTATTAATGAAATAATTGAAAAGTTCAAATATCAATAAATTCCAACACATATTATTTGTATGGGTGAGAATTATTGCAGGAAGTGAATTTGTACTCAAAACTAGTTAAATAAAATAATACATCCTTATCCCTACAATACATTTCTATATTGTTTTAATAGTGTGTACATTTTGGGCAAAAGTGTGAGCTGTTAAATTAATTTCTCCTCACAAAACCTTGTGTGATTATATATACACACAAATATCAGTTACCAGTTCCAAATGTACATTATTGTGCAACACTGACTAGTAATGAACAAAATCAAAACAAATATTTGTCTTTAAATGTCTGATAACTACTATTTCATTACAAATTATTTGATGTCACGTTCATTATAACTCTTTGTTTTAACAAACAATGAATCATTGTGATTTATTATCACGATTTCAGTTTTGATCAAATAATTGTGATTATTATTTCGTCCTAATAATCTTGTCATTACCTAGTCTCATTTTGTTTTGTACGCGTGTAAGTAATGGCCGGCTTTGCTCATGTCGACAACCGCTTACGTCGACGCGAGTCAGCCAGTCCGAGGGGGCGTCGACACAAACGGGTCGCACTGCATCGACGAGCGACTCACCGATGGACTCCTCGGGGTGGAAGACGACCTCGTTGACAGAGCCGGCGTGGCCTGGCAGCTTGTACAGGATCCTGCGGGACGTTGTGTCCCAAATGTAGACAAATCTACAAAGAAAACACAAACATTAATTTTTTTCTTCGACATTTGCCCGAAAGACGAAGAAGTTCACATTGTTGGCGTCAGTTTTGGATATTCCCGAGCATATTGAATGCAGCGTTACTGTATGTAAGTATGTGTGCGCGCTCTTCTCACCTGTCAGCTGAACCTGCAGCTATCTTGCTACCATCAGTGGACCAGGAGCATCTCATCAGGTTCTGAAAGACGGAGGATTAAACCTTCATAAGCGTTGTTGTATGAATATAATATTAACAAGAGACAGGATACAAGAGCTAAGTTATTAACATTCAGTTATTAATGGGAACTGTCAGCGTCAATGTTCACACGAATCAGCATCGCTATTAAGGCTGGGTGATATGGATGAAAATTGCATCATAATATTATTTTTTTATGACCTATGGAAGAAAATAGGAGAAAAATACATTAAATGGGAAAAAAATGTATTTGAAATGTAACTTTCCTGATTATAATCCCCTCCGCTATGAAGGCAGAAAGGAAATGTCCACACACGCACGGAAAACACTCAATGTAAACAAAATATTAAAATCACATTGAACACTTCATAAGTTCTTAAAAATGAAGGTGTAAAAATAAGGAATATGGAAGAAATGCTTAATAAAGTGTAAGAAAATAGTGCAAAGTGTGAAAATTAGAGATGTCCGATAAGGGCTTTTTTGCCGATATTGTCCAACTCGTAATTACGGTTTCCGATATCAACTGATACCATAACACATTATTATGGCTAATTTTGTTGTGATGCATTAAACAATGTAACAAGGTTTTCCCAAAATAAATCAACTCAAGTTATGGAAAAAAATGGCAACATGGCACTGCCATATTTATTATTGAAGTCACAAAGTGCATTATTTTTTTTAACATGCCTCAAAACAGCAGCTTGGAATTTGGGACATGCTCTCCCTGAGATAATCCTGATACCCACTACAACTATGGGAAATACTATACTTTGACTTTCACAAAGTGCATTATTATTATTATTATTTTTTTTTAAACATGCCTCAAAACAACAGCTACAAAAACAATGAAGGCACACAGCCACACAGTCCAGAGCAGGGGTCACCAACCTTTTTGAAACCAAGAGCTACTTCTTGGGTACTGATTAATGCGAAGGGCTACCAGTTTGATACACACTTAAATAGGGATGATGTTTGATAAGGAATTATCGAGTTCGAGCCTATTATCGAATCCTCTTATCGAACCGATTCCTTATTGATTCTCTTATCGAGTCCAGATAGGTTGTTGTATATGGAAAAAAACACACAATATTTGGTTTAACAAAAGCTCACTTTTATTATATAATAAAAAAATAAAATCTAATAAATAAATAAATATTGACTGTTACCCACCTAAAAAAATAAAACAAAATAAATAAATATTGACTGTTGTTACCCAAAGTATATTAAGTGGGATTTTTCAGAAAAACAAATATATACAGTAACACAAAAACAACCTGTCTCTGTGATCACTATAGGTGTATAAATAATAATATAGTGTTAAATAAAATCAGTCCCTTGGGCACAAAACTGAAAATAATACAGCTCTCCAAAAAGTGCACTTCTGCTGCTATTTGACATAACTGTTTGTTATGATGCTTTGACATTTTTGCACTTTATTTCTTTATTGAAAGAAAATTCTATGAAGAGAAAAGTTATTTGCAAATGTGGTTACAATGCTAAAAAATGAAAAGTTAAAGCTAAAAAAAGAAATACACTTTATTGAGTTAACATTATTTCTTTATGGGGGCAAATGTTATGAGCTAGAGAATATAACAACTACACTACCCAGCATGCAACGGGAGTTACGAGCATGTGCGGTAGCCCCGAAAAGTGTTGCATGTTGCCACGCTGTGAAAGTAAACGTCAAGAACTCAGCCAACACGCCTCGTCTGCATTATTTATAATTAGACAGACAACACATCTACAGTGTGATTTTGTTTTGTTTACAAGGAAAGAAAAACCAAAGTTAAAAAAGGGAGATATGTTGTATATATATGTATGTGCTGCGGTTGTTTTAAGAACGTTGCGACAGCTGCCGTAAAGGAGGTGCGTTGCTAGCCTGGTTGCTATGTTTCCGGTTGGTCGTAAAAGTGTCCGCCATGTGTTTTACCCTGCTAAAATCTCTCAGTAAAGTTATTCGATGGATTATAGCTTTTGTTTTGTACTTTATTACACCTTGGAGCGCTTTTTCCCGTCCATTGTTTTCCTGCTTTCGCTATCTGCGCCTAATGACTGACCTACGTGACGTCATTTCTTGTGATGTCACACGGAGCATTTCTGGTCGGGACGGGATTCGAATAAAGAATCAACTCTTTTCCTTTACTATAGTGGTCTCGATAACGGGTACCGGTTCTCAAAAAGGGATTCGAGTCCGAGGACTCGGTTCTTTTCTTATCAAACAACCGGTTTCGAGTATCATCCCTACACCTAAATAAATTGCCAGAAATAGCCAATTTGCTCAATTTACCTTTAACTCTATGTTATTATTAATAATTAATGATATTTACACTTAATTGAACGGTTTAAATGAGGAGAAAAACACGAAACAAACGACAATTAAATTTTGAAACATAGTTTATCTTCAATTTCGACTCTTTAAAATTCAAAATTCTACCGAAAAAAAGGAGAGAAAAACTAGCTAATTCGAATCTTTTTGAAAAAATTAAAAAAAGACATCATTAGTAATTTTTCCTGATTAAGATTGATTTTAGAATTTTGATGACATGTTTTAAATAGGTTAAAATCCAATCCACACTTTGTTAGAATATATAACAAATTGGACCAAGCTATATTTCTAAGACAAATCATTATTTCTTCTAGATTTTCCAGAACAAAAATTTTAAAAGAAATTCAAAAGACTTTGAAATAAGATTTAAATTTGATTCTACAGATTTTCTAGATTTGCCAGAATAATTTTTTTGAATTTTAATCATAAGTTTGAAGAAATATTTCACAAAGATTCTTCGTCGAAAAAACAGAAGCTAAAATTAAGAATTACATTAAAATTTATTTATTATTCTTTACAATAAAAAAAATAAATTTACTTGAACATTGATTTAAATTGTCAGGAAAGAAGAAGAAGGAATTTAAAAGGTAAAAAGGTATATGTGTTTAAAAATCCTAAAATCATTTTTAAGGTTGTATTTTTTCTCTAAAATTGTCTTTCTGAAAGTTATAAGAAGCAAAGTAAAAAAAATTAATGAACTTATTTAAACAAGTGAAGACCAAGTCTTTAAAATATTTTCTTGGATTTTCAAATTCTATTTGAATTTTGTCTCTCTTAGAATTAAAAATGTCGGGCAAAGCGAGACCAGCTTGCTAGTAAATAAATACAATTTAAAAAATAGAGGCAGCTCACTGGTAAGTGCTGCTATTTGAGCTATTTTTAGAACAAGCCAGCGGGCGACTCATCTGGTCCTTACGGGCTACCTGGTGCCCGCGGGCACCGCGTTGGTGACCCCTGGTCCAGAGTATACTAGAGTAATAAAGTAAACAGCAGTCATTGCAAATTGCCAGTTTTTTATCCGTCGGACACACTTTAAAATAATCCCAAACCATAGACATGGTGTCATTAGTCAGTCACCGAGAGAGCTCGCTTGTTAGCCACGGCTACAGCACCGGCAACAACACACTCTTGTTGTTGTTATGCTCCGTTTGTGGCGGTCATCAACAATGGCCAGTAAACCACATCTATAGTGAAAATGTAAACATAAAGAAACCTAAGAACTATTTTCTGCAGGTTTAGTGCCAGGAAGTTACAGCTGTGCTCTAAAGGGGTAAGCGTGGCTAAGGTGGTTTGGTATTAGCGGTCTTGGTGTGGACGAGCGCCTTGCATCATTTATAGACCGCACGGGTCTGACTATGGTCCCTTTGGAAACATCCGAAAAAGTGCCATACTGTCCAAGTGACTTTTCCTCTTTTATCCACAATTTCTTCATTTTGACTTCCTCTTCTCACTCCATGCAGAGAATCAACTGCCAGACAACCAAACTTGATAGTCGATACTGTTACCCGATTGGCTGTCAGCGTGACCTTTGCCCCTGCAGCCAACCTTGCTTTGCAACTTCCGCTTTCTTCCGACGAAGGAGTAAAAAAAAATGATCGAACGTTCTATCAAACCCTTTTTGTATTGATAACGTTGATTGATTGAAACTTTTATTAGTAGATTGCACAGTACAGTACATATTCCGTACAATTGACCACTAAATGGTAACACCCGAATACGTTTTTCAACTTGTTTAAGTCGGGGTCCACGTTAATCAATGCTGACTGGTATTGTTTTATCGCCCAGCCCTAATCACTATCTAGTTAAGAGGCAGAAAGTGTGCTCTGGAATGCATGTCTGAGAGCATAACATATGAACAAATACCTTTTCAAAATTGTGCACATTGCCCTGGAAAATCTTCACACATCTTTCCTTGGGTGCAAAAGGTCGAACGTCCCAAATGCGCACTACACACACACACACAAACACACAAACCTTCACACAGGGTATCGAAGACACAAAATGCTGTCCTCCACGTAGAATCCTTACCTGTGTTGTCCATGGAGTTGGAGAGCAGGTACGATCCCTCAGAACTGATACTGAGTCCCGTCACCGAGTCGCCGTGTCCGTGCATGTTGTAGATCAGCTTGTTCTGCCTCAGGTCCCACACCTGCAACACAACGACAAACGCTGCTCTGTACACCTCTTTTATTTCCATGTTGGCCACATGCTGTGTAAATGTCAAATATTTCATGCACGGGCCATGCATTTTTGATACATTACAACTGAATGTTAGCCTATTTCCAAAATTAGCCTGTCCAAATCTCTGAGTGTTGTATTTATTAACCTCTTAAAGGCCTACTGAAAGCCACTACTACCGACCACGCAGTCTGATAGTTTATATATCAATGATGAAATCTTAACATTGCAACACATGCCAATACGGCCGGGTTAACTTATAAAGTGCAATTTTAAATTTCCCGGGAAATATCCGGCTGAAAACGTCTCGGTATGATGACGTTTGCGCGTGACGTCACGGATTGAGCGGAAGTATTGGGACACCATTGTGTCCCAATACTTCCGCTCTGTTTTCATCGCAAAATTCCACAGTATTCTGGACATCTGTGTTGGTGAATCTTTTGCAATTGGTTTAATGGACAATGAAGATAGCAAAGAAGAAAGCTGAAGGTGGGATCGGTGTATTAGCGGCTGGCTGCAGCAACACAACCAGGAGGACTTTGAGTTGGATAGCAGACGCGCTACCGTGAGTACGCAGCTTTCTTCCAAACATTTGATCGCTTGCCCGTACGTGAGTGCCGCTATGTGCATGTCACGTACGTAACTTTGGGGAAATATATGTGCTGTATGAACTTTGCGGAACTGAACGGTACTTTGGGCTGTGGGATTGAGTGTGTTGTGCGGGTGTTTGAGTTGTGTTGGTGGGTTATATGGACGGGAGGGGGGAGGTGTTTGTTATGCGCGATTAATTTGTGGAATAGTAAATATAAGCATGGTTGTGTTGTATATATTATATATGTCTTGTGTTTATTTACTGTTTTAGTCATTCCCAGCTGAATATCAGGTCCCACCCGCCTCTCACAGCATCTTCCCTATCTGAATCACTTTCACTGCCCTCTAATCCTTCACTTTCACTTTCCTCATCCACAAATCTTTCATCCTCGCTCAAATTAATGGGGTAATCGTCGCTTTCTCGGTCTGAATTGCTCTCGCTGCTGGCGTCCATGATTGAAAACAATGTGCAGATGTGAGGAATACTAGCTCCTGTGACGTCACACTACTTCCGGTACAGGCAAGGCTTTTTTTTTATCAGCGACCAAAAGTTGCGAACTTTATCGTCGATGTTCTCTACTAAATCCTTTCAGCAAAAATATGGCAATATCGCGAAATGATCAAGTATGACACATAGAATGGACCTGCTATAAGAAAATCTCATTTCAGTAGGCCTTTAAGGCCCAAGCTGTTTGTTTACATTCTTTTTTTTATTTATTTTTGCTATTTGGGCTTATTGGACCCTAATTAGAATAAAAACTAAAAATCATCTTTTAATATGATGTACTTAGTCCATAGGGCAGCACGGTGGCAGAGGGGTTAGTGCATCTGCCTCACAATACGAAGGTCCTGAGTAGTCCTGAGTTCAATCCCGGCCTCGGGATCTTTCTGTGTGGAGTTTGCATGTTCTCCCCGTGACTGCGTGGGTTCCCTCCGGGTACTCCGGCTTCCTCCCACCTCCAAAAACATGCACCTGGGGATAGGTTGATTGGCAACACTAAATGGGCCCTAGTGTGTGAATGTTGTCTGTCTATCTGTGTTGGCCCTGTGATGAGGTGGCCACTTGTCCAGGGTGTACCCCGCCTTTCGCCCGATTGTAGCTGAGATAGGCTCCAGCGACCCCCCGCAACCCCAAAAGGGACAAGCGGTAGAAAATGGATGGATGGATAGTCCATAAGTACACAAACGTGTACTTCATGTTTAGTGAATTCTTATATTTACACTTTTTTTCCCAAATTCCATTGTATGTTATACTCTTCTGACACCACCAGATGGCAGTATAAGTGTCCACATAAGCGGCCATAAGACCCCAATTCAGTAGTGTACACAATTTTGGAAATAAGAGCTAAAAAGGTGCTGTCCACGCATGTGGCCACTAAGCCTTTGGAGGTTAAAGAAATGTTCCAACCAGGGTTATGCTGCCGATTCTGATATCAATCATCCAAGAGTGAGTTTGGCCGATACCAATACTGATCACATGTATTAAATGTTTTTTTGTTATATTTATGGCGAGTGCTTTTGACAGTCTAACAATATCAGCACACATATTTTTTATGGCCAAATGGCGCCCCAAATTATAAGGCGCACTGCCGATGAGCGGGTCTATTTTCATACAAAAAACTTCCTTGTGGTCCACATCAGTGTTTTTCAACCACTGTGCCGCGCGTGAGATAGTCTGGTGTGCTGTGGGAGATGATCTAATTTCACCTATTTGGGTTAAAAATATTTTTTGCAATGCAGTAATTATAGTCTGCAAATGATGTGTTGTTGTTGAGTGTCGGTGCTGTCTAGAGCTCGGCAGAGTAACCGTGTAATACTCTTCCATATCAGCAGGTGGCAGCCGTTAGCTAATTGCTTTGTAGGTGTCGGAAACAGTGGGAGGCAGCGTGCAGGTAAAAAGGTACCTAAACCAAAAATAAACAAAAGGTGAGGGCCCCTAAGAAAAGGCATTGAAGCTTAGGGATGGCTATGCAGAACAAAACTAAAACTGAACTGGCTGCAAAGTAAACAAAAACAGAATGCTGGATGACAGCAAAGACTTACTGTGGAGCAGCAGACGGCGTCCACAAAGTACATCCCGAACATGACATGACAATCAACAATGTCCCCACAAAGAAGGATAAAAACAACTAAAATCTTCTTGATTGCTAAAACAAAGTAGATGCGGGAAATATCGCTCAAAGGAAGACATGAAAGTGCTACAGGAAAATACCAAAAGAATAGAAAAAGCCATTAAAATAGGAGCGCAAGACAAGAACTAAAAGACTACACACAGGAAAACAGCAATAAACTCCAAATAAGTCAGGGTGTGATGTGACACGTGGTGACAGTACACCTACTTTGAGACAAGAGCTATAGTGATGCATGCTTGGTTATGCTTTAAAGTCATATCCAACAATTGCGACAACGATTTTTTACTGTCAACTGAGTTTCGTTTTTTTAATGATGTCAGCTGGTGGTGTGCCTCCGCATTTTTGCCTTGGCTCAAAAAAAGGTTGAAAAACACTGGTCTACATAACATGTAATGGTGGTTCTTTGGTCAAAATGTTGCATAGATGATGTTTTACAGACCATCGTCAAGTCTCTTTAGGATGCGCCGTTTTGTGGGCGCTCTTATTTACGTGCCTCCACTTCGACACTGCATTATCTTTGTTGTACCGGTAGTTTTTAGCGCTTCCATGGCGAATTGACTGACAGCTATAAGTTAGAAGTGCCCTGCGATGAGGTGGCGACTTGTCCAGGGTGTACCCCGCCTTCCGCCCGGATGCAGCTGAGATAGGCTCCAGCGCCCCCCGCGACCCCGAAGGGAATAAGCGGTAGAAAATGGATGGATGGATGGCAACGGCAGAGGATGAATGCCTCACAACAAGAGGATAGAGGAAAAGAAGGCAGAAGTGTGGCAATTTTTAAGACTTATGCAGATCCCAAATACACATCAGCAGGTACCAGAAGGTAAGAAAAGTCGGTTTTGCATAATTTTGCGGAACAAAAAGCCAGATAATGTCTGCTAATAGGGGCCATTTTGCGGTCCTTATATAAACACCATAATAATACTGTATGGTGAAGCACAGTACGTCTGACTATGGTAACCGTAATGCGCCGACAATCCGTCAAGCGGTGCGGCTTCGTAGCTTAGCAAAGCCATACCAAAACATTCTGAAAGATTTTTAAGTGTTGTGTGTAATGTCCTATTATCTCAATGAACCATCAAAGTTTTGGGCTTGCTTACCTGTACTTGCTAGTGTCATTCATTGAACAGGCGTCAACCTGCAGTCTACACAGATTTCTTATGCGTGATTTATCATTACACCATGTATCATACAAAATTGCTTTGAGTTCGGTAAGCACAACCAGAATATATCCGTTCATTAGGTGCGCGGTTATAAGGTGCACTGTGGAGTTTTGAGAAAATAAAATGATTTGGCATGCGCCTTATTAATCCGAAAAATACGGTAATTATTTATTCCCTTTTATGACAAAACAAAATCGCTAGTACAGAATATCTAAACACATGTAAAAAATATCCTGGTGTGTGTGTTACCTTGATGTCGTTGTCGATACCTCCAGAGATGATCTGATCGCTGGTGTCGTTGAAGGTGACGGCCAGCACCTGGTAGGTGTTCTGGAAGGTGTGGAGGGCTCCCTTCTTGCGCACGTCCCAAAGCTGCCATCAGACGTGCGGTCAGTAACCCGACTAGGACTTTGGGGCGGCATGTGAGTATTTCACCTTGACCGTGCCGTCGTCGCTGCCGGTGCACACCAGCTGGGGTCCTCGGCGGGCCGGGTAGCAGGTGTTGACGAAGGAGGTGTGGCCCTTCAGGCGCTTGACCCGCTCGCCCGTCTCACTGTCCCACACGCCGACCGTCTTGTCTGTGCTCGCCGAGAACAGCAGGCTGAGGACACAAATGATTGCCGTAAATTCCGGACTATGAGCCGCTAATTTTCAACACTTTGAACAATGCCGTATATACGCTGTGGCCTATTTAAGGATTTTTCTTCTCTGTCGGCCATCAAAAAAAAAACAAGCAAAGACACTGAAAAGGTGTGTTATTGTTAGAGATGTCCGATAATATCGGCCTGCCGATATTATCGGCCGATAAATGCTTTAAAATGTAATATCGGAAATTATCGGTATCGGTTTCAAAAAGTAAAATGAATGACTTTTTAAAACGCCGCTGTACGGAGCGGTACATATCCGGTAAAACACGGACGTAGGGCATACTTGCAACCCTCCCGATTTTCCTGGGAGACTCCCGAATTTCAGTGCCCCTCCCGAAAATCTCCCGGGGCAACCATTCTCCCGAATTTCTCCCGATTTCCACCCGGACAACATTATTGGGGGCGTACCTTAAAGGCACTGCCTTTAGCGTCCTCTACAACCTGTCGTCACGTCCGCTTTTCCATTTTCCGGCCCAGTCACATAATATATGCGGCTTTTTCACACACACTAGTGAATGCAATTCATACTTTGTCAACAGCCATACAGGTCACACCGAGGGTGGCCGTATGAACAAGTTTAACTGTTACAAATATGCGCCACACTGTGAACCCACACCAAACAACAATGACGAACACATATCGGGAGAACATCCGCACCGTAACACAACATAAACACAATAATTACTTTTTTTTGTGGTCCCCTTTATATTGAATAAAGTATCGAAATACATTTTGGTACCGGTACTAAAATTTTGATATCGGGACAACACTAGGAGCTACACTTTCATGTTTATTAGAGATGTCCGATAATATCGGACTGCCGATATTATCGGCCGATAAATGCTTTAAAATGTAATATCGTAAATTATCGGTATCGGTTTTAAAAAAGTAAAATGTATGACTTTTTAAAACGCCGCTGTGTACACGGACGTAGGGAGAAGTACAGAGCGCCAATAACCCTTGAAGGCACTGCCTTTGCGTGCCGGCCCAATCACATAATATCTACGGCTTTTCACACACACAAGTGAATGCAAGCCATACTTGGTCAACAGCCATACAGGTCACACTGAGGGTGGCCGTATAAACAACTTTAACACTGTTACAAATATGCGCCACACTGTGAACCCACACCAAACAAGAATGACAAACACATTTCAGTAGAACATCCGCACCACTAACACAACATAAACACAACAGAACAAATACCCAGAACCCCTTGCAGCACTAACTCTTCCGGGACGCTACAATATACACCCCCCCGCTACCACCAAACCCCGCCCACCTCAACCCCCCCAATCTCCCGAATTCGGAGGTCTCAAGGTTGGCAAGTATGCTCTAGTATACTCTGGACTAAAGCTGTGTGCCTTCATTGTTTTTGTAGCTGTTGTTTTGAGGCAAGTTTTTAAAAAAAAATAGTAATGCACTTTGTGAAAGTCAAAGTATAGTATTTGCCATAGTTGTAGTGGGTATCAGGATTATCTCAGGGAGAGCATGTCCAAATTCCAAACTGCTGTTAAATAAAATTATGCACTTTGTGACTTCAATAATAAATATGGCAGTGCCATGCTGGCACTTTTTCCCATAACTGGAGTTGAAGTTGTTCTCTTATTTTGGAAAACCTTGTTTTTGATTGATTGATTGAAATTTGTATTAATAGATTGCACAGTACAGTACATATTCCGTACAATTGACCACTAAATGGTAACACCCCAATACGTTTTTCAACTTGTTTAAGTCGGGGTCCACGTTAATCCATTCATGGTAAAGTTACATTGTTTAAGGCATCCAGCGGGGCATCACAACCAAATTAGGCATAATAATGTGTTAATTCCACGACTGTATATATCGGTTGATATCAGAATCAATAATTAAGAGTTGGCCAATATCGGAATATCGGCAAAAATCATCTCTAGCATCTCTAGTTATTATATTTATTATGGCGTCATCTTTTGGTCCTTTTGTGTAGACTGAGCTTTCAACCAGATGTACAAGCGCCATTTTGTCTTCTAGCCGTCGGTAGCGTTTTTACTCGTATGGATACTTCATTCATCTCTCCAAGCAATGTTTGTAAGTTTTACAATATATCTAAAACAATTCTTACTTTCTAAACTGTCCCATGTGTAGGGTTGGGTATCGTTTGAATTCGAACGATTCCGGTTCCGGTTCTTTGTTTCGATTCCGGATCCTGGCGATTCTCGGTTCCGATTCTTTTAAGAGGCAGGGTCAAAAAAAAAGTTTAGGATATTTTAAATGAGCTAGCTAACCTACAGTCTTTCTGAATGAAATAGTCTGACATTCTCCATCAATTTTAATTCTATTAACTTTTTATGAACTTTACTATAAATTCCTCACAGGGCTGTTTTCACCTAGAACATAAATATCAAATCTATGAACTTGAATATAAATATTATAAATTATGAATACATTTTCTCAGGGGTACACTTTCCTCAAGAGAGCTTTATTTTTGAAAACCTCATGAAAACACATTTACACACACAAGTGTATGATGCTGCAGGAAACCTCATGAAAACACATTTACACACACAAGTGTATGATGCTGCAGGTACTTAAAAATGTTACCGTGCTCCCACTGATGGGCTAACCTGGTGCAGAAAAGCAAATAAACAATAAGAAACAACTTGCAAAACCCAGTCCAGATTAGCAGCAGGTACAGTATAAAATCAGAGACAGTTCTTGTTTAGGAAAATGACCATATCCGCCTTCTCAGGCAGGATGCGTGAGCGTTCTGGACAGATAGTGTCTCCTGCTGTGGAAAATACACGTTCGCTGGGTGTGGAAGAAGCTTGAACGCATAAATAGGAGAAAGCGAGATATGACAGCAAAGGATAAGTCTTTTGTTGGTTCCACCGGACCACCACCATGCAGCAGGGTCGTCAGACATAAGTATCGGTGGAACGTCCTGGTACATCTGCAGCTCTCTCTCCACTCGTTTCTTGATGGACATGGAGCTCTGTTATTTCGCGGTTATTTCATTTTTTTTTGTAAAGTAAAGCCACACTTTCGACCGCCGACGCCCGCTATCCATGCTACAGCTTGACTGACTCACTCGGCTATGCTAACACTTCCGGCGGTGGGCGCTTCTTCGTTGGTGCTCAGCGGCTTCTTCTTCCGGTTCGGCTGACTTTTTTTTTTTTTTTTTCCGGTCGGCGGACTGGGTATCGAAAATAGGAATCGAAATTTAAACTTTTGAACGATACCGGGAGAATGGGAAAGTTAGTCCCGGTTCCAATCGATACTCGATACCCAACCCTACCCATGTGTGATGTAGGAGAGTTATCATGCATTTTTGTACGTGCTATCGCAATGTAATCAAGCAAACGTTGTTAACATTAGCTAATGTTGTTAAGGCGGCCGCCTTAACAACAAAGAGCCACCGCCTAAACTAAAGTCTTAACAAGCTGCCTCTGCCTCTGTCAGTACGTCTCTGCAGCACCCAGCATTGTCCCACCCACAGAACCATCTGATTGGCTACACACAGAGCGGTAACAGCCAATCAGCAGTGCGTATTCAGAGCGCATGTAACAGTGCTCAGGCAGGCAGAGAGGAGAGACGGTGGAGTGAACAGAAAGGTTTTTTAGCAGGTGATCATAATGCAGAGGACTCTCCCCAAAGGCAAAGATGAGTCGATTATAATGATAATAGTAATAATTAGGATGATACTCGAAACCGGTTTTCCTGGTTGTTCGATAAGAAAAGAACCGAGTCCTCGGACTCAAATCCCTTTTTGAAAACCGGTACCCGTTATCGAGACCACTATAGTAAAGAAAAAGAGTTGGTTCTTTATTTGAATCCCTCGGAACGAATCCCCTCCCAACCAGAAATGCTCCGTGTGACATCACAAGAAATGACGTCAAGTAGCTCAGTCATTAGGCGCAGATAGCGAAAGCAGGAAAAAAATGGGACCGGAAAAAGCTCTCCAAGGTGTAATAAAGTTCAAAACAAAAGGTATAATCCAATGAATAACTTTACTGAGAGATTTGAGCAGGGTACAAACACTTTTACGACCAACTGGAAACATAGCAACCAGGCTAGCAACGCACCTCCTTTACGGCAGCTGTCGCAACGTTCTTAGAGCAACCGCAGCACATACATATATATACAACACATCTCCCTTTTTTAACTTTTGTTTTTCTTTCCTTGTAAACAAAACAAAATCACACTGTATATGTGTTGTCTGTCTAATTATAAATAATGCAGACGAGGCGTGTTGGCTGAGTTCTTGACGTTTACTTTCACAGTTTGCTCATAACCTCATTCTTAGCTGCCGGGTGACGATATGCAACAACACTTTTCGGGGCTACCGCGCATGCTCGTCACTCCCGTTGCATGCTGGGTAGTGTAGTTCTTATTTTCCCTAGCTCATAACATCACATCTTTCCCCCTATAAAAGAAAGATTTTAACTCAATAAAGTGTATTTCTTTTTTTAGCTTTAACTTTTCATTTTTTTAGCATTGTAACCACATTTGCAAACAACTTTTCTCTTCATAGAATTTTCTTTCAATAAAGAAATAAAGTGCAAAAATGTCAAAGCATCATAACAAACAGTTATGTCAAATAGCAGCAGAAGTGCACTTTTTGGAGAGCTGTATTATTTTCAGTTTTGTGCCCAAGGGACTGATTTTATTTAACACTATATTATTATTTATACACCTATAGTGATCACAGAGACAGGTTGTTTTTGTGTTACTGTATATATTTGTTTTTCTGAAAAATCCCACTTAATATACTTTGGGTAACAACAGTCAATACTTATTTATTTAATTTTATTTTTTTAGGGGGGTAACAGTCAATATTTATTCATTTATTAGATTTTAATTTTTTCTTATATAATAAAAGTGAGCTTTTGTTAAACCAAATATTGTGTTTTTTTCCATATACAACAACCTATCTGGACCCGATAAGAGAATCGATAACGAATCGGTTCGATAAAGGATTCGATAATAGACTCGAACTCGATCATTTCTTATCAAACATCATCCCTAGTAATAATACAAAGTGCAAACTAGATAATAGCCAATAATAATAATAATAACCGACAAAGTGCAGACTAGATAAAAACCAATTAGTAAAAATTAGTAAAAACTAAACATGGGCACACGATTGTTGCTCAACTCGCCACAATTTTGTTTGTTTTTTGAAAGTGACAAGTGCAGGTATACTTTTCAAAGTGTCAGGTAGAGAGTCCCATAGTTGTGGTCCTTTTATTGAAAAGGCAGTCTTAGCAAAAGATGTTCTACGGAATGGAACGCAACAGTTGCCTTTTGACATTGCTCGGGTGGTAGATCTGGTACCACTTTGCAGTCTTGTAATTATAATTGATATAATGCTTGAAATACAACGGGAAGTTTGCGGCCACGAGGCATCAATGTAAAAGTCGCGATCAAATGTGGAATGCGCTCCCAACAGGTATAAAAGAAAGGGCATCTCTATCCTCCTTCAAAACCGCTATAAAAGTTCACCTCCAGGCAGCTACAACCCTAAACTAACACCCTCCCCGGATTGCTAATAATCAAATGTAAACAATCAAATGCAGATTCTTTTTCTTATGCCTTCTGATCTCTCTCTCTCTCTCTCTCTCTATGTCCACTACTTGATGTCCATATCCCCAGCCCCCCCCACCCCCCCACCCCACCCCCCCTCCACACTCCTGATTGTAAATAATGTAAATAATTCAATGTGATTATCTTGTGTGATGACTGTATTATGATGATAGTATATATGATAGTATATATCTGTATCATGAATCAATTTAAGTGGACCCCGACTTAAACAAGTTGAAAAACTTATTCGGGTGTTACCATTTAGTGGTCAATTGTACGGAATATGTACTTCACTGTGCAACCTACTAATAAAAGTCTCAATCAATCAATCAAAGCCCATTTAATCAATTAATGAGTGTAAGTAATAAAGATTAATCAAACCGGAACCAACAGAGTGCGTATGTTTATGAATGCACACATGTTAAAAGTGCAATTTTAAAGATGACGACGTGCACTGCAAAAACTGAAATCCAAGATGAAATATCTCAAATAGGGGCGATATTTGCTTATTTTCTGTCTGATAAGATCATTCTTCTCACTAAGCAGATTTTATGTTAGAGTGTTTTACTTGTTTTAAGGGTTTTGGTCCTAAATGATCTCGGGAGATATTACAGCTTATTGCTGAGATTTGATGACCTATATTGAGTAAAACATGCTTGAAACTATAATATAAACTGATGCAAAGCTGTGTCATCAACACTCACAAGTATAAAACTACTTTTTTTAAATAATAATTTCTTACTTTAAGCATGAAAAAAAAAATCATGATGCCGAGCGCATATCATTATGTCAAGATAATGGCACTAGCATTTACTTCATTTAAGAATATTTGTCAACATATTGAGCAAAAAGGTCTCATTTTTTCTACCAAGAAAAGTGCACTTGTTATTAGTGAGAATATACTTATTTTAAGGTATTTTTGGGTTCATTGAGGTTAGCTAATTTGACTTGTTTTGGAATGTCTTGACAAGCCGAATGTTCTTGTTCTATTGGCAGATAATTTTGCTTAGTTCAAATAAAATACCCCTCATTTTTGTAATTTTTTTCTTGTTTTTGAACACTGATTTTTTGCAGTGTGCATTTATTCGATAAAAGAACGAAGGTTTTGGCGAGGAGAAATCTATTCTATTCTATTTTCCCTAAAATGTGCATTAAAGGCCTACTGAAATGAATTTTTTTTATTTAAACGGGGATAGCAGATCTATTCTATGTGTCATACTTGATCATTTCGCGATATTGCCATATTTTTGCTGAAAGGATTTAGTATAGAACAACGACGATAAAGATTGCAACTTTTGGTATCTGATAAAAAAAAGGCTTGCACCTACCGGAAGTAGCGTGACGTAGTCAGTTGAACATATACGCAAAGTTCCCTATTGTTTACAATGATGGCCGCATGAAGTGAGAGAGATTCGGACCGAGAAAGCGACAATTTCCCCATTAATTTGAGCGAGGATGAAAGATTTGTGGATGAGTAAAGTGCAAGTGAAGGACTAGTGGGGAGTTGAAGCTATTCAGATAGGGAAGATGCTGTGAGAGCCGGGGGTGACCTGATATTCAGCTGGGAATGACTACAACAGTAAATAAACACAAGACATATATATACTCTATTAGCCACAACACAACCAGGCTTATATTTAATATGCCACAAATTAATCCTGCATAAAAACACCTGCGTGTTTGTTATGCTAGCTCCTAGCTCCTCTGCTAGCTCCTAGCTCCATAGAACACGCCAATACAATTCAAACACCTGATCAACACACACAATCACTCAGCCCAAAAGACCGTTTACCTAACCCAAGGTTCATAAAGCTTATATATTTTTAAAAAGTTACGTACGTGACGCGCACATACGGTCAAGTTATCGAATGTTTAGCAGCCAAGGCTGCATACTCACGGTACCTGATATTCAGCTGGGAATGACTACAACAGTAAATAAACACAAGACATATATATACTCTATTAGCCACAACACAACCAGGCTTATATTTAATATGCCACAAATTAATCCTGCATAATAACACCTGCGTGTTTGTTATGCTAGCTCCTAGCTCCTCTGCTAGCTCCTAGCTCCATAGAACACGCCAATACAATTCAAACACCTGATCAACACACACAATCACTCAGCCCAAAAGACCGTTCACCTAACCCAAGGTTCATAAAGCTTATATATTTTTAAAAAGTTACGTACGTGACGCGCACTTACGGTACGGTACGTGTTATGCTAGCTCCTAGCTCCTCTGCTAGCTCCTAGCTCCATAGAACACGCCAATACAATTCAAACACATGATCAACACACACAATCACTCAGCCCAAAAGACCGTTCACCTAACCCAAGGTTCATAAAGCTTATATATTTTAAAAAAGTTACGTACATACGCAAAAAAAAGCCAAAGCTGCATACTCACAGTAGCACGTCTGCGTCTTTGTCATCCAAATCAAAGTAATCCTGGTAAGAGTCTGTGTTGTCCCAGTTCTCTACAGGCGTCTGTGTATCCAAATCAAAAGTCCTCCTGGTTAGAGTCTCTGTTATCCGAGTTCTTCCATCTTGACTGCATCTTTCGGGAATGTAAACAAAGAAGCGCCGGCTGTGTACTGTTGTGGCTGACTACGTTCGAAAAATACGTCCATTTCGCACCGACAACTTTCTTCTTTGCTTGCTTGGCTTCCTTCTCCATAATGCAATGAACATGATTGAAACAGATTCACGAACACAGATGTCCAGAATACTGTGGAATTATGAAATGAAAACAGAGCTTTTTCGTATCGGCTTCAATGTGGAAGGCATACCCGTGTTCGCCGGGCTACGTCACACGCATACGTCATCCTCAGAGGCGTTTCGAACCGGAAGTTTAGCGGCAAATTTAAAATGTCACTTTATAAGTTAACCCGGCCGTATTGGCATGTGTTATAATGTTAAGATTCCATCATTGATATATAAACTATCAGACTGCGTGGTCGGTAGTAGTGGGTTTCAGTAGGCCTTTAAAGCTATAAGCTGTTTCATTTGATAACTCAAATAATCAATAGATTCCAGGATTACTCAAATAATCAATAGTCGCACTTTTCTACCAAATGTGCCTCAAAGTGTTTTGTTTTTACCTGCCGTCCGTGTTGTAGTGCAGCTCCATCACTGCTCCACTGTGGCCCTTCAGCGTAGCAAAGTTCTCGCACTCTCCGTACACGTTCCACATCACTACGGCGCAGAGAAACCACCATTTTACTCACAATGGTAACGGCCCTCGCCGGTTTTTGAGTGAAGTGACGGTGGCTTACATATGAGCCTGTCGAATCCAGAGGAGGCCAGCGTGGCTCCGTTGGGGTGAAACTTGCAGCAGTAGACCTCGCCCTCGTGGCCGGACATCAACATGATGGGGGCCTGCAGGCTGGAGGTCCTTGGGGGACCCTAAGGGAGGAGATGTAGGTGTATCAGCAGATTTAAACATTGTGCGAGTGAAACATCAAGTGTACTATAGCAGACGTACTGCAGGTATGTCGTGGAATTTTTGGTTGATTAGACACCTTTTCACATTTCTCTGCATGTAAATGTCTTCAAACACACATTGACATTGATCCAACACTACTCATTGTACCTTGCATCTTTAAAACAATGACTTGTTAGCGTTTAAGATAGCTAGCTATTTGCATAATAGTTGACAGCTATACAAGAAGGGAGTCCTCGTTCCAGCAGTTTGGGGGTCCTTGGCCTGTACTATAGTGTAAAGAAAGAGAACACCCATAGAGGCTCGGGCTGCAGCTATCGATTATTCTAGTAATCCATCGATTAGTTTGTTCGATTAACCGGGAAAAACACACTTAAGACCCCCAATGTGTATTTTATGGTAAATAAAAGTTTAAATAAACAATGATTTGTGTCCTTGCCAGACCTTTATTATCTTCAATTGTCTTTTATCTACCTTATTTGACCCTCTATTGATTTGTTTTATCTTCTTTTACTTTTTATATTTCATTTTAACTTTAATTTACCTTATGTGATTGTCCTTTACCTCGTTTTATCATATTTTACCTTCTATATTCCTTTTTTTTTAACCTTTTATTTGGCTTCTTTAATCCTTTTTAACCTTTTACTTACCATTAGTTTACCTTCGTTTACCATCTATATTCCCTTCTTTGAAAGTCTTTTACATTGTTTTATTTTTTTTAACCTTTTATTGAGCACATTTTACCTTCTATTTACCTTCTGTTTCCCTACTTTTACCTTTTATTTATCTTGTTTGACCTATTATTTACCTTGTTTACCTTTCATTTACCTATTTTACCTTCTAATATCTTTTTTTTACCTTTTATTTGGCTTCTTTAATACTTTTTAACCTTTTATTTACCGTTAGTTTACCTTCGTTTACCATCTATATTCCCTTCTTTGAAAGTCTTTTACATTGTTTTATTTTTTTTTACCTTTTATTGAGCACATTTGACCTTATATTTACCATTTGTTTCCCTACTTTACCTTTTATTTACCTTGTTTTACCTTTTATTTACCTTCCATTTACCTATTTTACCTTCTATATTCCTTTTTTTGGTTTACCTTTTATTTAACTTATTTTACCTTTTATTTGGCTTTTTTAACATTTTATTTACTGTTAGTTTACCTTCGTTTACATCTATATTCCCTTCTTTGAAAGTCTTTTAAATAGTTTTATTTATTTTTTACCTTTTATTGAGCACATTTTACATTCTATTTACCTTTTGTTTCCCTACCTTTACCTTTTATTTACCTTGTTTTACCTTTCATTTACCTTCTATATTCCTTTTTTTAATTTTACCTTTTATTTAACTTATTTTACCTTTTATTTGGCTTCTTTAATCCTTTTTAACCTTTTATTTACCGTTAGTTTACCATCTGTATTCCCTTCTTTAAAAGTCTTTTACATTGTTTTAATTTTTTACCTTCTTTATTCCTTTCTTATAACCTTTTATTGAGCACATTTTACCTTCTATTTACATTTTGTTTCCTACTTTTACCTTTTATTTACCTTTCGTTTACCTATTTTACCTTCTATATTCCTTATTTTACCCTTTCTTTGCTTGTACATTTTTCTCACCTACTTCTACCTTTTATTACTTCTATTTAACTTTTGTTGAACTTGTTTTACCATATTTCTTGCGTTCCAGATTTAACGACTAATCGAAGCAACAGAATATAAATCGAAACTTGTTTGTAATTCAGTTCTGAATGAATGCACTCCACGACAACAAGTCACAACAACGTGAGTATCTTTAGTGCTCCTGGTACTATGGTTTACTGCATTATACCTAAATAACGTAATATTCGTCGTCTTTAATTAAGAACGCCCAGTGTCCAGTTGCCATATTTCATCCTAATAGTGAGTGAAAGTGTGTGTTCATACCGCCGCCATGAGCTGCTGGGACTGGGCCGCCGCCACCAGCTCCGTCCGGGGTCGCTTTACTTCGACGGGAACCATCGCCATGTCCGCCACTCGCTTCTTTGGATCAATCATGTCTGCTTATTTGGCCAATCTACCAAAAACAACACAACTGTTGCGTTTTAATTGCAAAATGAAGTATGGCCAGCTCACAAGGAGAAGCATCGAGCGGTAAGGTTCCAGTAAAGAACAGTTCGATTACTTCCGCTTCTGGTGTGTTTTGATTGGTCAGGACTGGCTACCGCTACGGTGATTGGCTGCTTCATCTTGTTGTGGCGTGTTTGAGCCGGAACCGGAAACTCAACTTGCTGTCTCGTCTCTGATTGGTCAGAGTTTTCAGCATGTGTGATGAGTCATAAACATCTTCTAAGTAGATACAGCATCGAGCGCTACTGCCTACTGCCGCTGACGAGACACGGGTCCGCCATCTTGGAGTGGTGATCAGTGCAATTCATTTGGCAGGAGCAAAGAACTGTCAGCACATTTAATTAATCTTACCTCACTGAATACCACTGATTTTCACGCGTTTTTTTGTCATACGTGTAGTTGATAAAGGACACATGTTTTGCTGTGTTTTATTATTCATAGTTTGCTTAACAGTAATAGAATATTCTTATATGCTATAAGTGACCAGACGGCTGAGATCAAAACTGGGAATATAATCCCAGAGAAGGGGGGAAAAAAGTCAGCTATTTTTAAATTGAAGAAACAATATGATTAGGTTATATATACATGCGTGTATCCTACACAGCGGGAACTCTTGTTCAACCCTTTTTCGATTACGCTTGCACCTCCTGGTACCCTAGCACCTCCAAAACCCTCAAATCCAGACTCCAATCATCCCAGGACAAGCTAGTCAGGTTACTTCTAGACCTCCACCCCAGATCACACCTCACTCCAACCCACTTCTCCAAAGTGGGCTGGCTCAGGGTGGAGGACAGAGTTAAACAACTTGCACTGAGCCTAGTCTATAAAATCCGCTACACCTCCCTGATACCGAAGTACATGTCAAACTACTTCCTTAACGTAAATGACCGCCATAACCACAACACCAGGGGGAGCTCCACTAACCACGTTAAACCCAGATTCCGATCTAACAAAGGTCTTAACTCATTCTCCTTCTATGCCACATCAATATGGAATGCACTCCCAACAGGTGTATAAGAAAGGGCATCTCTATCCTCCTTCAAAACCGCACTAAAACAACACCTCCAGGCAACTACAACCCTTGACTAACACCCTCCCCCTTCCACATCCCACCTCCCCGGATTGTAAATAACCCAATGTAAATAATCAAATGTATTTTTAATGTTTATACTTGTTCTTATGCTTTCTGAACTCACTATGTTCTCTGCTCGCTGTACATATCCTACCAAGTCAGACCTACACTGTTTCAATGCCCATTTCTCTGATGATGCAATTGTTGATGACTGAAGTATGCGGTTATCAACCAAACCCTCCTCATCCCACCCCCCGATTGTAAATAATGTAAATAATTCAATGTATATACTCTGATGATGAACTTGTGTATTATGATGATAGTATATATTTGTACCATGAATCGATTTAAGTGGACCCCGACTTAAAGAAGTTGAAAAACTTATTCGGGTGTTACCATTTAGTGGTCAATTGTACGGAATATGTACTGAACTATGCAACCTACTAATAAAAGTCTCAACCAATCAATCAATGAACTATGCAATCTACTAATAAAAGTTTCAATCAATCAATCAAAAACATAAAAATTGGGTTGGAAAGCTAGACTAAATTTAGACTTGTATAATACTGTATAGCCACTGTCCATCTGATTGTCTAGTTAGCTAACATATATTACCCTCCTACACAGTCTGCTGTGGCCCTAACTTTTACCCCTGTTGGCTTTTACAATCGTTATCTTCATCAACTTTGTTATTCAAGTATGACATTTTTACATTTAATTCATTTCATTGACAAGCAATTCAATTATGGTCATACTCTTGTTTGCTAGCGGCTATGTTTTCAGTACTACTGAAGATATTTGCTCCTTCTCATCTCTGTGGTAATATTCTTTTCACAAAATACAACCAATGTTAAATCTTACTTGTGAAAAGTAATCCCCCGATTCTTATTTTCAACAGTCCGCTCATTTGAGCAGGAAAACGCTGAACACCATCTTTGTTTTCTACCTGTCAACTGTCAGTTTAGGCTGCTCGTCGGCTTCTCATCCCCACTTCAAGATGGTGGCCGAACGTCTCGCGTCACAGCAGCCAATGCTGTGTCTACTTATAAGATGTCTATGTGGTGATTGGTAGTGATGGGATCGGCAGTTCTTTTGACTGTACTGAATCACTAGAATCAGTTCCTTAAATTGATTCGTTCAAAAAATGTGTTCACCGAATCACCCCCCCCCCCTCCTCTACTAGTCTACTCTCATTTTGTTTTCATGTGGCTTGTTTTCATGGGATCGGCAGTTCTTTTGACTGTACGAATCACTAGAATCAGTGACTGACAACGCCACACTGTGGCCGCAGTTCATTACGTGTACCGAATCTCTTCTGCAGTTCTTTTGACAGTACGGATCACTAGAATCAGTGACTGACACGCCACACTGTGGCCGCAGTTCATTACGTGTACCGAATCTCTTCTGCAGTTCTTTTGACAGTACGGATCACTAGAATCAGTGACTGACACGCCACACTGTGGCCGCAGTTCATTACGTGTACCGAATCTCTTCTGCAGTTCTTTTGACAGTACGGATCACTAGAATCAGTGACTGACAACGCCACACTGTGGCCAGTTCAGTACGTGTACCGAATCTCTTCTGCAGTTCTTTTGACAGTACGAATCACTAGAGTCAGTGACTGACAACGCCACACTGTGGCCGCAGTTCAGTACGTGTACCGAATCACTTCTGCAGCAGCAGTACAGTTTAATTGCAAATCAGCATTATTATAATGATGATGATAGCTACTAAACAACAACAACAACAACAACAGTTGCAGTAGAATGGATAATAATAATAATAATAATATGAATCAGAATTGATCCCCAAGGAGAAATTTATTTTTGTTACAAAAACTGTGTAAATAATAGCCTATGTATGTGTGCATACATTAGTTATTATTTTTATTTTAAATCTTCTCAAAACAGCCTGCCCTACACTTTACCCTCCGCCCCTCCCCCTCGCGTCGCTGCTGCTCAGCCTGCACGGATTTTGTTTAACTTTATGTGTTGAGATATTGGGGACGTGTGTTTGTTTTCATGTGGCTTGAGTCAACATTAGCCGTTAGCTTGGAAAATGAATGGAGAACGGATGCCAATGGCATGAAACATATCCCCGCGACGGGGGGAGAATCACTCGCGGCATTGGGGCAAGCAGAGCAGAGAGCGAGAGCGTTGACGTTCACTGAGTGATTCATGTCGTTAATCCGCGGTGAACGAATCGTTCGCTCAGTCCCTCCCCCCGCCCTCTCATTGGCTGCGTCGTTCGCCGACGTCGAGGGTTCAGTGAGTCACAGAATGCGCCAGTTCCACTCATACCGGCATGGTCGCGGCGGAGCTCAACTGAACTGAGAAAGGAACGAATCAGTTCATGAAGTGATTCGGTTCAGTACGTTCACTCAAAAGATTCGTTCTTTCGACCGAATCGTTCGCGAACGACACAACACTAGTGATTGGTTAGAAGGCCCGTGACGACACTGCTTTGAACCGGAAGAGAAAGCCAAGCTAGCTGTTGCTAATGGCTAACAGACGTAAGTGTGACTTGTTATCGTTTGAATGATGTCTACTTTGTAGGCAATGTATTCCAATGATGTTTGCTTTGTATGAAATAAAGATGCATGCTTTGAGAACCTTCAACCATAGTTCGTGCGCATGTAATCTATTCTCGCCCGTGTTCGTGTTAGCCTCGCTGCCAAGTGGAATTTTTCAGTGAAATTATTGGCTTTTTTTTTTCCCAACTCCCAGATTGAGGAGAATATGTCGGACAGCGATGGTGCAGCACATGAGCCGGCTGGCCTGGAGGGTCTGCCGCCACTTTACAGCATCTCCAAGGGAGAAGTGGTCTCCGTGCAGACGTATGGAGCTTTTGTCCGCCTGCCTGGATACAAGAAGGAAGGTAAATGCCACTTGGATTTCCATTAGGCGGGCAAAAATAACCAGGATTAATCATAAATAATAAAATAATATCACGTTAATAAAAAACAGTTGCAGTTCTATTTAGGTTTGTTTTGTTCTAGAGCTGGCAAAAATAACCATTTTTTTCTTGTTAATATTTGGGATTAACCACAAAAATAAATAAAAAATAGTTGCAGTTAATCAAGTGTTTTATTTAGATGTGGTTTCTTTTAGAGCTGTCAACAATAAGTAAACCCATGTGATTAACCACAAAAAAGTGCATTAAATCAGGAATATTTGCAGAATATTAACGCGTTTTATTTTTTATTTTAAAAAAAAACTAAATCTTAAGGCTGCCAAAATAAATTAACTCATGTGATTATTAACAAAAAAAAATCACAATCAGGAATAGTTGCAGATTGCAGATTTAAATTTTTTTTTTTTTACTAATTAAAGATTTAACTCATGTGACTATTAAACAAAAACTATCACATTAATCTTGAATAGTTGCAGTTAATCAAGTGTTTTATTTTGAATCTCTTTAATTTACTTTTTAATAAATTAACTCATGTGAATTATCACCAAAAAATTTGAAATCAAAAAAAGTTGCAGAATATTCATGTTTTATTTAGATTTTTTGTAACAATTTATTTTACTCTGTAAGCCAAAAATAATGACTTAACTCATGTGATTAATCACAAACAATAGCAGATTATTAACACGTTTTATTTAGATTTTTTTGTAACATTTTTTTTACTAGGTCTGCCAAAATAATGACTTAACTCATGCGATTAATATGCGGTATGGCGTAGAGCGGCCGTGCCAGAAACCTGAGGGTTGCAGGTTCGCTCCCCGCCTTTTGACATCCAAATCGCTGCCGTTGTGTCCTTGGGCAGGACACTTCACCCTTGCCCCTGGTGCCGCTCACACTGGTGAATGAATGATGAATGAATGATAGGTGGTGGTCGGAGGGGCCGTAGGCGCAAACTGGCAGCCTCACTTCCGTCAGTCTACCCCAGGGCAGCTGTGGCTACAAATGTAGCTTACCACCACCGGGTGTGAATGAATGATGGGTTCCCACTTCTCTGTGAGCACTTTGAGTATCTAACAATAGAAAAGCGCGATATTAAAATCTAATCCATTTATTAATCACAAAAAATAGCAGATTATTAACGCGTTTTATTTAGATTTTTTAAAAATTTGTTATACTAAATAAGGAGTTAACTCATGGGATTTATCACGACAAAAATAAGGTTACTCATGTGATTTATCACAAAAAATATCAGTCAGAAATAGTTGCATTTAATCGAGTTTTATTTAGAATTAAAAAACTTTTTTTTTTACTATGGCTGTTATTGTGATTAATAACAAAAAAATATCACATTAAGCAAGAATAGTTGCAGATTATTAACGTGCTTCATTTAGATTTTTGAATTTTTTTTTTACTAAATAGTTAATCATGTCTTATTTTGAATTTTGTAATAATTTTTTTACTAGGGCTGTCAAAAATAAATTACCTCACGTGATTAATCACACAAAAGTATTGCATCAATCAGGAATAGTTGCGGATTAATCAAGCGTTTTTATTTGGATTTTTGAAAAAAATTTTCTGACTAAATAGTTAATCGTGTTTTATTTTGAATTTTTTAATAATTTTTTACTAGGGCTGTCAAAAATAAGTTACCTCACGTGATTAATCACACAAAAGTATTGCATCAATCAGGAATAGTTGCGGATTAATCAAGCGTTTTTATTTGGATTTTTGAAAAAAAATTTCTGACTAAATAGTTAATCGTGTTTTATTTTGAATTTTTTAATAATTTTTTACTAGGGCTGTCAAAAATAAATTACCTCACGTGATTAATCACACAAAAGTATTGCATCAATCAGGAATAGTTGCGGATTAATCAAGCGTTTTTATTTGGATTTTTGAAAAAAAATTTCTGACTAAATAGTTAATCGTGTTTTATTTTGAATTTTTTACTAGGGCTGTCAAAAATAAGTTACCTCACGTGATTAATCACAAAAAAGTATTGCATCAATCAGGAATAGTGTGATTTATCACAAAAAATATCACATTAGTCAGAAATAGTTGCAGTTAATCGGGTGTTTTATTTAGAATTTTTGAAATAATTTTTTACTAGGGCTGTCAAAAATAAGTTAACTCGTGTGATTAATTTAAAAAAAAGAAATTTCACATTAAGCAGGAATAGTTGCAGATTATTAACGTGTTTCATTTAGATTTTAAATTTTTTTTTACTAAATAGTTAATCGTGTATTATTTTGAATTTTTTAATTATTTTTTTTACTAGGGCTGTCAAAAATAAATAACCTCACATGATAATCACAAAAAAGTATTGCATCAATCAGGAATAGTTGCGGATTAATGAAGTGTTTTATTTAGATTTTTGAAATATTTTTTTTTACTAGTTACCTGTAATCGTGATTTTTATTTTGAATTTTTAAATTATATTTTAATAGTGCTGGCAAAAATAAATTACCTCACGTGATTAATCACAAAAAAGTCTTGCATTAATCAGGAATAGTTGCCGATTAATCAAGCGTTTTTATTTAGATTTTTGAAATATTTTTTTTTACTAGTTAATCGTGTTTTATTTTGAATTTTTAAATTATATTTTACTAGTGCTGGCAAAAATAAATTACCTCACGTGATTAATCACAAAAAAGTATTGCATCAATCAGGAATAGTTGCGGATTAATGAAGCGTTTTATTTAGATTTTTTAAATATATTTTTTTACTAAATAGTTAATCGTCTTATTTTGAATTTTGAAATTATTTTTTACTAGGGCTGTCAAAAATAAATGACCTCACGTGATTAATCACAAAAAAGTATTGCATCAATCTGGAATAGTTGCGGATTAATGAAGTGTTTTATTTAGATTTTTGAAGTATTTTTTTGACTAAATAGTTAATCAGGTTTTATTTTAAAATTTTTAATTATTTTTTTCTAGGGCTGTCAAAAATAAATTACCTCATGTGATTAATCACAAAAAAGTATTGCATCAATCAGGAATAGTTGCGGATTAATCAAGCGTTTCATTTAGATTTAAAAATATATATTTTTACTAAATAAGGAGTTAACTCGTGTGATTGATCACAAAAAATAATCGCATTAATCATGCATAACTGCAGATTAATTACACATTTTCTTTATCAGTCAAAGCTTCAAAATAAACTTGAGCAAATAAATCAAGCACATTCAAATAAAACATGTTTGTGTATGACATTCTGACCATAAAATTGCATTTGTGTCAAAATATTGGGGTCTTTTTTTAGGTTGATTTAAATTATTTAAGCAAGTAATTTACTGAGATTGATTGGATATTAAAATATTTAAAAAAAATATTACTAATTTCCATTTGTTGAGGAGGTGAGAAGCCATGAATAAGTGTGCGGTGGTGCTAAAAAACATATTTGGTTGTTTGCAGGTTTGGTCCACGTGAGTGAAATGTCCGCCACGCGTGTGGAGAGCGCCTCAGAGATTGTGGATGTGGGAGAAAAGGTGTGGATCAAAGTGATTGGCAGAGAGGTAAACGACTCACACGCGCAAACACACAACGTCAGCAGTGATGTCACGCCAGGTTGACTGCCCCCAGGTCCAAGGAGACAAGATCAAGCTGTCCTTCTCCATGAAAGCTGTCAATCAGGGCACGGGGCGGGACTTGGACCCCAACAACGTCTTGGCAGAGTACGTTGCGCTTTTGTCTCCACCCGAGTCTTATGTTAGTAACGTGCTGATACAGGCAGGACGCCAGGCGGCGAAGGCAGTTCCGAGATCACACGGGCAACAGGATCACGCTGGACGCCGTACTGAACACCACCTGCACCAAGTGCGGCTGCAAAGGTACACAACAAAATAATCTTAAAAAACCATCAAGGTTCAAGCTGCTCAGTCATGGCGTCGTCACTCTTTGGTAGGTCACTTCACAAAGGACTGCTACTCCGCACCGGGACTGCAATACTCGCTGGTGCCAGATGAGGCCGATGGTGAGCCTCAGCAGCAGCAGCAGCAGCAGCTTCAGGTGTCCTCAGATGTACCCAGGAAGGACAAAGACAAGAAGAAGAAAAAGAAGGTAAATCATAATAAGTAAAAAAAATGATGAATCTCAACTATTTCCTGTCACGCCCCCCCCCCTAAGGGACATCATTTTTTTCCACACTCTCCCCTTTTTTTTATCTGGATGGTTCTGTACTAGCTTTATTACGCCATTGCGTCTCATGCCCCCTTTCCCTTGACACCCCACGGGGCCCCGCCACACTATTTAACTGCATTAAACCGCCTATTTGGAACTTGCTCAGTTACTTTTTGTTTTGTTTTGGAAAAACAGATTTTCTCATGTTCCACCATATTTTTGTTTATTTATCTAGATGTGTCAAAGTAGTTCTTTATAGGGATGATGTTCGAAACCGGTTCTCCCGACTGTTCGATATCATGGATTCGAATCCCTTTTTGAGAACCGGTTCCCGTTATCGAAGCCACTACAGTGTTTCCCATAAACTGCCAAGATACCTGTGGCGGTGGGGGCGTGGCTATGGGCGTGGTCACCATGACATAATCGAGTAATTTGCATAATTTACTACAGTGATATGATTTTCTCTAAAAAGGCTAAAAAAATGTATACTTATTAATAACAGTTTTGTTTTAAACGTCCATCCATCCATCCATTTTACAATATAATTACAACACTTTATGTACATATTTATATACAGATTTGAACAATAAGTTATTCACTGAAATATATTCATTAATTGTGGTTCTTACAAAAAATATATCTTATAAAATATAAAAGCTAAATTGTCTCTTAAAGCTCTGCCCCTTTAATTAGTGCATACTAAATAATTTAACTTTAGCCTACTACTACAACCATATTATTTACCAGCAACATAAAGTGAAACAGAGGCAGAGGTGTCCTGCCACAGTCAGTAACAAATAAACAGAAAACAGTAGTGGTCAAATACAAATAAGGCAACAAGAGAAGTATCCTACACTTCTCTTTTGTGAAGTAAATCTGAACAGCCTATATGGGCATCTACATCAACTATATGATTTGCCTGAGAAGCTGGACAGGACAAAAAAAATAAAAAAAATAAAAATATATATTTTTTTTAATTTGTGGCGGACGTAATTCTTTCGTGGCGGGCCGCCACAAATAAATGAATGTGTGGGAAACACTGCACTATACCGTATTTTCGCGACCATAGGCCGCACCGTATTAAAAGGCGCCGTGTCAGTTACGGGTGCTATTTCTGTATTTAAATAAGGCGCAGCGTATTTTTGGGCGCAGGCATGGTTAAACATACGCTAGTTTAAAACATACGCTAGCATGCATGGGCGCTGTTTTAAAAAGGCAGCAGGAGAAAAGCTGAGTTGGGTTGTACTTTATTGAAGTATTTATCAATGTACTCTAGGGGTGTAACGGTACGTGTATTTGTATCGAACCGTTTCGGTACGGGGGTTCCGGTTCGGTTCGGAGGTGTACCGAACGAGTTTCCACACGGACATATGAAGTAGCGAAACGCACGTTGTGTAAACAATGCACACCGAGGCACAACACACGGCATGCTAGCAGCTAACGGGCTAGGATAGACTGACCATACGTCCTCTTTTCACCGGACATGTCCTCTTTTGCGGAGCTGTCAGGGCGGAGTTTCTTAAATGTCTCAAATGTCCGGCATTTTGAGTTAGGGTTGCGTGTATTTTCAATGTACGTTCAGGGTTAAGAAGGGGTTAAAAACAAAACAAATTGGTGAGGGAGGGGCAGAGACAGAGAGAGCGAGAGAGTTATGATAAACGCGCATGCGTCGCCAGGCTCTGCTTTTTATCCATACATTTATCAGATAAAATTTTTAATTATCTATAGCAGGGGTGTCAAAAGTGTGCCCCGGAGGCCATTTGCGGCCCACAGCTAATGTTTTAAAGGCCCACAGCACATTCTAAAAATACTATTGAAATAAAAAAAAAAACATAACAAGTGAAATAAAAAAGCTTAAATGTCATTTAGAAAAAGTTGCAATGTTGACTAATAAAACAAAGCTGGTTTTTTTTCTTTCAAACTGTCATTGCTCAAAACATAATATTGAATCAAAATCAATGTTATTATGAATTATTGACCTATGCAAGGTTCCCATTACTTCACATCAAACAGTGTTTCCCATAAACTGCCAAGATACCTGTGGCGGTGGGGGCGTGGCTATGGGCGTGGTCACCATGACATCTTCAAGTAATTTGCATAATTTACTACAATGATATGATTTTCTCTAAAAAGGCTCAAAAAAAGTATACTTACTAATTATTAATAACAGTTTTGTTTTAAACGTCCATCCATCCATTTTACAATATAATTACAACACTTTATGTACATATTTATATACAGATTTGAACAATAAGTTATTCACTGAAATATATTTATTAATTGTGGTTCTTACAAAAAATATATCTTATAAAATATAAAAGCTAAAATGTCTCTTAAAGCTCTGCCCCTTTAATTAGTGCATACTAAATAATTTAACTTTAACCTACTACTACAACCATATTATTTACCAGCAACATAAAGTGAAACAGAGGCAAAGGTGTCCTGCCACAGTCAGTAACAAATAAACAGTAGTGGTCAAATACAAATAAGGCAACAAGAGAAGTATCCTACACTTCTCTTTTGTAAAGTAAATCTGAACAGCCTATATGGGCATCTACATCAACTATATGATTTGCCTGAAAAGCTGGACAGGACAAAAAAAAAAAAAAAAGTTTACTTTTTTTTTTTTTTTTAAATTTGTGGCGGACGTAATTCTTTCGTGGCGGGGCGCCACAAATAAATGAATGTGTGGGAAACTGATGTTGCCGGCATCAAATTCCAAATGAGCTAATTTTTGCAAAAAATAACAAAGTTTAGCAGTTGGAATGTTAAATATCTTGTCTTTGCAGTCTATTCAATTGAATATAAGTTGAAAAGGATTTGCAAATCATTGTATTCTCTTTTTATTTACCATTTAAACAATGTGACAACTTCACCGGTTGTGGGGTTTTTGTATGACGCGTGCTAAAAGGCTGCTTTTTTTTTGCGTTCCCGCGCAAAAGGAGAAGAAGATGAAGAAGAAGAGGAAGAGGGAGCGGAAGGAGACGGACAGCGACGACAGCAGCGGCGGCGGCGGCGAATGCAAACCCAAGCGGCGATGCCGCGAGCACACCCGCGAGCGTGAGGAGAAGCAGCAGAAGAAGAAACACAAGAAGCACAAGTCTCACAAACACAGCTGAGAGGTCAGGACTGCTTATTTTTATTGTTGTTTTTTTAATTTGCGGATCTTTTGCTTCCCCAAAAAAACAACACATCCTTTATTTTATGTCCTGATGTAACCTTTCAGCTCACATGCACCTAAAAAATATGGTGGTAGGTCCTGATTTACTTTTTACACGTCTTTACTACGCTTTCTGAAGCATCAACCACAGGAAGTCGCTCACACAGGAAGTAGTAAAGACACAAACAGGAAGTGTAGGACACCGATAGCCCGAGGGGACTAGTTTGCCCACACACTCTACCTCCATGTTAACTGTTACCGCCTTCAGAACTCTATATTCACAAAACACATTTGAGGTCTACGAGTACAAAAAAGTCTCGTTTTGGCCTTTTATGCTTTCCAGATGTTGGCGCTGACTCACAAAAGGGGATTCTCTGGCTCTTTTTTTTTATCCCCAGTGGGGGGAGAAAAGAACATTTTTCAACAGATTTAGCAATAATTCAACTAAACGACACAGGAGGAATTTATCAGTTAGCAACCTTAGCTAGTTGCATGTGTGTTTATTTTGAATGTCCATGAAAGTTGTGTCATGGAGCGAACATTTGCATGATTTCAACTCATTTATGTGCACATACTTTCTCATTACGTGTACAATATACCCTGCTCATCTCCTTCACAATAAAATGACTTCCCTCCAAGCCACTATTTCCTACTTGTGATGCTCGTCGTGCACGTCGGGTCGTCTTTCGAAACGCTGTTACGATAACGCCGGCATCAACAAAAACGTCTTCCTTGGGGGTAACCAAGCCTTTTTCCACCAAGGGCCGCATATCAAAATGGCACTCCCGCGTACCGTATTTTTCGGAGTATAAGTCGCTCCGGAGTATAAGTCGCACCTGCCGAAAATGCATAATAAAGAAGGAAAAAAACATAAGTCGCACTGGAGTATAAGTCGCATTTTTTGGGGAAATGTATTTGATAAAACCCAACACCAAGAATAGACATTTAAAAGGCAATTTCAAATAAATTAAAGCTGCAAGCAGCGATGGACGGGACCGACTTTGACGGCACATAAAATCCAAACCGGAGCAGTAATTAAAACTCTTTCGTCAACTTTTAATCAGAAGGGTTCAATCTCTCTCCTGTGCTAGTTTGAAGCCGACACGACAAACGCGCTCAGAGGAGGTAATGTTTGAAAAAAGGTGACCGGTTTTTACAAAACTTTTGTTTTGAAGGGGGAATTGCAAACTTCCTGTTGATTTTTGCTGGGGGTTGTCAGTGAATGAAATGTAGGTCTAAGTGAGACCTACATAGAGGTTTTTGTTTCATGTCTCTACGACATTCCTATTGGAAGTTACAGGTAGTTTTGTCTGTGTTTTCTTCCTAGGAGCAGTTTTGTCTTGTGTTTTCTTCCTAGGGGGTGCTAGAGCGCAATTTTGGGTTTGGGTTTTTTTATTAGATCGCAATTTTTGCCAGTCCTGAAGTGTTTGTCCAGTTTGGTGAGTTTTGAAGCATGTTAAGGGGGTCAAATTATAGCTCAAAGAGGCAAAGGTGACTGTTTTTACAAAACTTGTTTTGAAGGGGGAATTGCAAACTTCCTGTTGATTTTTGCTGAAGGATGTCAGTGTGTGAAATCTAGGTCTAAGTGAGACCTACATAGAGGTTTTTGTTTCATGTCTCTATGACATTCCTACTGGAAGTTACAGGCAGTTTTGTCTTGTGTTTTCTTCCTAGGGGGCGCTAGAGCGCAATTAGATCGCAATTTTCGCCAGTCCTGATGTGTGTGTCAAATATGGTGAGTTTTGAAGCATGTGAAAGGGGTCAAATTACAGCTCAAAGAGGCGGCGGTATAATAATAAAACCTTACAAATACAATAGGGTCCTCTGTCCCGAAGGGACATTCGGTCCCTAATAAAGAATAGTGAACAACAGGCTGAATAAGTGTACGTTATATGAGGCATAAATAACCAACTGAGAACGTGCCTGGTATGTTAACGTAACACATTATGGTAAGAGTCATTCAAATAACTATAACATATAGAACATGCTATACGTTTACCAAACAATCTGTCACTCTAATCTACTGTTTGTAGATTAATAATCAATTTTTACAGCTTGTCCCTCATAATTTTGACAATATAGAATGCTAAATGACACAATATGTTACTGCATATGTCAGCAGACTAATTAGGAGCATTTGTTTGCTTACTTACTAATAAAAGAAAAATAATAGTGAACATACAAGACAACTTAAGGGACAAACTTGCAAAAGTAAACATATGTTTGATGTACCTTTAGGATTTTTTGTTAAAATAAAGCCAATAATTAAGTTTTTTTGTGGTCCCCTTTATATTTAGAAAAGTATCGAAATACATTTTGGTACCGGTACTAAAATTTTAGTATCGGGACAACACTAGGAGCTACACTTCCATGTTTAGTTACAGCATTCATATCTCTACATGACGATGTAGTGGATTGTCCGAAGCTTAAAAAGGCAACAAAAGTAGTTTAGTACAACAAATTTATTTACCCATTATCAGAAGTGCAGGTTGAATTAAGTTGGCCGTGCAGACAGACCACATGTTACTCCGGAGCAAACAAGACGCACACAAGCCAAAATCACTGTCGAGTTCCGGTCTTCTGCCATTTTTTATATGTCTCTTGTGCGTCATTGTTTATCTAATGCGTCAATGTCTTTTTGTTTTCCCTATCTGTTCCATAACAACTCGAATCCTTTAGACAGTCAACACATTCTGTAGACAGGTTGGCACGACTTAATATTCACTTTTGTCCCACTGGCACAGAATAGAAGAGAAATTAAATGAGCGTACATTCTTATTAGACATGCAATATAGGTCAAAGGTCAGAAATTCTACTACATACCCGCCTTCCAGGGTCTTTCTCTACCTACTTCTATTACTCAAATGTAAAATTCAGCCTGTTAAGTGTTCTGTAATTGCGGACTATCAATTATAAAAAAAAGAATATACCATAGCGATGGTAATGTGTAGTGAACTGCAATTACCCGATGTGGGCTGCAGAGGGCAGTGTCAGGCCTGCAGTATTAAACCTAGTCTAGAAGAGGAAAAGTTTGTTCAAAGACAGTCTTCCTCCTTTATATCGTTGCTTTAATTTCAATCTGCCCGAAAACATTTAGGTAGAAAAGCATGATCTATTGCACGACGACATTTCGCTTTGTTAGTTGGACCGGATGTGAAGCATAGCGCCGTTATTGGGAAGCCGCCAACCGGACGTGTGTGATTGGTATGGAAAAAAAAGACTTGCCATGTTTTGGCGATGCCTCACGAGCCTTGTTGCACGTCCCACTGGGAGGAGACCCCGGAGCAGGCCAAGGACCAGATGGGGGGGATTACATCTCCTCTCTGGCCTGGGAACGCTTCGGGATCCGTCGGGAGGAAGTTGCTAATGTTGCTCTGGAGAGGGAAGTCTGGGGGTCTCTGCTGGAGCTCTTGTCCCCGCGCCCCGATTCCGGATAGGCGGTTGAAGATGGATGTTTTGAGGAAAATCTCTGATAAAAGTGACTTTAGACTTCCTTTATACCAGGGGTGTCCAAACTTTTTCCACTGAGGGCCGCACACGGAAAAATTAAAGCATGCTGGGGCCTTTTTGATATTTTTCATTTTCAAACCATAACAAAATATATGGATTTATTTGTAATTTTTTATACCTTTAGGGCTCCGGGGACCATAAAGGGTCTAAGTCATTAAAATGTTAAAAACAAGTCAAATTATTATTATTTTTTAATTTATTTAACGCTTAATCAACTTCAGGTTGATACAAAGTTAAAAAAAAAAACCTAAAAGGTTTTATGCCTTTTCTGTCAAAGACAACTTAGTTTTTTATAATAAGACTGAAATATGCATTATTTCCCCCACTGCCCAAAACATTCAGAAAGCAATGTTTGATGTGAAGTACTTAGAGCAGGGGTCACCAACCTTTTTGAAACCAAGAGCTACTTCTTGGGTACTGATTAATGCGAAGGGCTACCAGTTTGATACACACTTAAATAAATTGCCAGAAATAGCCAATTTGCTCAATTTACCTTTACTCTATGTTATTATTAATAATTAATGATATTTACACTTAAATGAACGGTTTAAAAGAGGGGAAAACACGAAAAAAATGACAATTCAATTTTGAAACATAGTTTATCTTCAATTTCGACTCTTTAAAATTCAAAATTCAACCGAAAAAAAGAAGAGGAAAAACTAGCTAATTTGAATCTTTTTGAAAAAATTAAAAAGAATTTATGGAACATCATTAGTAATTTTTCCTGATTAAGATTACTTTTAGAATTTTGATGACATATTTTAAATAGGTTAAAATCCAATCTACACTTTGTTAGAATATATAACAAATTGGACCAAGCTATATTTCTAACAAAGACAAATCATTATTTCTTGTAGATTTTCCAGAACAAAAATTTTAAAAGAAATTCAAAAGACTTTGAAATAAGATTTAAATTTGATTCTACAGATTTTCTAGATTTGCCAGAATATTTTTTTTGAATTTTAATCATAAGTTCAAAGAAATATTTCACAAATATTCTTCGTCGAAAAAACAGAAGCTAAAATGAAGAATTAAATTAAAATGTATTTATTATTCTTTACAATAAAAAAAATAAATTTACTTGAACATTGATTTAAATTGTCAGGAAAGAAGAGGAAGGAATTTAAAAGGTAAAAAGGTACATGTGTTTAAAAATCCTAAAATCATTTTTAAGGTTGTATTTTTTCTCTAAAATTGTCTTTCTGAAAGTTATAAGAAGCAAAGTAAAAAAAATTAATGAATTTATTTAAACAAGTGAAGACTAAGTCTTTAAAATATTTTCTTGGATTTTCAAATTCTATTTGAGTTTTGTCTCTCTTAGAATTAAAAATGTCGGGCAAAGCGAGACCAGCTTGCTAGTAAATAAATACAATTTAAAAAATAAAGGCAGCTCACTGGTAAGTGCTGCTATTTGAGCTATTTTTAGAACAGGCCAGTGGGCTACTCATCTGGTCCTTACGGGCTACCTGGTGCTCGCGGGCACCGCGTTAGTGACCCCTGACTTAGAGCCTTAAAAATATCAATAATGCAGGACACCATTGATTTTAATTCATTATTATTTGTGAGTAATCACAGTGAAAAGATCAATAAAATCCCATTAAATATATTTGGGATCCAAAAGGTGCCCCACTCATAAAGTGATACATTTAAAAAACTTTTTTTTTAACTTTCAACACTTAAGTTACGAGATCAACTTCAGATATAGCTGTCGATTTTACGTTTGCACTATTATTTTGTTTGTTTTATGCTCTTTTGTCAAAGAAAACAATGTTTTTGTATGGCAACCACACAATATATGCAATATTTTCCAAATACAATTTTTTAAAGTCAAATACTTGAAATAATTGGAGCCTTCAATAGTTTCTTTTTTTTTTTAGCAACGGCAAAAAAAGAAAAATAATAAAACAAAAGAAAAAAAAAACAGCCTGCATGGCAGCTTTGTGTCAACATTGCAACTTTTGTTTTTTATTTATTTTTGCAGTAGTATTTCCAGAATGTGTGGCGGGCCGGTAAACAATTAGCTGCGGGCCGCACTTTGGACACCCCTGCTCTATACCATCTTTGTTTCTGCTCAGCTTTTATTCAATCTTACTAAATAAAGCAGCAGGAGTAACAACCTACATTTGATGTTATAAACGCACTTAGCTGTATTCCAAAGACGGACGTGAAGCTCCTCCTCACTCCAAGCAGCGTTGGCTCCGATGATTGAAGGTAAAATTGTCTTCTCTTGTCCGGAGAACGACCTGCCACGGTTTTTGGATCTGAGATTTCCATAAGGTGTCTCTGCTGAGTCAGCTGGGACTGAACAACATCAAAACTCAAAGGTTTGCGGGGGATGAACAATACATGGCGGTGTCGTCTGCATTCAAATGTAACGCAGCATCCGACACATGATTATTTACATAGATGTAAAACAACAACAATACAGAACTTACACCCTTTAAGACAGGGAGGAAAGAGGAAGACGATGCATGCTGATAGGCCGATCCTGTGCAGCATGTCCGCCAAAAATGATATGGCCGGCCGTATCAGATGCTTTTAAAATGTCAATAAATAGAGCTGCACAATATTTTTTTTTACAATCCAATGCCACAATAATGTCTTTGATAGCTGCACTTATGGTGCCATGTCTCTTTCTAAAACCTGATCCATGTTGACAAAGCAGACCAGAGGTGTCTTAAGACTTCTTTAAAGTTACTTTTCTAAACTTTAACTAAGGACGTACAACTTGGAGATGGGTCTACAGCAGGGGTGTCCAAAGTGCGGCCCGCAGCTAATTGTTTACCGGCCCGCCACACATTCTGCAAAAATTGCAAAATTGATATTGCAAAAATTAAAAAAAAAGTGGAATGAGGTTGAAATCTAACAAGAAAAAGTTGCAATGTTGACAGACACAAAGCTGCCATGCAGGCTGTTTTTTTTCGCCATTGCTAAAAAAAAAAAAAAGACTAAAAATCTATGTTATAATGAATTATTACTTAAAAAATATCACTTTAAAATGTTTTATGTGGAAAAAATATTGCATATATTGTGCGGTTGCCATATAAAAACATCAAAGTTTTATTTGACAAAAGAGCATAAAACAAACAAAATAATACAGATATATCTGAAGTTGATCTCGTATTTTAAGTGTTAAAAGTAAAAAAAAACTAATAAAAATGTATCACTTTATGAGTGGATCCCAAATATATTTAGTAATATTTGATTTAACTTTTCACTGATTACTCAAAAATATGAAATAATTAAAATCAATGGTGTCCTGCATTATTGATCTTTTAGGGCTCTAATTACAAAATACTGCATATTTCAGTTTTACTATAAAAAACAAAGTTGTCTTTGACAGAAAACCTTTTTTTTTATTACTTTATATCAACCTCAAGTTGATATAGAGATTTACTGTAAGCGTTAAATTAAAAAAAATATAATAATTTGACTTATTTTTAACAGTTTAATGACTGAGACCCTTTATGGTCCCCGGAAGCCCTAAAGGTTAAAAATAAATAAAAAATCCATATATTTTGTTAAGGTTTGAAAATTAAAAATATCAAAATGGCCCCCGCATGCTTAAATTTTTCCGTGTACGGCCCTCAGTGGAAAAAGTTTGGACACCCCTGGCCTACAGTCATTCATTACCAGCTGTGGGATCTCCTCCCTTCAACAAAACGTAAAACACAGGCACATTTACAAATGTTAGGAATCTCATTACCGGACAAGGAAATAGGCGTAAGAGGTTCTGCAATAAAATCAACGGCTGACTTTAAAAAGGAAGGCTCATGTTTGTCAGGACCTTTACCAGAATCCCTTTTGTTTTGTGGCTCTCTTGACCTGTAACACATCCAGAGGAGTACAACTACACGTATTAGCCATGGACGTGTGAAGGGATGCTGACATGCACACCTTCTGAGGATTTGGATGTACATATATGTATATTTATATACACACTGTGTTACACACATACATACGTGTATATATGCACATTCATATATACACACACATGTATATGCACGTGTATATATATATATATATAGTACAGGCCAAAAGTTTGGAGACACCTTCTCATTCAATTTATTTTCATGACTATTTACATTGTAGATTGTCACATCAAAACTATGAATGAACACATGTGGAGTTATGTACTTAACAAAAAAAAAAGGTAAAATCATTGAAAACATGTTTTATATTCTAGTTTCTTCAAAATTTGCTCTGATTACTTTTTTTGCACACTCTTGGCATTCTCTCCATGAGCTTCAAGAGGTAGTCACCTGAAAATGGTTTTCACTTCACAGGTGTCATAGTTGTGATGCCTTCAGTGACAACCTAACTTAAAGGCCTACTGAAATGACATTTTTATTTATTTAAACGGGGATAGCAGATCCATTCTATGTGTCATACTTGATCATTTCGCGATATTGCCATATTTTTGCTGAAAGGATTTAGTAGAGAACATCGACGATAAAGGTCGCAACTTTTGGTCGCTGATAAAAAAAAAAAAAAGCCTTGCCTGTACCGGAAGTAGCGTGACGTCACAGGTTGAAGGGCTCCTCACATCTGCACATTGTTTACACCAGCAGCGAGAGCAATTCGGACCGAGAAAGCGACCCCATTAATTTGAGCGAGGATGAAAGATTCGTGGATGAGGAACGTGGGAGTGAAGGACGAGAGTGCAGTGCAGGACGCATCTTTTTTCGCTCTGACCGTAACTTAGGTACAGGCTGGCTCATTGGATTCCACACTTTCTCCTTTTTCTATTGTGGATCACGGATTTGTATTTTAAACCACCTCGGATACTATATCCTCTTGAAAATGAGAGTCGAGAACGCGAAATGGACATTCACAGTGACTTTTATCTCCACAAAAAATCAATAATAATGAATTATTGACATCTTCAAGGCTCCAATTACTTCAAATATTTCACATTAAAATGTTTTATGTGGAAAAATATTGCATATATTGTGTGGTTGCCATATAAAACCATCCAAGTTTTCTTTGACAAAAGAGCATAAAACAAAGATTATAATAGTTCAAACGTGAAATGGACAGATATATCTGAAGTTGATCTCGTAACTTAAGTGTTGAAAGTAAAACAAATAATAAAAATGTATCACTTTATGAGTGGGGCACCTTTTGGATCCCAAAGATATTTAGTGTGATTTTATTTATCTTTTCACTGTGATTAATCAAAAATAATAATGAAAATAAAATCAATGGTGTCTTGCATTATTGATCTTTTAGGGCTCCAATTACTTCACATCAAACATTGCTTTCTGAATGTTTTGGGCGGTGGGGGAAATACTGCATATTTCAGTTTTACTATAAAAAACTAAGTTGTCTTTGACAGAAAAGGCATATATAATAATAGGCAATAATAATATGACTGGGGCCCCAGGAGCCCTAATTGTTAAAAAAAAAAATCTATATTTTGTTATGGTTTGAAAATGAAAAATATCAAAATGGCCCCCGCATGCTTTAATTTTTCCGTGTGCGGCCCTCAGTGGAAAAAGTCTGGACACCCCTGCCTTATACAGTAAGACGCTCAGGTTGTCCACCATTTTGGTTTTCAGGTCCCATTTTTGGGGGATTTGGTCCCGTTGAATTTTTCAAATTTTTTTTAATTCTAATTTGGGACCTGTTTAGTTTGTCTACAGCAGAGTTTTTCAACCTTTTTTGAGCCGAGGCACATTTTTTTCCATTGGAAAAATCCCGAGGCACACCACCAGCAGAAAACATAAAAAAATTAAACTCAGCAGCCGATATTGACGGTAAAATGTCGTTCTCGCAATTGTTGGTTATAAATTCAAACCATAACCAAGCATGCTGCAATATAGCGCTTGTCTCAAAATAGGTGTACTGTCACCTCCTGTCACATCACACCCTGACTTATTTGGACTTTTTTGCTTTTTTCCTGTGTGCAGTGTTTCCTATTTTGTTATGTACGAATGCACTTTGTGGACGCCGTCTGCTGCGCCACACGCTGTAAGTCTTTGCTGTCGTCCAGCATCCTGTTTTTGTTTACTTTGTTTCATTTTGCAAAACCATCCCTAAGCTTCAATGCCTTTTCTAGGCAGCACTAGCCTTTTGTTTATTTTTGCTTTAAGCATTAGACACCTTTTTACCTGCACGCTGCCTCCCGCTGTAGTCTGCATATTGTGATCAATCAAATCTTCACCTTCCAACTAGGGATGTCCGATAATGGCTTTTTGCCGATATCCGATATTCCGATATTGTCCAACTCTTTAATTACCGATACCGATATCAACCGATATATACAGTCGTGGACCAGGTATGGTGAAGATAAGGTACTTTTAAAAAAAAATTATAAAATAAAATAAGAAATAATTTAAAAACATTTTCTTGAATAAAAAAGAAAGTAAAACAATATAAAAACAGTTACATAGAAACTAGTAATTAATGAAAATGAGTAACATTAACTGTTAAAGGTTAGTACTATTAGTGGACCAGCAGCACGCACAATCATGTGTGCTTACGGACTGTATCCCTTGCAGACTGTATTGATATATATTGATATATAATGTAGGAACCAGAATATTAATAACAGAAAGAAACAACCCTTTTGTGTGAATGAGGAGGGAGTTTTTTTGGGTTGGTGCATTAATTGTAAGTGTATCTTGTGTTTATGTTGATTTAATTTAAAAACAAACAAAAAAAACAAAAAACAACCAGATACCGATAATAAAAAATCCGATACCGATAATTTCCGATATTACATTTTAACGCATTTATCGGCCGATAATGTCGGCAGGCCGATATTATCGGACATCCCTACTTCCAACCCTTGTTACATTGAATGAGTTTAAAGCTTCTGTGAAAGGATTGCAGTCTACCTTGTCTGTATGCACATGTGTTTGTTATGTGAGCAAGTTTTAATGTTGTAAATTTGATGTATTATGTGTCGTTTACAGTTTTTAATGTAACCTTGGTGCTGCCCTCTTGGCCAGGTCTCCCTTGGGAAAGAGATCTTTGATGTCAATGGTATTTTACCTGGTTAAATAAAGGCTCAAAAATCATGACAAACCATGTTCCCGACATCCACAAAGCAATTAGCTACCTGCTGCCACCTACTGATATGGAGGAGTATTACACGGTTACTCTGCCGCGCTCTAGACAGGACAGACACTCAACAACGGCACATCATTTGCAGACTATAATTACTGCACTGCAAAAACTGAAATCTAAGTAGGATTAAATATCTCAATTAAGGGTGATATTTGCTTATTTTCTGTCTCATAAGATCATTCTTCTCCCTAAGCAGATTTTATGTTAGTGTTTTACTTGTTTTAAGGGTTTTAGTCCTTAAGATATTACAGCTTGTTGCTGAGATGTGATGACCTATATTGAGTAAAACATGCTTGAAACTAGAATATCAACTGTTGCAAAGCTGTGTCATCAATAAAACTACTTTTTTAAAGTAATAATTTCTTCAAGCAAGAAAAAAAAAATCATGATGTATGCATATCATTATGTCAAGATAATGGCACTAGCATTTACTTCATTTAAGAGTATTTTTCAACATATTGAGCAAAAAGGTCTCTTTTTTTTCTACCAAGAAAAGTGCGCTTGTTATTAGTGAGAATATACTTATTTTAAGGTATTTTTGGGTTCATTGAGGTTAACTAATTTTCCTTGTTTTGGAAAGTCTTGACAAGCCAAATTTTCTTGCTCTATTGGCAGATAATTTTGCTTAGTTCAAATAAAATACCCCTCATTTTTGTATTTTTTTTTTCTTGTTTTTGAACACTGACTTTTTGCAGTGTGGTTTGCAAAAAATATTTTTAACCCAATTAGGTGAAATGACATCATCTCCCACGGCACACCAGACAGTATCTTGCGGCAGACTAACAGCGGTTGAAAAACACTGGTCTATAGAATGTGTCCCGGCCCGCGGGCCAATAAACGAGCTGCGGGCCGCAAATTGCCACCCGGGCCGCACTTTGGACACCCCTGGTTTAAACATACAATATAAGCCAAAATGCTACTATAAAACATTAGCATGCTAATGTCAGTATGACAACATGGGAAAAGTAAACATACTTCTAAGATGGCACCAAGTATAAAAAAGCCATGATTTTTATGTTAAGCCCAATTTTTTAAAAAGTGTTTTTTTTTTAAAAAAAATTCTAAAAATGTCAATATTTCTATACATTAAATATATATCTAAATTGTAAATACGATTTTTATTTTAAATGTATTTAAATTCAAAAGTAACTTTTTTTTTTTTTATCAAAGTGTTGAATTTTTCTGCTTTATTTTAACGTTTTTAATGTGATTTATTTTTTGTACTTTTTACGAGATTTTATTTAAAAATTGTATCTTCACATTTTTACACTAAATCAATGTATTGAAACATTTTTAATAAAAAATATTAAGACTTATTTTAAAATTTAAATATGTCTATACATTAAATATACATCTAAATTGTAAATACGATTTTGATTTTTAATGTATTTAAATTGAAAAGTAACTATTTTTTTAATCAAAAAGTGTTGAATTTTTATTCTTTAACTTTTTACGTGATTTTATTTAAAAATTGTATCTTCACATTTTTACACTAAATCAATGTATTGAAACATTTTTAATAAAAAAATAACTTATTCTAAAATTTAAATATTTCTATACATCTAGATTGTAAATATGATTTTGATTTTAAATGTATTTAAATTCAAAAGTAACTTTTTTTTAATCAAAAAGAGTTGAATTTTTCTGCTTTATTTTTACTTTTTAATGTGATTTATTTTTTGTACTTTATGTGATTTTATTTAAAAATTGTATCTTCACATTTTGCCACTAAATCAATGTATTGAAACATTTTGAACAAAAAATATTAAGACTTATTTTAAAATTGAAATGTCTATACATTAAATATACATCTAAATTGTAAATACGATTTTGATTTTAAATTAATTTAAATTCAAAAGTAACTTTTTTTTTATCAAAAAGTGTTGAATTTTTATGCATAACTTTTTACGTGATTTTATTTAAAAATTGTATCTTCACCTTTTTACACTAAATCAATGTATTGAAACATTTTTAATAAAAAATATTAAGACTTATTCTAAAATTTAAATATTTCTATACATTAGATATACATCTAGATTGTAAATACAATTTTTATTTTAAATGTATTTAAATTCAAAAGTAACTTTTTTTTTTAATCAAAAAGTGTTGCATTTTTCTGCTTTATTTTAACTTTTTTTAATGTGATTTCTTTTTTGTACTTTTTACGTGATTTTATTTAAAAATTGTATCTTCACATTTTTACACTAAATCAATGTATTGAAACATTTTAAATAAAAAATATTCTTCTAAAATGTAAATATTTATATACATTAAATATACATCTAAATTGTAAATACGATTTTTATTTTAAATGTATTTAAATTCAAAAGTAACTTTTTTTTCATCAAAAAGTGTTGAATTTTTCTGATTTATTTTTACTTTTTTAATGTGATTTCTTTTGTACTTTTTATGTGATTTTATTTAAAAATTGTATCGTCACATTTTTACACTAAATCAATGTAGTGAAACATTTTGAATAAAAAATATTAAGACTTATTTTAAAATTTAAATATGTCTATGTCTATACATTATACATCTAAATTGTAAATACGATTTTGATTTTAAATTTATTTAAATTCAAAAGTAACTTTTTTTTAATCAAAAAGTGTTGAATTTTTATGCTTTATTTTAACTTTTTACGTGATTTTATTGAAAAATTGTATCTTCACATTTTTACACTAAATCAATGTATTGAAACATTTTTAATAAAAAATATTAAGACTTATTCTAAAGTTTAAATATTTCTATACATTAAATATACATCTAAATTGTAAATACGATTTTGATTTTAAATGTATTTAAACTCAAAAGTAACTTTTTTTTATCAAAAAGTGTTGAATTTTTCGGCTTTAAACTTTATTAATGTGATTTCTTTTTTGTACTTTTTACGTGATTTTACTTAAAAATTGTATCTTCACATTTTTACACTAAATAGATAGATAGTACTTTATTGATTCCTTCAGGAGAGTCAATGTATTGAAACATTTTAAATAAAAAACATTCTTCTAAAATTTAAATATTTATATACATTAAATATACATTTAGATTGTAAATACGATTTTTATTTTAAATGTATTTAAATTCAAAAGTAACTTTTTTTTAATCAAAAAGTGTTGAATTTTTCTGCTTTATTTTTACTTTTTTAATGTGATTTATTTTTTGTACTTTTTATGTGATTTTATTTAAAAATTGTATCTTCACATTTTTACACTAAATCAATGTATTGAAACATTTTAAATAAAAAATATTCTTCTAAAAATTTAAATATTTATATAGATTATATATACATCTAAATTGTAAATACGATTTTTATTTTAAATGTATTTAAATTCAAAAGTAACTTTTTTTTTTATCAAAAAGTGTTGAATTTTTCTGCTTTAGTTTGACTTTTTTAATGTGATTTATTTTTTGTACTTTTTACGTGATTTTATTTAAAAATTGTATCTTCACATTTTCACACTAAATCAATGTATTGAAACATTTTAAATAAAAAATATTCTTATTCTAAAATTTAAATATTTCTATACATTAAATACGATTTTTATTCGAAATGTATTTAAATTCAAAAGTAACTTTTTTTTCATCAAAGTGTTGAATTTTTTTGCTTTTTGTACTTTTTTAATGTGATTTATTTTTTGTACTTTTTACGTGATTTTATTTAAAAATTGTATCTTCACATTTTTACACTAAATCAATGTAATGAAACATTTTTAATAAAAAATATTAAGACTTATTCTAAAATTTAAATATTTCTATACATGTCGTTGTGGCTTGTACAGCCCTTTGAGACACTCGTGATTTAGGGCTATATAAATAAACATTGATTGATTGATTGATACATCTAAATTGTAAATACGATTTTTAATTGAAATGTATTTAAATTCAAAAGTAACTTTTTTCATCAAAGTGTTGAATTTTTCTGCTTTATTTTAACTTTTTTAATGTGATTTCTTTTTTGTACATTTTACGTGATTTTATTTAAAAAGTGTATCTTCACATTTTTACACTAAATCAATGTATTGAAACATTTTAAATAAAAAATATTCTTCTAAAATTTAAATATTTATATACATTATATATACATCTAAATTGTAAATACGATTTTTATTTTAAATGTATTTAAATTCAAAAGTAACTTTTTTTTTTATCAAAAAGTGTTGAATTTTTCTGCTTTATTTTTACTTTTTTAATGTGATTTATTTTTTGTACTTTTTACGTGATTTTATTTAAAAATTGTATCTTCACATTTTCACACTAAATCAATGTATTGAAACATTTTAAATAAAAAATATTCTTATTCTAAAATTTAAATATTTCTATACATTAAATACGATTTTTATTCGAAATGTATTTAAATTCAAAAGTAACTTTTTTTTCATCAAAAAGTGTTGAATTTTTTTGCTTTTTGTACTTTTTTAATGTGATTTATTTTTTGTACTTTTTACGTGATTTTATTACAAAAATTGTATCTTCACATTTTTACACTAAATCAATGTAATGAAACATTTTTAATAAAAAATATTAAGACTTATTCTAAAATTTAAATATTTCTATACATGTCGTTGTGGCTTGTACAGCCCTTTGAGACACTCGTGATTTAGGGCTATATAAATAAACATTGATTGATTGATACATCTAAATTGTAAATACGATTTTTAATTGAAATGTATTTAAATTCAAAAGTAATTTTTTTCATCAAAGTGTTGAATTTTTCTGCTTTATTCTTACTTTTTTTTATGTGATTTATTTTTTGTACTTTTTAGGTGATTTTATTTAAAAATGGTATCTTCACATTTGTACACTAAATCAATGTATTGAAACATTTTTAATAAAAAATATTAAGACTTATTCTAAAATTTAAATATTTATATACATTAAATATACATCTAGATTGTAAATATGATTTTTATTTTAAATGTATTTAAATTAAAAAGTAACTCATTTTTTTAAATCAAAAAGTGTTGAATTTTTCTCATTTATATTTACAATTTTACAATTCCTACACTGTCAATTTATTTCAATTTTCAACATACAATATAAGCCAAAATGCTACTATAAAACAATAGCATGCTCATGTCAGTAGGACAACATGGGAAAAGTAAGCGTACTTCTAAGATGGCACCAAGTATAAAACGCCATGATTTTTATGTTAAGCCCAATTATTTAAAAACTGTTTTTTTGTAGTTTTTCTTCAGTTGCACAAATACCGTGAAAATGTAATCAATGACACAATCACTGTCTCATAGCGGAAGGTTTTTCCAGTAAATACTGACAAACATACTATACCAGTACTATGCTAATCATAAGTGAAACCACAACACAATACTTACAGTAAATATTGACAAATAAACACCATAAATAAAAAGAGACAACATGCTGACCTTGCATCTAGTTGACAGCAGAATGGAATGATGATGAGGACTTGGAGACGACTGCGGGAACACCTGGAAACTTTCCCTACACACACACACACACACAGTTATATATAGCCAGCTGGTGGAAAGTTGTCACACGGCCACGCCGGCGTTAACAGTGACGGCTGTGTGATATTTTGGTTAGCGAGGCCGCAAAGTGAATTCCTTCCTCCACGCTGGTCTTCAGCGAGCACAAGGACTTGACTTATATAGCCCTAAATCACCAATGTCTCAAAGGGCTGCAAACACAAACAACAAAAACAATTTGGGACATCAGTTTATTAAATTCCCAAAGTTGTAACTTTTTTCTCTTCAAACACATTTAGTGCAGCAAACAAAACAATTGAATTTACTCATCAGTGTTTTTACAGTAGATGGGAGGGGGGGGGGGGGGGGGGGGGGGAAATGCTGACTGGTCAAGAACTTCAAGACGTCCTTCACTCCGCCTTCTCGTAGGAACGCGTGCAAATCACGTCGCCCATCGTCAGCGTCTGAAAGACACGGGGGAAGTGAGGGTTTAAAGCGGACCCGGAATGGGGCGGGGTTAGTCGTTCGGGGGCGGGGCGACCGACCAGCGTCAGGGCGTTCCCGTTGACCTCTCGCACCAGGCTGGTCTCCTTGCCGTCCCACCGCTGGATGTGCACCATCTTGCCCCCGTCTATGGTCACTACGGACTGCAGCAAACATGGCAAATGCAATATATTTACGTTTCAAATGCTATTTTCCCCCCCCAGCAGGAGTCACATGACCTGCATTCAAACCACATCAACTGTTGTTCCACAAAGGGCTGACTCGGCTTTTCCTCACCCTTGTGATGGGGAAAAAGTGTCATTTGTAGCTCGGATGTGTTGACTTGTGGCCAGTGACTGTTGCTCTCAAATGCAGTGAAGTTGTCACGTTGTGTAAATGGTAAATAAAAAGAGAATACAATGATTTGCAAATCCTTTTCAACTTATATTCAATTGAAAGATATTTAATGTTCACACTGAAAAACTTTATTTTTTTTGTTGCAAATAATCATTAACTTAGAATTTAATGACAAAAAAGTTGTCACAGGGGCATTTTTACCACTGTGTTACATGGCCTTTCCTTTTAACAACACTCAGTAAACGTTTGGGAACTGAGGAGACACATTTTTGAAGCTTTTCAGGTGGAATTCTTTCCCATTCTTGCTTGATGTACAGCTTAAGTTGTTCAACAGTCCGGGGGTCTCCGTTGTGCTATTTTAGGCTTCATAATGCGCCACACATTTTCAATGGGACACAGGTCTGGACTACAGGCAGGCCAGTCTAGTACCCGCACTCTTTTACTATGAAGCCACGCTGTTGTAACACGTGGCTTGGCATTGTCTTGCTGAAATAAGCAGGGGCGTCCATGATAACGTTGCTTGGATGGCAACATGTTGCTCCAAAACCTGTATGTACCTTTCAGCATTAATGGTGCCTTCACAGATGTGTAAGTTACCCATGTCTTGGGCACTAATACACCCCCATACTATCACACATGCTGGCTTTTACACTTTGCGCCTAGAACAATCCGGATGGTTCTTTTCCTCTTTGTTCCGGAGGACACGACGTCCACGGTTTCCAAAAACAATTTGAAATGTGGACTCAACAGATCACAGAACACTTTTCCACTTTGCATCAGTCCATCTTAGATGAGCTCGGGCCCAGTGAATCCGGCGGCATTTCTGGGTGTTGTTGATAAATGGCTTTGGCTTTGGCTTTGCATAGTAGAGTTTTAACTTGCATTTACAGATGTAGTGACCAACTGTAGTTACTGACAGGGGTTTTTCTGAAGTGTTCCTGAGCCCATGTGGTGATATCCTTACACACTTATGTCGCTTTTTGATGCAGTACCGCCTGAGGGATCCAAGGTCACAGGCTTAGCTGCTTACGTGCAGTGATTTCTCCAGATACTCTGAACCTTTTGATGATATTACAAACGGTAGATGGTGAAATCCCTAAATTCCTTGCAATAGCTGGTTGAGAAATGTTGTTCTTAAACAGTTTGCTCAGTCATTTGTTGACAAAGTGGTGACCCTCGCCCCATCTTTGTTTGTGAATGACTGAGCATTTCATGGAAGCTGCTTTTATACCCAATCATGGCACCCACCTGTTCCCAATTAGCCTGTTCACCTGTGGGATGTTCCAAATAAGTGTTTGATGAGCATTCCTCAACTTTCTCAGTCTTTTTTGCCACTTGTGCCAGCTTTTTTTTAAAACATGTTGCAGGCATCAAATTCCAAATGAGCTAACATTTGCAAAAAATAACAAAGTTTACCAGTTGGAACATGAAATATCTTGTCTTTGCAGTCTATTCAATTGAATATAAGTTGAAAAGGATTTGCAAATCATTGTATTTTCTTTTTATTTACCATTTACACAACGTGACAACTTCACTGCTTTTGTACTTCCTGAATCTGGCCGTTTGTATTCACAGATCAAAGAAAGTATTATTATATTAATGAATAATAATGACAGCGAGAAGCCATCTTTCAGTCACACGATGGCGGTGTCTAACCTCACTTGTTACTGGTTTATAGCATGTTATTATTAGTGTGTGAGGCTACAAGAGCCTCCTCACTTGCAGACATCGCCATCTTGCAAACCTATAAACTTCATTTCTGACATTCTTCTTCTGAGCTACGATACCATTTTTTTCCTCCAGTCATGTTGAGACATCAGCTAAAACACTTTTACTGATGTATTTTACTTTTCTACAACGACTCATTATAATTTATTTGTATTATATATATATACATATATATATATATATGAATAGTTATGTTGAAATGTAATGTCTGACTTCAATTATAGTGTTTAATAAAAAAAAAAGTTGTTTTCATATTTGTTGTTGTGTGTGTCTATGCTGCTCACTCAATGTAAATTGATTGAAATAAAGTTTGAGTTTAATTTAGAATATTTTAAACATTTATATTTCAATGTAAATGTAACTAACTTCAATATTTTTATAAGTGGTTGATTTATATAGGCTAGTAAGGTAAAGTTTTGTGCCCGACAATTTTCGGCTATCTTGCTTCTGCATATAGCCGAAACTTGTCAGTTACAGAACTTTACTTTACTAGCCTATATATATCAACACATTAGTAGGCTAAATGAACCTCTTCAACATATTCAATATTCTTTTAATTTAAAAAGTGTTTAATTTGTCTTTATTTTTTTACTTTTTAAAATTGATTTCTTTTAAAAGCAACTAATATTTCAATTTAAAAGTAACTTCATTTAGTATTTTCAATCAAAAAGTTGAATTTTTTTCTAATTTTTTAAATATTTACATACATAACATTTAATATGCATTTTAATGTGATTTATTTTAAAAATAACGAGCCTATCTGAATTGTATTTAAAATATGTTTCAATTTGATAGTAACTAATATTAAATGTAGCAAAAAGTGTTGAATTTTTCTCGTTTATTTTTACTTTTTCATTGTGATTTCTTGAAAAAGTATTCAATAATTTTGTAATCAGTTTTGAATTTTTCTTTTTTTAATGGGATGTCGTTACAATTTATTTTATGTAATGTAAAGAAAACATCTTTACATTCCAACACTAAGTCAATTTATTTAATTTTTTTAAATTAAAAAT
>NC_084735.1:19328590-19338590 GCF_033978785.1 Entelurus aequoreus | reverse complement strand
ATTATATAAAATGAAATTTGCAAAAATGTAAAACAAAAAGGAAAATATGATATGTATTATAAAATTTGACAACATTTTAGAAACTTATGTTTATTTAATTACATATCTGTAAACAAAGTATGTGGAAAAAAATTGACTTTTAAAATCTAAAATATACTGATTTAATTATGCATTTTAATTAGTTTATATTATCACATTAAAAATATTATATATATATATATATATAATTACACAATTGAATTAATTTATATTATTACTACTTGACAAAATTTGGGGAAGATAACAGAATATTAATACTATTAAACACAATTCATGAAAATATATATTTATTACATATTATATAAAATAAAATTTGCAAAAATGTATAATAAAAAAGAAAAATATATATTATAAAATTTGACAACATTTTAGAAACATGTTTAATTACTTATCTGTGTCATGATTTTCAAACAAAGTATGTACTTTTAAAATCTAAAATATACTGATTTAATTATGCATTTTTTATTAGTTTATATGATCACTACTATTAAACGTAAAAAAAAATGTAAAATATATATTTAATTACACAATTGAATTCATTTATATTATTGCTACTTGACAACATTTGGGGAAAATAAATTAATATTTCTGGTAGTTTATATTATCACTATCAAACAAAATATGTGAACATTTTAAAATATATATTTAATTACATATTTGAATCATTATTACTATACAAAATGTTTAAAAAAAAAACATTTAAATTAGTGAAACATTTGAAAAATATACTGATTTACTTACACCTTATTTGCATTACTTTTTAGTATGAGTTTAATATATATTGATTTTAATTACATATTTGTATCATTATTATACAAAATATGTATAATAACAAAATATACATTTAAATGAGGGAAAAATAAAAAATACACTGATTGAATTACACATTTGTATTAGTTTTGTATCAGTATTAATTTATATATATTTTTCTAAATATTAATTATTTTTCTACTTACATATTAGTATGACTATTAAACAATTTAAAGGAGAAGTATCTATTGTATTGCTACAGGTGCTTCTTGTTGATGCCTCCTTTTTTAAAATGCAAGTCCTCCCACATGACCAACAATAGATGGCTTTCAAATGCAAGTGTGTGTCTCTCTGTGTGTGTACACTATTGAGGGTGGATCGTGGGGGCCCCTCCCTGCTCCCACTGAGGCCATGTGGTCGCTCCTTCATCTTCCTCCTTTTCCCACACTTATTCCTGTCCTGCACTCTCCATCTTGGAATCTTATTCATTTTAGTCTCTGAGATGAACACGCACACACACACACACGCACACACACACCACATGTCATTCATCCTCACCCACACACGCACAGCAGTGAAATGAAAATGAATGAGTAAAAGACTCACCCAGTTGCTTCATGTACTCGTCAAAGTTCTCGCTGGATTTGAGGTTCCAGGTGCCAACAAAAGTCTGGGCCATGTCTGCAGCACAAGAGGAGCAAGGAGGAGGAGAATGTGTGTGTGAGAGAGTGAGTGTGTGAGAGAGTGAGTGTGTGAGCGTGTGACTGACTGCAAGGAGAGAAGAAGGGGAGGAGAGTCAGCCGCGATAAACTAAGCTGCCTCCTATTGGCTGAATTTGTACCGGCTGTTTGTGACGTCATCAGTCTGTGCGGGAGGAGGGGAGAAGAAAAATGTCTGCTGCCTCCACACTTGAGTCATGTTATCCAAAATAAAACATCTTATATGAAAATAACATAGGATTTTATTATCGTTTAGATTACATTTAATGATGAACTTATGCTGTTTTATTCTTAAAAAAACAGACCAAATTAAAAAAAATTATTTTAGTTTACATTAATGTATTGGGTTTCTTTCTCTCTTTTTATTTGATTTTAATATTTTTATATTTACATTAATGTTGTGGATTCCTTTGTAATTTTTTCTTAATTATTTAGATTTATGTTTTGGATTTTTTGTCTTTTTAAATTATTTAAATTAATTTTTTGGATTTTTGGGTAGATTTTTTTATTGATTATTTACATAAAACGTTCAGAATTTTTCTGTACATTTTTCTCATTTACATAAATGTTTTGGATTTTTTGTGTCAATCCTTTATTAGTTACATTATTGGTTTTGGATTTTTGTGTCATTTGTTTCTTAATTACATTAAAAGTTTTGAAATCTTTTGTAAAAAAAAAAAAATTTTCAAAATTATTTACATTTATGTTTTGGATTTTTTGTCTTATTTTTTTCCTCACTTTACATTAATGTTTTGGAATTTTCTGTCAGTTTTTGTCTTAATCATTAACATTAAATGTTTAGGAATTGTGAATACATATTTTCTCACTTATTTTACATTAATGGTTTTGGATTTTTGTGTCAAATTTTCTAACTTTACATTTATGTTTTGGGTTTTTTTGTGTAAATTTTTTCTCACTTAACATTAATATTTAGGATTTTTTTGGTCATTTTCTTTCTTAATTATTTTCATTTAATGTTTTGGATTTTTTGTGACAATTTTTTTTTTTGTTTAGATTTTTTGTGTCAATGTTTTAATTATTTGCTTTAAATGTTTTGGATTTATTTTTCAATGTTTTCATAATTATTTACAAGAAATGTTTTGGATTTTTTTGTGTCAATTCTTTCTTGATTATTTATATTAAATGTTTTGGATTTGACTTGTCCAGGGTGTACACTGCTTTCCTCCCGAGTGCAGCTGGGATAGGCTCCACCATTTTTGCCATGGACAGGCGGTAGAAAATGAATGGAATGGATAGAGGGGTTTTAGATTTTGCGTCCATTTTTTCTTTATACTTTACAATAATGTTTTGGATATTTTGTGTCAATTGTTTCGTAATTATTTACATGAAATGTTTTGGTATATTTTGTGTAAATTCTAATTTGATATTTACATTAAATGCTTTTTGGTGTCAATTCTTTTTTACATTAATGTTTTAGAGTCTACGTGTCAGTTTGTTCTTAATTATTTACATTAAATGTTTTGGATTATTTTGTGTCAAAACTAACAATTGTAAAAATATTTTGGATTTTTTTTGCGTAACTTTTTTCTCAATTATTTATATAAAATGTGGATTTTTTTGTGTCAATTGTTTCGTAATTATTTACATGAAATGTTTTGGTATTTTCTGTGTCATTTCTAATTTGATATTTACATTAAATGTATAAGGCTTTTTTGGTGTCAATTCTTTTTTAACTATTTACATTAATGTTTTAGAGTCTACGTGTCAGTTTGTTCTTAATTATTTGCATTAAATGTTTTGGATTATTTTGTGTCAAAACTAACAATTTTAACAAAATGTTTGGATTTTTTGCGTAACTTTTTTCTCAATTATTTATATAAAATGTTGTGGATTTTTTGTGTCAATTGTTTCGTAATTATTTACATGAAATGTTTTGGTATTTTCTGTGTCAATTATAATTTGATATTTACATTAAATGTTTAAGGCTTTTTGGTGTCAATTCTTTTTTTTAAAACTATTTACATTAATGTTTTAGAGTCTGTGTCAGTTTTTTCTTAATTTATTACAATAAATGTTTTGGATTATTTTGTGTCAAAACTAACAATTTTAACAAAATGTTAGGATTTTTTGCGTAACTTTTTTCGCATTTATATGAAATGTTATGGATTTTTTGTGTCAATTTTTCTTAATCATTTACATTAAATGTTTGGATTTTTTGTGTCAATTAATAAAGAATAAAGAAAGGACAAAAACAGTGACAAATCCATGTGAATATGGACATATAATCGCTCAAAAAGCATGCAGTGAAATACAGCTGGGAAAATATTGTCGAAATTCAATAAAATAAAGTTAAAGTCCATAAAAAAGGATGAAAGTGCCTGTAGTCGTAAAGCAATCAATATTTTTTAGTGTCTGCTGTGTCATCAATAATCTGAGAATATAGTCTCATTGTTTCCGTTTGTAATTTGACTTATGAAACCTTGACGTGCACGTGAAAGCGAAGTCACAAAAGTGTGCGAGGAGGTCACGTGACTGGCCTGACTCCTCCCACTGGTCCAACCGGATACCTAATGAATTGGCGCTGTAAACTCCACACACACACACACAAAGCTAGCACGATGTAACATTCCTGCTTCATGAGAGACACGCGTCAATCAAGTCTGACTCATGTAGCATGTAGCATGTAGCATAGGGCTGACATGGACCTGTTGAATGACGACGGACACTCATCCAAACATGAAAATACACGTTCAACACTTAGGTCAAAAGTGGCATTTTGTCATTTTGGCAAAAAAGGTGTGTCACCTCTGAAAAGCTGAAGCCAAACTGAAATGCTAACAGTTGGCACGCCAGCCAGACAGTGTCAAGTAAATAAATACAGGACTTTTGGGTGTTTGCCTGAAAAAATAGCCAGCATATTAACATGCTACCGTTAGAATGCTAAAGTTAGCTGGCGCTGGAAAAAAAAACCTAACATTTTGACTCTGAATCATATACCTGCCATCATGAAAGTATTTGATTCTGAGGTGTGTATCTGTAAAATGAGCCTAGGAACATACATACATGTATATTAGGGCTGTGAATCTTTGGGTGTTCCATGATTCGATTCAATATCGATTTTTGGGGTCACGATTCGATTCAAAATCGATTTTTTTTCAATTCAACACGATTCTCGATTCAAAAACAATTTTCTTCCCGATTCAAAAGGATTCTCTATTCATTCAATACATAGATTTCAGCAGGATCTACCCCAGTCTGCTGACATGCAAGCAGAGTAGTAGATTTTTGTAAAAAGCTTTTATAATTGTAAAGGACAATGTTTTATCAACTGATTGCAATAATGTCAATTTGTTTTAACTATTAAATGAACCAAAAATATGACTTATTTTATCTTTGTGAAAATATTGGACACAGTGTGTTGTCAAGCTTATGAGATGCGATGCGAGTGTAAGCCACTGTGACACTATTGTTCTTTTTTTCAATTTTTTATAAATGTCTAATGATAATGTCAATGAGGGATTTTTAATCACTGCTATGTTGAAATTGTAACTAATATTGATACTGTTGTTGATAATATTAATTTTTGTTTCACTACTTTTGGTTTGTTCTGTGTCGTGTTTGTGTCTCCTCTCAATTGCTCTGTTTATTGCAGTTCTGAGTGTTGCTGGGTCGGGTTTGGTTTTGGAATTGGGTTGCATTGTTATGGTATTGCTGTGTATTGTTTTGTTGGATTGATTAATTAAAAAAAAAAAAAAATTATTTAAATTAAAAAAAAAAAAAAGAGAATCGATTCTGAATCGCACAACGTGATAATCGTGATTCGAATTCAAATCGATTTTTTCCCCACACCCCTAATGTACACACACACACACACACACACACACACACACACATATATATATATATACACACACATATATACACATACATATATACACATATATACATACATACATGTATACCTATTTATACACAATAAAATATGACTTGCGTGTATACCTGCATAAAGAGCAACAAAAATTGCATACTAACATGCTAACGTTAACATGGTCAAATGTATCAATGCTAGAAATAATAAAATATTTGACTCTGAGGCGTACTCCTGCAAAATTTGCGGAAAAAAAATCAAACTTACTAACATGCTAACATTAGCTTTTTAAAATGCATCATGCTTAAAATAACAATATTGAACTCTGAGGCATACTCCTGCAAAATTAGCCGGAAAAAAAACTAGCATGCCAACAGTTAGCATGTGCCAAGTACCGAAATATAATACTTTGAGGCGTACACCAACAAAATTAGCTACAACGGTTAGCATGCTAACTTTCATCTCATTCAAGTTGAACGTGCTACAGTATTTTTATTTTTCTAAAATTCCCATGGACAATTTTTCAAACGTCCACACTTCTGAAGCGATTCAAACATTCCACTAGGAACATATTCCACTCATCCTGGAGAATCTAAATATTTTCTACTTTACAAAAATTCTTCTTTTCAACCAAATTTCCTACTTTTCAATTTCCCACTTGTTATTCTCTTTCTTTTAACTACTTTGCTGACTTTTTAACAACAATTCCAGCCATCAAAACATTTCACTAATTCAGGTCATCTGTTTGTATTTTCTATATCCCAAAAGTTCCTGTTTTCCTGATCTATTGTTACTATTGCACTTCCACATTTCTCAACCAATTCAAACTGTTCCAAAGTCAAAATGCTCCTTGATAATGTTGGTCAACTGCTAGAATGCTAGTTTTACCATGTTAGCATGCTAACATTAGCATGATAGCTTTTTTTTCTATTTTTGCAGATATACACCTCAGAATCAAATAATTTGGTACTTGACCCATGCTAAATGTTAGCATGTTATCTTTTTTCTCTATTTTTGCAGGTATCCACCTCAGAATCAATTAATTTGGTACTTGACCGATGCTAAATGTTAGCATGCTAACATTAACATTTGAGCTTTTTTAGCTATTTATACAGGTCTACACCTCAGAATCTAATATTTTAATAGTTGACGCATGTCAAGTGTTGGAATGCTAACATTTCATGCCAGCTTTTGTAGCTCATTTTGCTGTTGTACACTAAAGAAGATCATTTTTGCTATCTAGCTACAGTTAGCATTTCAGTTTTGCTTCAGTTTTTCAGTAATCACATGCAATTTCTACTGAAATTTTAATTTTATATATATATTCACTTTGAAATTAAACAAAACATTTACACATTGGTTTATATTATGACTATCAAACACAATTAGTGAAAATATATTTAATTACACGTTACTTATATTAGTTTATATTATCGTTGTGAGAACATTTGCGGAAAAAAAGGAAAAAATATTTTATTACACATTACTTGTATTATTATTAAACAAAATGTGTGAAAACAAATATATATATATATATTTATATATATATGAATTACATATTACTTAGTTTGTATTATTGTTACTATTAAAGAAAATGTTTGAAAAATGTAAAAAGAAAATACATATTTAATCACACAGTATTTGTATTATTACTATTAAACAAAATGTCTAAAAAATTTTAAAATAAATAAATAAAAAAAGGAAAACCGTTATTTAATTACACATTACATGCATCATTACTATTGAAAATTTGTAAAAAATAAAATAATGTAAAAGTAAAAAAAATGTAATTCCACATTACTTGTATTAATACTATTAAACAAAATGTGAAAATAACAAAACAGGTATTTAATTACATATTACTTATATTATCTTTATTATTAAAGGACATTTTGGAAAATTTTTAAAACAAAGGAAAATATTCAATTACACATTTTGTGAAAAAATATATATATTTAATTACATATTACCTAGATTAGATTATCGTTACTATTAAAAGAACATTTTATAAAATGTAAAAAGAAAGAAAAAAATATTTAATCACACATTAATTGTATTTTACTATTAAACAAAATGTGTAAAAAAAAGAAAAAAAAAAGGAAAACAGTTATTTAATTACACATTACATGCATCATTACTATTGAACAACATATGTAAAAAAAAAAAAGATCAAAGAAAAATATCTCACATTTGTTTATATTATGACTATCAAACAAAATTTTAGAAAAATATATTTTGTATTATCGTTGCTATTAATGAACATTTGTAAAAAAGTAAAAAATAATTCATTACACATTACTTAGTTAATATTATTGGTGCTATTAAAAAAAATTGGTAAAAAAAAATGTAAAAAGAAAGAAAAACATATTTAATCACACATTACTTGTATTATTACTATTAAACAACATTTGTGAAAGAAAAAAAAATTACATATTTCTTATATTAGTTCATATTAGTGTTACTATTATGTAACATTTGTGAAGGTTGTGTGCAAATAAACACTAGGTTTAAGTTGAATTAGGACCAGAGACGAGCAGAGACAAGTGAACTTTCTGTGTTTGCAGATGAAGGTTGTACCAAAGTGTTACATCACAGCGCATGACCCACCCCTGTCCCACTGCCCTTGTCCCTCAGCGACCCACGGCTGTCCACACCGACATGTGTTGGACATAAACAGCTGTGAGGGGAAAAGGCCGCGAGGTGAAAGGTTACCGTCATTAAACGCAGGACAAGAACCATCTCATGTGTGAAAAATAGCGTGGATCAGTTTGTTCTGCACTCATGTGATATTTGAGCCTCGGGATTTCAAGGCTCATAAATTCACATTCATCTTTTCTTAACAAAATAGAAGACACAAACATTAAGTTGCACACACTCTGACATTAACACTGCAAACCTCCTTTAAACACTTAAGACAAACAACATTTACACCCAATTAGCCAGTCAAATATCATCATTAGATGGTTCATACATGCAGCCTTGACAACACACACACACACACACACACACACACACACACACACACAAAAAAGTAGTAAAAGTGAGGAATGTTTCTGAAGTTTCCAGCGCTTTTGACATGCATCTGTTCAAATTACAAGCTTATAAACTGTCAAATTACTGCCAAAACTCCACAAACATAAAAATGTTTTTACTCACGCCCAAACACTCGCAAGTAAAAAAATCAAAAAAACAATTTGCAAGAAAATAAAAATGTTCTTCAATAAAAAAATGTTTCGCAAGTATAGAAACTGTTTTCTGCAAGTATAAAAACTATTTTCTTCAATAAAAAAAAAAAGATTTGGATTAAAAAAACATTCTTCAATTAAAAAATGATTTGCGAGCATAAAAAAATATTTTTTTCAACTAAAAAACGATTTGCAAGTTTTAAAAAAAATCTTCATTTAACATCTTCAATTAAAAAACTATTTTCTTCAATTAAAAACAATTTGCAAGTATAAAAAGTATTTTCTTAAATGAAAAAAACGAGTCGCAAGTAAAAAAGCATTTTCTTTACTAAAAACGATTTGCAAGTATACAAAACAATTTTCTGCAATTAAAAAAAAAGTAGCACATATAAAAACCATTTTCTTCAATTAAAAAAAATATTTGCATGTATAAAAACAATTTTCTTCAACTTAAATGATTCGCAAGTATAAAAACATTTATTCATTTAAAAAAACTATTTGCAATTTAAAAAAATATTTTCTTCGATCAAAATAAATTCACAAGTTATTATTCACAAGTACAGAAACTATTTTCTGCAAGTAAAAAAAATTTGCAATTAAAAAAAGCAATTTTCTTCAATTAAAAAAATAATTTGCAAGTATAAAAACTATTTTCTTCAATTAAAAAAATTATTTGCAAGTATAAAAAAAATTTGCTTCAATCAAAAAAAAGATTTACAAGTATAAAAACAATATTTTTCAATTAAAAAAAAAGATTTGCAAGTATAAAAACTGTTTTCTTCAATTAAAAAAATTATTTGCAAGAATAACAATTTTCTTCAATTAAAAAAATGATTTGCAAGTATAACAACAATTTTCTTCAATTAAAAAAATGATTTGCAAGTAGCTGAGACAGGCTCCAGCACCCCCCGCGACCTCGAAAGGGACAAGCGGTAGGAAATGGATGGATGGATGAAGTATAAAAACAATTTTCCTTAATTAAAACATTGATTTGTAGAGCACCAGTGATTTACACTTTACAACGACAGGTAGTTCTGCTGAGTCCATTTAAGGCCGTCTGGGTGGCGAGTAGTTAGGAGGCATACATAAATAACATTGCATGATTTACAACACAGGGATGATAAAATACATGTATTAGCTCGAAGGTTGAACTTGTTCCCCTCTCTTCTGGCCGCCATTTTACTCCCCATCCTGCTTCTTCTTCTTTGTTAGTTTTGGCAGAGGGCACCATGCGCAAATAACAGCGGCCCTGACGGCCTTAAATAGTTGGGTGCTCTGAGTGCAAGTGTGAGGATTGCGCAGGGTGGAATATTTTAGAAAATTGTTTTTATTATTGCAAATTATTTTTACTTGCAGAATTTTTTTAATTTATTTTTTTACTCTCAAATCATTTTTTTTAACTTAAGAAAATTATTTTTTAGTTGAAGAAAATTGTTTATGCTTGCAAATTGTTTTCTAATTGAAGAACATTGTTTTAT
>NC_084735.1:19061090-19323590 GCF_033978785.1 Entelurus aequoreus | reverse complement strand
TATCCTTGAGGCGCGCCGGAGTCGCACCCCCACCCTGGCCGGGACACCCCCGCCGCACGGGACAGATCCGCCGGACGGAGTGTCCCCCTCCCCCCCTGCTGCCGCTCTTCCACGGCCGCCACGCGGAGGAGAGCGCCGAGCGTCCCCACCTGGTCACCGTCGTACGGCCCGGTCAAGGTGCGCCGCGCAAGGTGGGTCCAAAACGTGTTCCTACCGGGAACACGCTGCTTTTGTGTCCGCTTTGAACATACACACCGTAACTGAGCACTTGTCACAGTTAATAGATGCACTGGAAAAATATCTGTTTATTCTATGTTAGAAAACTGCCAGCTCCGTTGCAAGAATTTTACTGTAATTTTGTTTTTTTTAAACTGTACCACACAGTAATTCAATGCAAAAACCACCTTAATTTAAAAAAATACAATTCTGGTGACTTATATCTGCCATTTAACCAGAGGTGGGTAGAGTAGCCAGAAATTGTACTCAAGAGTACTGTTACTTTAGAGATTTATTACTCAATAAAAGTAAGGAGTAGTCACCCAAATATTTACTTTAGTAAAAGTAAAAAAGTATGTTGTGAAAAAACTATTCAAGTACTGAGTAACTGATGAGTAACCTGTTCGTTTAATGACGGCAACAAATAATAAAAACATAAAAATAGCAATGAGCAAATTTAGATCCAGGAATATCTCTTAAGCAACTAAAACAATAGTATATATTAAATAATACATTAACATAAAAAAAATTAAGGCAAATTGAGCCACAATAACTTAACAGCACCATAGGCTCAGTAAGCAGAGATTACAAAGGAAAATAACAAGTTAGCCTTTACGCAAACCAAAAACTGATAGGTGTGGGCTGCACCTGGGAACACACTGTGCACTTCTGATTGGTGTTTGTATGCATGCGTGTGTGTGTGTGTGTCTGTCTATGAGGCTGCAGTGCGTTGATAAATGTCCCCACGCAATGTACATTTGACAGTGATTCATAGCAGGGAAGCTAACATCAGCCTACGGTGACAGCCAAAATATCTACTAACGTTACTTACCGCGATGTGCTTCCTAAAAATTTGACGTTGAGTTCACGTAAGCTTAAGCTTACCCCCCACACCTGAACCCCGCCTACCTCAACCTCCTCATGCTCTCTCAGGGAGAGAGCATGAAGAGCTGTTCTGCTGTTTTGAAGCATGTTAAAAAAAAAAAATGCACTTTGGGACTTCAATAATAAATATGGCAGCGCCATGTTGGCATTTTTGAGTTGTATTATTTTGGAAAACCTTGTTACATTGTTTAATGCATCCAGCGGGGCATCACAACAAAATTAGGCATAATAATGTGTTAATTCCACGACTGTACATATCGGTATCGGTTGATATCGGAATCGGTAATTAAGAGTTGGACAATATCGGAATATCGGCAAAAAAGCCATTATCGGACATCTCTAATAAAAATATCAATCAATCAATGTTTATTTATATAGCCCTAAATCACAAGTGTCTCAAAGGGCTGCACAAGCCACAACGACATCCGCGGTAGAGCCCACATAAGGGCAAGGAAAAACTCACAACCCAGTGGGGCGTCGATGTGAAGGACCATGAGAAACCTTGGAGGGCCGCATATGTGGGTGACCCCCCCCCCCCCCCCCCCCCCCTCTAGGGGAGACCGGATGCAATGGACGTCGAGTGGGTCTGACATTATATTGTGAAAGTCCAGTCCATAGTGGATCTAACATAATAGTGAGAGTCCAGTCCATAGTGGATCTAACATAATAGTGAGAGTCCAGTCCATAGTGGATCTAACATAATAGTGAGAGTCCAGTCCATAGTGGATCTAACATAATAGTGAGAGTCCAGTCCATAGTGGATCTAACATAATAGTGAGAGTTCAGTCCATAGTGGATCTAACATAATAGTGAAAGTTGAGTCCATAGTGGATCTAACATAATAGTTAGAGTCCAGTCCATAGTGGATTTAACATAATAGTGAGAGTCCAGACCATAGTGTATCTAACATAATAGTGAGAGTCCAGTCCATAGTGGATCTAACATAATAGTGAGAGTCCAGTCCATAGTGGATCTAACATAACAGTGAGAGTCCAGTCCATAGTGGATCTAACATAACAGTGTGAGGATCCAGTCCATAGTGGATCTAACATAACAGTGTGAGGGTCCAGTCCATAGTGGAGTACTAATAGTAGAAATATAGTGAAAATATATCCGTATGTATCATATACTGTATATATAATACGTAAATATTACATATGTTATATTTTGTATTGCTACTACGGTACATTTTTAGTCTACTTTATACCTGCATTATCCTTTCCATCCTTACACTTTCCATCCTTTGTAACTGTACTGTGTGATTTCAATTTCCCTTGTGGATCATTAAAGTTTTTCTAAGTCTTGAGCTACATGCTAACATTACACTTAAACATTGTGCTAGGTTAGCATATTAACTCAAGAAAAGCTATTTGATCACATTCAACTCTTACGTCTATAATTGACTGATCATTTTAAGATGTGCAGAGAAGCCTTTTCTGAACAACGCTGTTTTCCATGAAGTGGTGTGTGTGTGTGTGTGTATATTCAGGGCGTGTCAGAGGCAATTCCAAATAAGGGCATCTCGCCTTGTCTGTTTCTAAACATGTCAGGCTGACAAACAAACAGGAAGTAAAGAAGTTCACACAATGGTGCTATTAACTCAAATGTTGTGTTTTTCCTCCGTAGGTTAGCGTGCTTTTGAATCGCCGGGGCGTGGTCTCCTGGGAGCAGCTGCTATTGGACATCTCTGAGGCGCTGGGCTTTCCTCGCTGGCACAGATCCAGAGTGACCCGCCTCTTCACCGCCTTCGCCAAGGAGGTCAGGTGACTTCCACAGCGATGATGCCAACAATGATGCTAACTAGCGTCGGTTGCCTTTAGGTGAAGAGCATTGGCGACTTCTTCCGCGAGGACGTGGCCTTCCTGGCCCTGGGCAAGGCCCGTCCAGAGCTGGGCCGCCTGCAGGAGGCGCTAGAGGAGCTGTTCCCAGGGAACTCCCTTTACCGGGCGGAGGCACTGCTGGTCTGGGTGAAGAAGCTCAGACCGGCGCCGGATAAAGCGGCCAAGGGGGACAGCGGGTACAGCGAGGGGACGGATCGGAACAAGGACCAGGGTCCGGGTCCAGGAAAGGAGACTCCGTTTAGGAATGGCGACACAGAGAACCTGAAGATGGCGACATCCAGGAAAGCTGCTCACCTGCCCAATCATCTACAGAGGCTGCGTGTGAGGGGCGGGGCCTGCGAGGCACCGCTGGCTCTCATTGGTCGGTTCAAGCAGGAAACTGAGCGAGAGACGGCAGACAAACACTCAATGTTGTGTCAGAGCTGCTTCGCGAGAAGACCAGAAAGGATCCTTCCGCTTTTAGGAAGGGTTCCTCTTCCCCCAGTGTCCAGGAAGCAAAGAGGAAGTTCACCACAGGGAGTGAGAACAAGTCCTCCACTTCCAGGAGACGTAGCCTCGGAGGGCAGCGAGGTCTCCCAGGCCGACATCGAGCGGCTTTACGAGGTCGGACGCCAGGTGGGAGACGGCAACTTTGCCGTGGTGCACGAGTGCCGACGCCGCCTCGACGGGCAGACCTTGGCCGTGAAGATTGTGGAGCGCCAGCGGCTGGTGGGCCGGGAACACGTGCTGCAGAACGAGCTGAGCCTGCTGGGCAGCCTGCGCCACCCTCGCATCGTGCGACTGCTGGCGCACCATCACACCGCCGCGCACGCTTACCTGGTCATGGAGCTGGCCGGCGGCGGAGACCTCTTCGAGGCCATCACCCGCCGAGGGAGCTTCCCCGAGACCGAGGCCGGACTGATGGTGTCGGACATCAGCGAGGCTCTGAAGTACATCCATCGCAGGAGCGTCGTGCACCGAGACCTCAAACCTGAGAACCTGCTGGTGAGCACTAAGTCAGCAGTTTTCACCACCTAACTTCCTGCTAGCCTGGTGACCTCCTGGCGACTTGCTGCTAGCCTGGTGACCTTTTGGTAACTTCCTGCTAGCCTGGTGACCTTCTGATAACTTCCTGTAAGCCTGGTAATTTCCTATTAACCAGCTAACTTCCTGCTAGCCTGCTAACTTTCTAAAAGTTCCTTGCTAGCCTGATGACTTCCTGCTAGCCTGGTAAATTCCTGATAACTTCCTGCTAGCCTGCTAACTTCTTTTTAACTTCCTGCCAGCCTGGTGACTTCCTGCTAACCAGCTAACTTCCTGCTAGCCTGGTACCATTGTGGTAACTTCCTGCAGGCCTGATAAACTGCTACATTTTTTACTAGCTTGCTAACTTCCTTTCTAGCCTGGTGACTTCTTTATTAGCAAGGTGACTTCCTGCTAGCCTCCTGACATTCTGCCAGCCTGGTAACATCCTGCTCACTTGCTTCTAGCCTGCTAACTTGCTAACCTTCATACAAGCCTGCTAACTTCTAGCCTGGTGAGCTCCTGGTAACCTCCTGCTAGCCTGATGACTTCTTATGAGCCTGGTAACATCCTGTTAGCCTGGTAACTTCTTATTAACCAGCTAACTTCCTGCTCGCCTGATGACTTCCTGCTAGCCTGGTAATTTCCTCGTAACATCCTGCTAGCCTGGTGATTTCCTGTTAGCTTGCCAACTTCCTTACTAGCCTTGTGACTTCCTGCTAGCCTGGTGGTTACCTGGGTACATCCTGCTAGCTTGGTGGTTACCTGGGTACATCCTACTAGCCTGGTAAATTCTATACTCGCCTGACAACTTTACTTGGGAACTTCTTTACTCGCCTGCTGACTTCCTGCTAGCAAAGTAACTTAGTTTTTACTAATAAGAAGTCTTCCATATCTTCACAAATGTTTCATTCTATTTTTGTTCAGCTGTTTTGGTCGCTATCTGGTGGTCTTAGGACTGCTGTTCATGATGCTCCTCACACTTCCTGATGTTGCCTTTCGTCTCCATTGCAGATTGTCCACGCCGCTGCCGGCATCACCAGACTGAAGCTGGCAGACTTCGGCCTGGCCATGGTGGTGACTGAGCCGGTCTTCACCATATGCGGCACTCCCACCTACGTGGCCCCAGAGATTCTCTGGGAGACAGGTTGGCCTTTGAGACTTCATCAGTTGAAGCAGGACAGCGATGATTGTGGACATCTTCCAACAGGCTACGGTGTGGAGGTGGACATGTGGGCTCTGGGCGTGGTCCTCTACATCCTGCTGTGCGGATTCGCCCCGTTTCGAAGTCGAGATCGGGACCAAGAGGAGCTGTTTGGGATCATCAAACAAGGGCAGCTCCACTTCCTGCCGCCATATTGGAACAGCATCTCAACAGGTGAGAGCAGTCAGCTGACACGCACCTGCACGCTTTCAACTGTTTCCGTGCGTCGCAGAAGCCAAAGACTTGGTGACTGGACTTCTGCGCTTGGACCCTGCGGACAGGATGACAGCCGAGCAGAGCCTGCAGCATCCTTGGCTGAGGGCGATGGTGCAGACGTGCCAGCAGAGGGCGCTGCAGTACAGAGATGACAGGGGAGCAGAGTGTGCAGAGGAGGAAGCACATGGCAGACACACCAAGGCGGCCCACAGGAGTCCAGAAGACCACCTGACACAACAACTAACACACCCGACTGGGAGGCGGGCTTTTGAGGCCAGTCAGGACCACGCCCACAGCAGTGACCAACTGCCAATCAAAAGAAGCAATCAGCCCGCACAACGATTGATCATTTCTATTCCCGATCAGCTCAACGTCTGACCACCACACTAATCTTTGTTCATGCAAGTAAAGATTTTTGACAAACACTGGAATGACGTCTATTGTTTTGTCAAAATGAGCAAACACCCAAATGCTCCAAAACACAGGAATGATCTGAAAGCAAAAACAAGAACAAATGCGAAAGAAAAAGAAAGATTTTGCAAATGCAAAAAAAGGCATTAAAATACCCCAAAAACAAATGAGAGTTGACGAAACCAAATGAAAGTTATTGGGAAGTGAGCCAGGCTGGGAGGAAGTGACGAGGCTACCAGGGGCACCAGACCTGAGGGATATTGATCTTTAAAGAGTCAAGCTAGATCTTACAGCAAGTGTTTCACAAATATATACTTTTAGTTTTACTTCCTTCTGATGATCCTGCTCATGTCTTGATGGTAGTCACTCAGGTCTGCCACCACTGCTAGTCTGTTAACTTGCCCAGTTAGTCTGGCTAACTTAGTTGTCTGGTAAGTTCCTGCTAGTCTGGCTAACGTCCTGCTCGTCTGGCTAACTTCCTAAACTGCCTGGCTAACTTCCTAAACTGCCTGGCTAACTTTCTAAGCTGCCAAGTAAAGTTCTGCTAGACTGGCTAACATCTTAAGCTGCCTGGTAACATCCTAAGTTGCCTGGCTAACTTCCTAAGCTGCCTGGCTAACTTCCTAAGCTGCCTGGCTAACTTCCTAAGCTGCCAAGTAAATTTCTGGTAGACTGGCTAACGTCTTAAGCTGCCTGGTAACGTCCTAAATTGCCTGGCTAACTTCCTAAGCTGCCTGGCTAACTTTCTAAGCTGGCAAGTAAATTTCTGCTAGCCTGGCTAACGTCTTAAACTGCCTGGCTAACTTCCTAAGCTGCCTGGCTAACTTCCTAAGCTGCCTGGCTAACTTCCTAAGCTGCCTGGCTAACTTCCTGCTCGTCTGAATTATTTATTTCTGCTCTTAAAGCATTTATGTGATTGAAGCACTTTTAATTTGCAGCATTTCCTGTTGCTTTTGTTTGATAGTGTTTATGCTTTTGGATACATTTCCATGTTTGGCGCGTTGAATTATTGCTGCATGTCAAATGGTTACTTCCTATTATGCTAAAGTTGATTACTATAACTGCTCGATCTGTAAAGTTTTAATGTAACATATGGAATCAAACATTGTATTTACTGTACAAGTTATTTTTCTTGTCAGATAATTAGCAGTAAATTATTTATTAGACGGTCACTTTCAACTTATTTCCATTCATATTTACTCAAATATTGAATGCTGTCTTCTCTGCATACATAGATATATTATCATATATATATCACATGTGTTGTAAATACAGTATGAAGAAGTTTATTAGGAACATACAACATTATTTTGAAGTACAATTCTAACTGTCCGAGAAGGAGTTCATTGAATACTCCTATTCATATGTTCACTTATTTGTGTTCAATATGTACGTTTTTTAAACAATACAATGATGAAATGTGTCAGAGTTTTCACAGTGGTATGAATACAAAGTAGCAGGTGACAGAAATAAGTACAGAAAATGTAACACCTTAATCCAATATATTGTGTGATTGTAATTATGAATAATGTAGTTATGGTTATAGAATTATGTAGGAAAACTGTTGACGTAGGGCAGGGGTGCCCAAACCTTTTCCACTGAGGGCCACAGACGTAAAAAAAACAATAATATAAGACTGGTTATAAGTCATAAATTGTTAACCAAACTATAATATAATAAAGGACTGGTTACAAGTCATAAAATGTTAACAAATGTATAATATATGGGGCTGGTAATAAGTCATAAAATGTTAACATCAAAGTATAATATGGGGATGGTTATAAGTCATAAAACTTTAATAAACAATATAATTTGGGGCTGGTTATAAGTCATAAAACGTTATTAACATAAACGTATAATATGGGGCTGGTTATAAGTCATAAAACGTCAACAAATCTATAACATAGGACTGTTTAAGTCATACAACTTTAATAGCATAAAAACTATAATATGAGGCTGGTTACAAGTCACAAAACAATAAGAACTATAATATGGAACTGGGTATAAGTTATAAAACGTCAACAAAACTATAACATGGGACTGGTTATAAGTCATACAACTTTAATAGCATAACAACTATAATATGAGGCTGGTTATAAGTTATAAAATGTTAACAACAAAACTATAATATAATATGAGGCTGTTATAAGTAAAAAAAAAAACTCAACAAAACTACAATATAAGGCTGATTATAAGCCCCAAAACAATAAGAAAAACAATAATACGAGGCTGGTTATAAGTTATAAAACGTTAATAACAAAACTATAATATAATATGAGGCTGTTATAAGTCATAACTTTAATAGCATAAAAACTATAATAAAATAGGGGGCTGGTTACAAGTCAAAACAATAAGATAAACCCTATAATAAAATATGGGGCTTGTTATAAGTCATAAAACAATAAGATAAAAACTATAATATGGGACTGGGTATAAGTTATAAAACGTCAACAAAACTAACATAGGACTGGTTATAAGTCATACAACTTTAATAGCATAAAAACTATAATATGCGGCTGGTTGTAAGTTATAAAATGTTAATAACAAAACTATAATATAAGGCTGATTATAAGTCATAAAACTTTAATAGCATAAAAACTATAATAAAATAAGGGGCTGGTTATAAGTCAAAACAATAAGAAACCCTATAATAAAATATGGGGCTTGTTATAAGTCATAAAACAATAAGATAAAAACTATAATATGGGACTGGGTATAAGTTATAAAACGTCAACAAAACTAACATAGGACTGGTTATAAGTCATACAACTTTAATAGCATAAAAACTATAATATGCGGCTGGTTGTAAGTTATAAAATGTTAACAAAACTATAATACAATATAAGGCTGATTATAAGTCATAAAACTTTAATAGCATAAAAACTATAATAAAATAAGGGGCTGGTTATAAGTCAAAACAATAAGATAAAAACTATAATAAAATATGGGGCTGGTTATAAGTCATAAAACAATAATATAAAAACTATATTATGGGGCTGGTTACAAGTCACAAAACAATAAGATAAAAACTATAACATGGGACTGGGTATAAGTTATACAACTTTAATAGCATAAAAACTATAATATGAGGCTGGTTATAAGTTATAAAATGTTAACAAAACTATAATATAATATGAGGCTGTTATAAGTCATAAAACTTTAATAGCATAAAAACTAATAAAATAGGGGGCTGGTTATAAGTCAAAACAATAATATAAAAACTATAATAAAATATGGGGATGGTTAGAAGTCATAAAAAAACAAAAACCATAATATGGGGCTGGTTACAAGTCACAGAACAATAAGATAAAACTATAATATGGGGCAGGTTATAAGTTATAAAACGTTAATAACAAAACTATAATATAATATGAGGCTGTTATAAGTCATAAAACTCAACACAACTATAATATAAGGCTGATAAGTAAAAAAACTTTAATAGCATAAAAACTAATAAAATAATGGGCTTGTTATAAGTTAAAACAATAAGATAAAAACTATAATATGGGGCTGGTTATAAGTCATAAAACAATAAGATAAAAACTATAATATGGGGCTGGTTATAAGTCAAAACAATAAGATAAAAACTATAATATGGGGCAGGTTACAAAACAAGATACAAACTATAATATGGGGCAGGTTATAAGTTATAAAACGTTAATACCAAAAATATTTGTAGCAAACAATTGGGACACAGATTGAAACTTTATATCGAGGAAGCCAACAGATTTTGCTTCCAGGTCCTTGAAGGTAAATACTCATTCAAATGCAGCACAAGTTGAAGGTGCAAGTCCAAGTAAGGACTGGTTCAATAGTGTTTGTTGCTCATGTTCCTCATAAACCACAGCTGACATTTTACACTTCCTGCCCCACCAGCCCCACCCCACACCCCCAGCACATTCCCTATAGGGGCCCTTCAGGCTCCTCTTGACATGTTTGCAATAAGGCAGCCTTTTGTTCACTCACCTTCAAGGACTGTCCTGCTTCAACCATGGACACTCCTACAAACACACAGTCAATACACCTACACACACACCACACAAAAGGGAATACTCCTACAAACACACAAAAGGGAATGTGCCGACACACAAAGTGCACACTCCTACACACACGCACACAAAGTGCATGACATTGCTGGTTTACGAGCAGACGAGCACGTTCGGCAGTGCACAATCACGGAGTACTTACAAGCAGACACAGTGTGTAGACAGAAAAGGGAGAAGGGATGCATTTTGGCTTAAAAACTAACGATAAAGGTGAAGTTACACTAAACGCCCTCAGGAAGAGGTGCTTTAAGACATGGCTAGCTAGCTAGCGGCTAACGTCCAGTGTTTTAGCTACTTCTAAATCACTAATCCTCGCCTCCATGGCGACAAATAAACTAAGTTTCTTACAAGTATCATCCCTGCAGAACGAAGAATAGCTTAACATGCTTCACTACACACCATAGCTCACCGGCGTCACAATGTAAACAAACGCCATTGGTGGATCTACACCTGACATCCACTGTAATGATACCAAGTACAGGAGCGTATCTAGTCGATACTACTATGAATACATCAATATTTTTTGGCAAGACAATAGCTTTCGTTTAAAAAAAAAAAAAAAATTATATTATGTTTATAAAGTCAGGAAATATGTCCCTGGACACATGAGGACTTTGAATATGACCAATGTATGATCCTGTAACTATTAGGTATCGGATCGATACCCAAATTTGTGGTCTCATCCAAAATTAATGTAGAGTATCAAACAGAAGATTACATTTTAACAGAAGTGTAGATAGAACATGTTAAAAGAGAAAGCAAGCATATATTAACAGTAAATGAACAAGTAGATTAATGATTAATTTTCTACCGCTTGTCCTTAATAATGTTGACTAAATAATAGGTAGATAAATGACAATATGTTACTGCATATGTCAGCAGACTAATTAGGAGCCTTTGTTTGTTTACTTACTAATAGAGGAAAAGTTGTCTTGAATGCTCACTATTTTATTTAAGGACAAACTTGCAATAAGAAACATATGTTTGATGTACCATAAGATTTTTTTGTTAAAATAAAGCTAGTAATGCAATTTTTTGTGGTCCCCTTTATTTACAAAAGTATCGAAATACATTTTGGTACCGGTACCAAAATATTGCTCTTACACACACACACACACAAAGCGCATGCTCCCACACACACAGTGAATGATGCGACACACAAAGTGCATGACCCACGCCCCACCCACGCACACACACCAGCACACACACACAAACATAAGAGTAAATGTTCCCACACACACACAAACATAAGAGTACATGTTCCTACACGCACACACACAAACATAAGAGTACATGTTCCTACACGCACACAAACATAAGAGTACATGTTCCCACACACACACACAATCATAAGAGTACATTTTCCTACAAACAAACAAAGAACATGTTCCTACACACACACAAACATAAGAGTACATGTTCCTACAGGCACACACAAACATAAAGTGCATGCTCCTACACACACACACACAAATAGCATTCTCCTACACACACACTCAAACACACGGGCACACAGTGAATGATCCGACCCACACACACACACACACACATACAGTGCGTGCTCCCACGCACACACTCAAACAGTGAAAGATCCGACACACAAAGTACATGACCCCCCCAACCCCCCCCCACACACACACACACATTGAATGATCCGACACACAGAGTGCATGACTCCCCCCCCCCCCCCCCACACACACACAGTGAATGATCCAACACACAAAGTAGATGTTCCTACAAACAAAGTGCATGCACCTATACACACACACACACACACACACACACAGTGAATGATCCGACACACAAAGTAGATGTTCCTACAAACAAAGTGCATGTTCCTACACACACACACACAGAGAATGAGCCGACACACAAAGTAGATGTTCCTACAAACAAAGTGCATGCTCCCACACAAAAATACATATACACACACACGCACACACACAGTGAATGATACGACACACAAAGTACATGTTCCTACAAACATAAAGTGCATGCTCCCTCCCACACACACACACACACACACACACACACACACACACACACACACACACACACACACACACACACACACACGCTCCTACAAAAACACAGTGTTCACATTACAGCCATGACGTCATCAAACGTGCTTCGTGCGTCCACGCCAAAGACGTCGGACAACTACAAAGGGCAGCGTTCTTTGAGGGACGGCTTTAAAAAATTGGTCACCTGACTCACTTTGGTCACCTTTCAAGCCCACTGCGCATGCGCCCTGGCCAACTCTTTAAATACCCCCAAGTCATCTGGCACAACAAAAACATTCCGCTGTCAGCTCCCGATGTCCGCCGCGGCGAACCGACACGGCGCTTACTCGTTAGTGCACGTTAAACCGGAGCCGCCGTTTGTGAATAACGAACAATTTAGGTGGTAGGAAGGAGCGTGCAGGTCGCAGCTCGGGGGAGAAAAACAAAGATGGTGGTCATAGTGTAGCCACAGAGACGAGTTTCAACACAACATCCGCCACCGGATACATACAAGAGACGGACAGCCGAGCCGAGCAGAACCGAGCAGAACCGGGCCGCCGGTCAACTCCAGGCACGGAGCGAGAAGCAAACAGCTGAGAATTGTTTTTGTTCCTACTAGCTAGCCTGCTAAGCTTGTAAGTCCGCCAAACTGCTTGTTTTTCCAACATAAACCGACGCATCCTAACGCGTTCACTAAAGCGACTGCAAGTTAACCCTAATCGTCATTAATAACATTATAAATAATAACACGGCTGTTAGCCCGCTATTGCTAGCCAGCTAGCTGTCAGGTGACAGTTAGCTAGCTAGCTAGCCCCCAAGCTAACCCCGAATATTCCGGAAAGTTCTAGAAGACCGCCGCCATGGACGACGGGGACGTAGGCGTCGCGCCCGGCTCCTCCTCTTCCTCGGCCGGCCTGAACATCGGGGCCGGGGGGGCGGCGGCGGAGGCGGCGGCCGAGGCCATGCAGGAGGAGGTCGGGACGCGGCGGCAGGCGCAGGCGGAGGGGCCCGGCGACGCCGACGCGCAAGAGCCGCCCAAGAAGAGGAGCAAAGTGCCCGAGGGGGAGTCCGGCAAGCTGGAGGAGAGACTGTACTCTGTGCTCTGCTGCACCGTGTGCCTAGACTTACCCAAGGCCTCCGTGTACCAGGTAAATGTGGCCAACACGAGCAGGGTGGGAACACACCTGAGAACACACCTGTTGCGTCCTGCACTAAAGACCCCCCCCCCCCAATAACCAAGCTGTTGTCAGTGTGATGACGTCACAGCAGGCCTGGGAGTCAAGCAAACACACCTGCAACTAATGCAGTGGTCCTCAATTATGTCCATCTCACGCCCCCTAAGGGATATTTTTAATGCCCCTCATCGTGAAGTTAATGTTTTTATTATCAGTTTGTGTCAATATACACCCCCCAGTCCTCAGTGGGCCCCTTCCCTATTTGAGAAGCACTAAAGGCAAGTCAGATTTAGTCCCTTTTATCTGCTAGTTCACATCTTTTGCTCCAACACAACACAGGACCAAATAGGCGGTCTAAGACCACTTGGAGCATAAACAAAACAAAAAAGATGGGGACAGAAATTAATTGAGAACCACTGCACGAGCCTGATTCACTTCCCGCACTGTCTCCTTAAAACCCTTCCCTCCTACAACCTGCATTAACCAGGAACCCAGTTAAAAGCTACATGCGTATAATAAACGTTAGCAGCAGGTACATCATTACATGCACTAGCCCAACTCGTCCTGTATTGTGTCTCCTTTAAACCCTCCCCCCTGCAACCTGCATTAACCAGGAACCCAGTTAAAATCTACATGCGTATAATAAACTTTAGCAGCAGGTACATCATTACATGCACTAGCCCAACTCATCCTGTATTGTGTCTCCTTAAAACCCTTCCCCATACAACCTGCATTAACCAGGAACCCAGTTAAAATCTACATGCGTATAATAAACTTTAGCAGCAGGTACAATCATTACATGCACTAGCCAGACTCATTTCCTGTAGTGTGTCTACTTTAAACCCTTCCCCCTGCAACCTGTGTTACCTAGGAACCCAGTTAAAATTTACATGCGTAAAATAAACTTTAGCAGCAGGTACATCATTACATGCACTAGCCCAACTCATCCTGTATTGTGTCTCCTTTAAACCCTCCCCCTGCAACCTGCATTAACCAGGAACCCAGTTAAAATCTACATGCGTATAATAAACGTTAGCAGCAGGTACATCATTACACGCACTAGCCCAACTCCTCCTGTATTGTGTCTCCTTTAAACCCTTCCCCCTGCAACTTGTGTTACCTAGGAACCCAGTTCAAATTTACATGCATATAATAAACTTTAGCAGCAGGTACAATCATTACATGCACTAGCCAGACTCATTTCTGGTATTGTGTCTCCTTGAAACCCTTCCCCCTGCAACCTGTGTTACCTAGGAACCCAGTTAAAATGTACATGCGTATAATAAACTTTAGCAGCAGGTACATCATTACATGCACTAGCCCAAGTCCTCCTGTATTGTGTCTCCTTTAAACCCTTCCCCCTGCAACTTCTGTTACCTAGGAAACCAGTTCAAATTTACATGCGTATAATAAACTTTAGCAGCAGGTACATCATTACATGCACTAGCCCAACTCTTCCTGTATTGTGTCTCCTTTAAACCCTTCCCCCTGCAACTTGTGTTACCTAGGAACCCAGTTCAAATTTACATGCGTATAATAAACTTTAGCAGCAGGTACATCATTACATGCACTAGCCCAACTCATCCTGTATTGTGTCTCCTTTAAACCCTTCCCCCTGCAACCTGTGTTACCTAGGAACCCAGTTAAAATTTACATACGTATAATAAACTTTAGCAGTAGGTACATCATTACATGCACTAGCCAGACTCATTCCTGGTATTGTGTCTCCTTTAAACCCTTCCCCCTGCAACCGGTGTTACCTAAGAACCTAGTTAAAATTTACATGCGTATAATAAACCTGAGCAGCAGGTACATCATTACATGCACTAGCCCAACTCCTCCTGTATTGTGTCTCCTTTAAACCCTTCCCCTGCAACTTGTTACCTAGGAACCCAGTTAAAATTTACATGCGTATAATAAACTTAAGCAGCAGGTACATCATTACATGCACTTCCCCAACTCCTGTATTGTGTCTCCTTTAAACCCTTCCCCCTGCAACCTGTGTTACCTAGGAACCCAGTTAAAATTTACATACGTATAATAAACTTTAGCAGCAGGTACATCATTACGCATACTAACCCGACTCATTTCCTTTTATTGTGTCTCCTTTAAACCCTTCCCCCTGCAACCTGTGTTACCTAGGAACCCAGTTAAAATCTACATGCGTATAATAAACTTTAGCAGCAGGTACATCATTACATGCACTAGCCAGACTCATTTCCTGTCTTGTGTCTCCTTTAAACCCTTCCCCCTGCAACCTGTGTTACCTAGGAACCCAGTTAAAATGTACATGCGTATAATAAACTTTAGCAGCAGGTACATCATTACATGCACTAGCCCAACTCATCCTGTATTGTGTCTCCTTTAAACCCTTCCCCCAGCAAACTTGTGTTACCTAGGAACCCAGTTAAAATTGACATGCGTATGATAAACTTTAGCAGCAGGTACAATCATTACATGCACTAGCCCAACTCATCCTGTATTGTGTCTCCTTTGAACCCTTCCCCCTGCAAACTTGTGTTACCTAGGAACCCAGTTAAAATTTACATGCGTATAATAAACTTTAGCAGCAGGTACATTCATTACATGGTAATACATACTACAAGCAGGTACAATCATTACGCACACTAACCCGACTCATTTCCTTTTATCGTGTCTCCTTTAAACCCTTCCCCCTGCAACCTGTGTTACCTAGGAACCCAGTTAAAATCTACATGCGTAAAATAAACTTTAGCAGCAGGTACAATCATTACAAGCACTAGCCCAACTCATCCTGTATTGTGTCTCCTTTAAACCCTTCCCCCTGCAACTTGTTACCTAGGAACGCAGTTAAAATTTACATGCGTATAATAAACTTTAGCAGCAAGTACAATCATTACGCACACTAACCCGACTCATTTCCTTTTATCGTGTCTCCTTTAAACCCTTCCCCCTGCAACCTGTGTTACTTAGGAACCCAGTTAAAATCTACATGCGTAAAATAAACTTTAGCAGCAGGTACATCATTTCATGCACTAGCCCAACTAATCCTGTTTTGTGTCTCCTTTAAACCCTTCCTCCTGCAACTTGTGTTAACCACGAACCCAGTTAAAATCTACATGCGTATAATAAACTTTAGCAGCAGGTACATCATTACATGCACTAGCCAGACTCATTTCCTGTCTTGTCTCCTTTAAACCCTTCCCCCTGCAACCTGTGTTAACCAGGAACACAGTTAAAATATACAATCAGGTACAATCATTACACACACACACACACACACACACACACACACACACACACACACACACACACACACACACACACACACACACACACACACACACACACACTACCTCGACTCACTTCCTGTACTGTGTCTTCTTTAAACCCTTCCCCCTGCAACTGGTGTTAACTAGGAACCCAGTTAAAATCTGTAAGTGTAAGATAAACTTTAGCAGTAGTTACAATCATTACACACACACACACACACACACACACACACACACACACACACACACACACACACACACACACCGACTCACATCCTGTACTGTCTCCCCTTTAAACCCTTCCCCTGCAACCTGTGTAACTGGGAACCCAGTTAAAATGTGCATGCGTAAAATCAACTTAAGCAGCAGGTACAATCTTTACACACACTAGCCCGACTCATTTCCTGTACTGTGTCTCATTTAAACCCTTCCCCCTGCAACCTATTTACCTAGGAACCCAGTGAAATTTAACATGCGGAAAATAAACTAACTGGTACAATCATTACACACACTATCCCAATTCACTTCCTGTACTGTGTCTCCTTTAAACCCTTCCCCCTGCAACCTATTTACCTAGGAACCCAGTGAAATTTAACATGCGGAAAATAAACTAACTGGTACAATCATTACACACACTATCCCAATTCACTTCCTGTAATGTGTCTCCTTTAACCCCTTCCCCTTGCAACCTATGTTAACTAGGAACCCAGTTAAAATACATCATAAAATAAACTTTAGCAGCAGGTACAATCATTACACACACACACGACTCACTTCCTGCACTGTGTCTCCTTTAAACCTTTCCCCCAACAACCTGCATCAAAATCTATTTGCGTAAAATAAACTTTGGCAGCATGTACAATCATTACACACACTATCTTCACTTCCTGTAATGTGTCTCCTTTAAACCCTTCCCCCTGCAACCTGTGTTAACTAGGAACCAAGTTAAAACCGTTATGTTTAAGATAAACTTTAGCAGCAGGTACAATCATTACACACACTACTCCCGACTCACTTCCTGCACTGTGTCTCCTTTAAACCCTTCCCCCGACAACCTGCATCAAAATCTATTTGCGTTAAACTTTGGCAGCAGGTACAATCATTACACACACACTTATCTTCACTTCCTGTAATGTGTCTCCTTTAAACCCTTCCCCCTGCAAACCTGTGTTAACTAGAAAGCTAGTTCAAATCTATGTGTAAGGTAAACTTTAGCAGTAGGTACAATCATTACACACACAATACGACTCACTTCCTGTACTGTGTCTTCTTTATACCCTTCCCCCTGCAACCCGTGTTAACTAGGAACCCAGTTAAAAAAACTACAAACCCTGTTTCCATATGAGTTGGGAAATTGTGTTAGATGTAATAATATTATAGACGTGACCAATGATCACATGTTCAAGCACAAGCACTTTGAAAGCGTACATGAAGAACACATCATTTAATATAATAGTCTTTTTTTTGTTCACATCACACATGTTTTGTTTGTTATCCATAATTTAATAACTTCAGCCACAATGAAGAAATACTTTAATAGAACACTAAAATATGACACTAAGGTGTATACCTGTCAAATTAGCTAATAAAGCTAACATGCTCACAGTTAGCATTAATAAAACACCAAATCAGTGTGTGAATGTGTGTGTGAATGGGTGAATGTGGAAATACTGTCAAAGCGCTTTGAGTACCTTGAAGGTAGAAAAGCGCTATACAAGTATAACCCATTTATCATTTATTATTTAAATATGACACTGAGGTGTATACATGTTAAATTAGCTAAACATAAAGCTAGCCTGCTAATGTTAGCATGCTAACAGTTAGCATTAATAAAACAATATGACACTCAGGTGTAAACCTGTCAAATTAGCTTAAAAAGCTAACATGCTAATAGTTAGCATTAATGAAACACCAAAGATGACACTGAGGCATAAACCTGCTAAATTAGCTTTAAAAAGCTAGCCTGCTCATGTTAGCATGCTAAAATGCTAACTGTAATATGCGTCAAATACCAAAATATTTTACTCTGAGGTGTGTAGCTGAAACAATTGTTTAAAATGCTAGCACGCTAATGTTAGCATGCATCAAAGTATCAACATCTGACTGAGCATGCATCAAAGTATCAACATCTGACTGAAGTGTATACCTATAAAATTTGCTAAAAAAAACAACAACAATCTAGCATGGTAACTACTATATTACCGTGCAAAAAGTTAATATTAGTGAAATACCAAAATATGTAACTGAGGCGTATACATTACTTGCTAAAATGTCAACTGTAACATGCGTCAATTAACAAAATTTTTTTTTTTGAGGTTTGGACCTGAAAAAAATGGTTTCAAATGCTATCATGCTAACATTAACATACATCAAGTAACAAAACATGACTCAGGGTGCATACTTACAAAATTAGCTAAAACAGCTAGCATTCTACAAATACCATGCTAACAGTTAGCATTAGCAAAATAGCCAAATATTTGTTATTGAGGTATATATGTGCAAAATTAGTTTAAAAAAAAGAAGCAATCATGCTAAAATGCTAACTGTAACATGTGTCAATTGCCAAAATATTGCTGGTGTGTATAGAGCCCTTAATCACAAATGCCTCAAAGGGCTGCAAAAGTGTGACTAATATGATTGAAAAATAAATTTTATCAGACCTTTAACATTTTGAAATAATTTAATGCCAACTGTTAGCATGCTAACATTAGCATGCTAGCTTTTTTAGCTAATTTAACAGGTGTATGCCTTAATGTCATTTGGTGTTTTATTAATGCTAACTGTTAGCATGTTAATATAGTTCTGTTAGCATGTTAGCTTTTTAGCTAATTTGACAGCTATACACCTTGGTGTTTAACAATACCTGTTAGCTTTTAGCTAATTTAACAGGGATACACAGTATCATCATTTGGTGTTTTATTAATGCTGACTGTTAGCATGTTAGCTTTATTAGCTAATTTGACAGGTATACACCTTAGTGTCATATTTTAGTGTTCTATTAATGCCAACTGTTAGCATGCTAACACTAGCAGGCTAGCTTTTTTTTTAGCTTATTTAACAGGTATATGCCTCAATGTCATTTGGTGTTTTATTAATGCTAACTGTTAGCATGTTAATATAGTACTGTTATTAGCATGTTAGCTTTTTAGGTAATTTGACAGGTATACACCTTGGTGTTTAATATTACCTGTTAGCATGCTAGCTTTTAGATAATTTAGCAGGGATACATCTCAGTATCATCATTTGGTGTTTTATTAATGCCAACTGTTAGCTTTTTTAAAGCTAATTTAACAGGAATATACCTCAGTTGTCATGTACCGTATTTTTCGGACTATAAGTCGCAGTTTTTTTCATAGTTTGGCCGGGGGTGCGACTTATACTCAGGAGCGACTTATGTGTGAAATTATGAACACATTAGCGTAAAATATCAAATAACATTATTTAGCTCATTCACGTAAGAGACTAGACGTATCAGATTTCATGGGATTTAGCGATTAGGAGTGACAGATTGTTTGGTAAACGTATAGCATGTTCTATATGTTATAGTTATTTGAATGACTCTTACCATAATATGTTACGTTAACATACCAGGCACGTTCTCAGTTGGTTATTTATGCCTCATATAACGTACACTTATTCAGCCTGTTGTTCACTATTCTTTATTTATTTTAAATTGCCTTTCAAATGTCTATTCTTGGTGTTGGCTTTTATCAAATACATTTCCCCAAAAAAATGATACTTATACTCCAGTGCGACTTATACTGTATATGTTTTTTTCCTTCTTTATTAGGCATTTTCGGCCGGTGCGACTTATACTCCGGAGCGACTTATACTCCAAAAAATACGGTACTGTATATTGTTAGGATGCTAGTTTTTTATTTTTAGCTCATTTTGCTAATTTTTCAGTTTCATAACAATATCTGGCCAGTGTGCTAACGGTTAGCATTTCAGTTCGGCTTTGGCTCTTCAGCATTCACACAACATTTCTACAGAAACGGCATTTTGTAGTTCTTTGGAAACAATCTCGATTATTTTGTAGGGGGAAAAAAAACTACCAAAACGTCCGCCGCATCCTTGCTTGTGTCAGTCTGTGGAAAAAGTTTGACGTAACTAATATTTTTTTAGTGTACCAACGGCCACCTGATGTGCGCGGGATGCTTCATCCACCTGCTGGCCGACTCTCGCCTGAAGGAGGAGCAGGCCACGTGTCCCAACTGCAGGTAGGCGGGCACACCCTGAACACACCTGTGCTGCGGCGGCTGCCGATGACCACGGGTGTTGCCGTTGCGGCTCAGGTGCGAGATCAGCAAGAACCTTTGCTGCAGGAACCTGGCGGTGGAGAAGGCGGTGAGCGAGCTGCCCACGGACTGCACCTTCTGCCTTAAACAGTTCCCTCGCTCCAGCCTGGAGAGACACAAGAAAGAGGAGTGCCAGGACAGGTGGGTTTATGTCTACGGCTACTTGCTTCTTTAAGAAATTACTGCACTTTTAGGAACATTTCCATGTGAAACGGTAATGATAATAATAATTTTTGTAGGGGGGAAGAAATTTGGCGTGACAGGGCCCCCCCCTTTTGGATCCCCCAAAATGTTAACGTGATCAAAATAAAACTGTCATTGCCCCCAAAATAATAATGAATCAAAATAATGTTATGAATTATTGACCTATTTAGGGCTCCTATTAATTCAAATCAAATATTCAATTTCTAATTTTTGGGGGGATAATTCAATCGTGCATATGTTGTGTTTTTGCCATAAAAACAGGGTTATCTTTGACAAAAAGGGCATAAAAAAAACAATAATTAACCAATAATCGACGGATATATCTTACGTTAATCTAGAGATTTAAATGTTGAAAAAAATTTGATTTATTTTTAACATTTTTGAGAATTTTAGTGTATTTTTTTAAACTGCCATTGCTCAAAAATCATAATGAATCAATGTTATGAATTATTGACCTATTTAAGGTTCCGGTTATTTCACATTCAAATAAAAAAAACAAAGTTTTCTTTGACAAAAAGGGCATAAAACAAACAAAAGTCAACTAAATCTATAATCGATAGATCTGAAGTTGATCTAGAGATTTAGGCATTGAAAGTAAAAAAAAAGAAAAAGGTATGACTTATTTTTAACACTTTATGACTGGGGCCCTTTTGGATCCCCCAAAATGTTAGTGAGATTAAAATAAAAACTGTCATTGCCCCCAAAATAATAATGAATCAAAATCAATGTTATAAATTATTGACCTATTTAGGGCTCCTATTAATTCAAATCAAATATTCAATTTCTAATTTTTCGGGGGATAATTAAATCGTGCATGTTGTTTTTGCCATAAAAACAGGGTTATCTTTGACAAAAAGGGCATAAAAAAACAATAATTAACCAATAATCGACGGATATGTCTTACGTTAATCTAGAGATTTAAATGTTGAAAAAATGTGATTTATTTTTAACATTATTGAGAATTTTACTGTATTTTTTTAAACTGCCATTGCTCAAAAATCATAATGAATCAATGTTATGAATTATTGACCTATTTAAGGTTCCAGTTATTTCACATTAAAAAAACTAAACAAAAGTTTTCTTTGACAAAAAGGGCATAAAACAAACAAAAGTCAACAAACCTATATTGATAGATAGATCTGAAATTGATCTAGAGATTTAGGCGTTGAAAGTAAACTAAAAAAAAAAAAAAAAAAGTTATGACAAATTTTTAACACTTTATGACTGGGGCCCTTTTGGATCCCCCAAAATGTTAGTGTGATTAAAATAAAACCACTGTCATTGCCCCCAAAATAATAATGAATCAAAAATAATGTTATGAATTATTCACCTATTTAGGGCTCCTATTACTTCACATCAAATATTCTATTTCGAACTTTTGGGGGGGATAATTAAATATTGCATATTTTGTGTTTTTGCCATAAAAATGTGGTTATCTTTGACAAAAAGGGCATACAATAACAATAATTTACTTATAATCGACGGATATATCTTAAGTTTATCTAGAGATTTAAATGTTGAAAAAAATTTGATTTATTTTTAACATTTTTATGAGAATTTTTGTGTATTTTTTAAAAACTGCCATATGTCATTATATCATTGTTGTACCTTCTCTGTAGACATAGTCGCCATCATTTGACCGTGTTTTTTTTACAGCTAATTTCTATAAATGTAAAAATGTGTGTTTTTACCGCAACATTATGGCGGCAGAGCAGACAGTTTCGCTTCATTTGGAACATGCGTCACATATTTCCTGTTGTTTCATTGCAGCACGTCTGAAAAGGAGTAGGAAGAAGCTGAGCTTATTTAATCCTACCCGCTTTCATTGCCATAGCAACTTTATCCCATGTTCTTGTCCTCTGTAATGTAACAGTGAATAAATAATAAATAAATAACATACCATAGTAAGTAAACAAATATTAAATACATAAATAATCTTTAAATTTTTATATATTTTTTTAACCTATTGTCATTTTTACAGTTGTACAATTAAATGGATCAGATATTTATTGTATTTTATAAAAAGTGTAATGTATGATAATATATTATTTGGAAACAAACTAATTATTTTATTTTTTATTACAGATTATAACTACTTTCATACCAACAATACATTATTAACATTATTATTACAGATTCACTTACTAAATTCATACACATTTAACTAAATGTAAAATGTCTTACATTATTAGATAATATTAAAGTTTAATATTGCATACGACTTGTCCAGGGTGTACCCCGCCTTCCGCCCTGATGCAGCTGAGATAGGCTCCAGCGCCCCCCGCCACCCCAAAAGGCCAAGCGGTAGAAAATGGATGGATGGAAGTAAACAAATATTAAATACATAAATACTCTTTTTATTTTTATAGTTTTTTTAACTTATTGTCATTTTTACAGTTGTACAATTAAATGGATCAGATATTTATCCTATTTTATAAAAAGTGTAATATATGATTATATATTATTTATTGCATTATTAGGAAACACAAATAACCATTTTTTATTTATTTATTACAGATTATAACTACTTTTATACCAACATTACATTATTAACATTATTATTACAGATTTACTTACTAAATTCATACACATTTGATTAAATGTAAAAAGTCTTACATTATTAGATAATATTAAAGTTTAATATTGCCTGCGACTTGTCCAGGGTGTACTACCCCGCCTTCCGCCCCAATGCAGCTGAGATAGGTTCCAGCACCCCCCGCCCCCGCCACCCCAAAAGGGACAAGCTGTAGAAAATGGATGGATGGAAGTAAACAAATATTAAATACATAAATAATCTTTAAATTTTTATAGTTTTTTTTAACCTATTGTCATTTTTACAGTTGTACAATTAAATGGTTCAGATATTTATTCTATTTTATAAAAAGTGTAATGTTTGATAATATATTATTTATTGCATTATTAGGAAACACAACTAATTTTATTTATTTATTACAGATTATAACTACTTTCATACCAACATTACATTATTAACATTATTATTACAGATTTACTTACTAAATTCATACACATTTGATTAAATGTAAAAAGTCTTACATTATTAGATAATATTAAAGTTTAATATTGCCTGCGACTTGTCCAGGGTGTACCCCGCCTTCCGCCCCGATGCAGCTGAGATAGGCTCCAGCGCCCCCCGCCACCCCAAAAGGCCAAGCGGTAGAAAATGGATGGATGGAAGTAAACAAATATTAAATACATAAATACTCTTTTTATTTTTATAGTTTTTTTTAACTTATTGTCATTTTTACAGTTGTACAATTAAATGGATCAGATATTTATTCTATTTTATAAAAAGTGTAATGTTTGATAATATATTATTTATTGCATTATTAGGAAACACAACTAATTTTTTTTTTTTATTACAGATTATAACTACTTTCATACCAATATTACATTATTATTACAGATTTACTTACTAAATTCATACACATTTGATTAAATGTAAAAAGTCTTACATTATTAGATAATATTAAAGTTGAATATTGCCTGCGACTTGTCCAGGGTGTACCCCGCCTTCCGCCCCGATGCAGCTGAGATAGGCTCCAGCGCCCCCCGCCACACCAAAAGGGACAAGCGGTAGAAAATGGATGGATGGAAGTAAACAAATATTAAATACATAAATACTCTTTTTATTTTTATAGTTTTTTTTAACTTAATTGTCATTTTTACAGTTGTACAATTAAATGGATGAGATATTTATTCTATTTTATAAAAAGTGTAATGTATGATAATATATATTATTTATTGCATTATTAGGAAACACAAATAACTAATTTTATTTATTTATTACAGATTATAACTACTTTTATACCAACATTACATTATTAACATTATTACAGATTTACTTACTAAATTCATACACATTTGATTAAATGTAAAAAGTCTTACATTATTAGATAATATTAAAGTTTAATATTGCCTGCGACTTGTCCAGGGTGTACCCCGCCTTCCGCCCCGATGCAGCTGAGATAGGTTCCAGCGCCACCCCAAAAGGGACAAGCGGTAGAAAATGGATGGATGGAAGTAAACAAATATTAAATACATAAATAATCTTTAAATTTTTAGGTTTTTTTAACCTATTTTCATTTTTACAGTTGTACAATTAAATGGATCAGATATGTATTCTATTTTATAAAAAGTGTAATGTATGATAATATATTATTTATTGCATTATTAGGAAACATGAATAACTAATATATTTTTTAAATTACAGATTATAACTACTTTCATACCAACATTACATTATTAACATTATTATTACAGATTCACTTACTAAATTCATACGTAAAATCCATCCATTTTTTACCGCTTGTCTCTTTTGGGGTCGCGGGGGGTGCTGGAGCCTATCTCAGCTGCATTCAGGCGGAAGGCGGGGTACACCCTGGACAAGTCGCCACCTCATCGCAGGGCCAACACAGATAGACTGACAACATTCATAAATGTAAAATGTCTTACATTATTAGATAATATTAAAGTTTAATATTGCATGCAGTACACGTATTTTTTCAGTCAAAAGAGAAAGAAGGAAAACATTTAGTAAAAAAAAAAAGCTGATGTACTGGACTTTCAGGGGACACATCAATTGATGAGGCAAGCCAGATGTGACCCCCGGTTTAGTGGGACAGGCAAAAGTTAAGAGGGAGAAAATGCGGTCGTTTATAAATTGATTAAGGTTTCAACAAATGTGTCACCGGTCCTCGAACCGGTGGTCGTAGACCAGTGTTTTTCAACCACTGCGCCGCGGCATGAGATACAGTCTGGTGTGCCGTGGGAGGTTATGTAATTTCACCTATTTGGGTTAAAAATATTTTTTGCAAAGCAGTAATTATAGTCTGCAAATGATGTGTTGTTGTTGAGTGTCGGTGCTGTCTAGATCTCGGCAGAGTAACCGTGTAATACTCTTCCATATCAGTAGGTGGCAGCAAGTAGCTAATTGCTTTGTAGATGTCGGAAACAGCGGGAGGCAGCGTGCAGGTAAAAAGGTGTCTAATGCTTAAACCAAAAATAAACAAAAGGTGAGTGCCGCTAAGAAAAGGCATTGAAGCTTAGGGAAGGATATGCAGAACGAAACTAAGACTGAACTGGCTACAAAGTAAACAAAAACAGAATGCTGGACGACAGCAAAGACTTACTGTGGAGCAAAGACGGCGTCCACAAAGTACATCCGAACATGACATGACAATGAACAATGTCCCCACAAAGAAGGATGCAAACAATGAAAATATTCTTGATTGCTAAAACAAAGTAGATGCGGGAAATATCGCTCAAAGGAAGACATGAAACTGCTACAGGAAAATACCAACAAAAGAGAAAAAGCCACCAAAATAGGAGCGCAAGACAAGAAGTAAAACACTACACACAGAAAAACAGCAACAAACTCTATAAATAAGTCAGGGTGTGATGTGACAGGTGGTGACAGTACACCTACTTTGAGACAAGAGCTATAGTGATGCATGCTTGGTTATGCTTTAAAGTCATATCCAACAATTGCGACAACAATTTTTTTACTGTCAACTGAGTTTCGTTTTTTAATGATGTCAGCTGGTGGTGTGCCTCCGCATTTTTTCAACGCAAAAAATGTGCCTCGGCTCAGAAAAGGTTGAAAAACACTGTTGTAGACCATGGCTGTGTGTTTATATTAGTAACATGTGATGCTAGCAGTATTGTGTTGCAATTGTTGTCAGGGTGACGCAGTGCAAGTACAAGAGGATCGGCTGCCCCTGGAAGGGACCCTTCCACGAGCTGCCGGCGCACGAGGACGAGTGCTCCCACCCCACCAAGACGGGCACGGAGCTGATGGGCATCCTGGGCGAGATGGACCAGAGCCACCGCCGCGACATGCAGCTCTACAACGGCATCTTCAGTCTGCTCTGCTACGAGAAGATCGGCTTCACGGGTAAGCTGGCCAGCTAGCGCCGCCAACCTGGCGAGCTTAACCCCCAAGTGACCCAACGTGTTTCCCCCCCACCGGCAGAGGTGCAGTTCAGGCCGTACCGCACCGACGACTTCATCACCCGCCTGTACTACGAGACGCCGCGCTTCACCGTGCTCAACCAGACCTGGGTCCTCAAGGCACGCGTCAACGACTCGGAGCGCAACCCCAACCTGTCCTGCAAGCGCACGCTCTCCTTCCAGCTCATCCTCAAGAGCAAGGTGAGCGCGCGTCAGGGGCCCTTAACCACCGACGACCCTAAATCTATTTCAGGCCCGTTTAGTCGCGCTTCGTAAAAGTCACCTCACCAAAGAACAGTCCCATGGAAGACATCTTTATTTTTAATGTGTCTTTTTGACATTCTACAAGTGGGTTTAGCTCCGCCCCTTTTGGTGCCCTGCTCCACTTTGTCAACAGAAATGCAAAAAGTTGTCAACCTAAAACTAAAGGGTTTAGTTCAGGGGTCTCCAAAGTGCGGGGGGTAGCTCATTTTTTACCATCTTTTTAGCTAATTTAGCATCAAATGTTTTGTTACTTGATACCTGTTAGCATGTCAACTTCCTTTTTTTAGCTAATTGTTTAGGTATACACCTCAGTTGTAGTAAAGTTAAAGTACCAATGATTGTCACACACACACACTAGGTGTGGTGAAATTTGTCCTCTGCATTTGACCCACCCCCTGGGAGGTGAGGGGAGCAGTGAGCAGCAGCGGTGGCCACGCCCGGGAATCATTTTTGGTGATTTAACCCCCAATTCCAACCCTTGATGCTGAGTGCCAAGCAGGGAGGTAATGGCTCCCATTTTTATAGTCTTTGTTATGACTCGGCAGGGGTTTGAACTCACGACCTACTGATCTCAGGGCGGACACTAACCACTAGGCCACTGAGCAGGTTTGGTACTAGATGCATGTTAATGTTAGCACGCTAGCAGTTCAAACACATTTTTCAGCTACACACCTTCAGTGTTGGGTTAGTTACTGCAAACCAGTAACTAGTACTTTATTTCAAAAGTAACTCAGTTACTTACACAAAAAAGTAATGCGTTACTGTGAAAAGTAACTATTTAGTTACTTATTTTATTTATTTATTTTTAATGCTCCCATTAATGCCCTTTTAGCCTTCATTTCAGTACTGTTATTGCAGTGGAGAATAATACAATCTGTTGATCAACTTGACATGCATTTGCATCACTCAACTCTGCCAAGCAATGTGAAAGAAAGAAAGAAAGATATGTTTCAAAGGGCCAATTTATTTCGGGCCAGAACAAATTGACAAAACTATTTTAAATAGCTGCAACATAACATACATAAGTAACAAACCGCATAATAACAACATAGCTGTAAACCTGGCTTCACCCAAGGAAGGCACACATGACATGATTATATGTCATGTCACTATATACAGCACACATACTGCTATACACACGACTAACCAGGCCTTTTTTTCTCTCAAGGAATTGTGAAATAAAATCATGTCTTCAGGAGATCAACACTGTACTGAAGCCCAGAACACTCTACGCATTTCCCCAGTTTTAGTTTAGAGATAAGGAAAGATTGGCCTGGCCCACTAGGATCCCTCTTTATGTTTGTGAACTTTATAATCTATACATTTAAAATCCAGCCGCTGTTGGAGGTGGAGGTGAAGTGTCTCTCTCTTTACTAGCTTAGTCGAAGCATGTTGCTTTTGTAGCTGTTTCAGCAGATTTGAATTGCTGTTTTGGGCAGTAGATAGGATCTTTGACACAACAAGACACAACTTACATTGAACTAAAATGTTCTTTTCTTTGTGCGCGACAAAAGAAAAGTAGTGAGAATATCTCCATGTTAAGAATCTCGACTTCTGCTCTGCCATGATGTCTTGTTAGTAAACACAGACACGCCACACTCCCGCCCCCGCACCTGCCCACACACAGCGCGCCTCTCTCTTCTCCGGCTTGTGAGACAGGAAGATTTAGAAGACACTGCAGCGCTCCAATAAAACACACTCAAATCTTCTCACTTTCTAGCCGATACTACATAAAAAATAACGTAAAATACGCAGTGACGCATCATGTAGTAACGGTAACTGAGTTACTGAATATAAAGAATAAAGCGTTAGACTACTAGTTAACGCCGAAAATAACGGCGTTACAGTAACGCGTTACAAAGTAACGCATTAGTCCCAACACTGCACACCTAGGTGTAAGATATTTGGATATTTGATGCATGCTACAGTTGGCATTAGAGCATGCTAGCTTTTTTTTTTGTAGGTATACACCATTGTCATATGTTGGTACTTGATGTATGCTATGTTAGCATGCTAGCTCTTTAAACAAAAAATTCAGGTACACACTTCAGAGTATTAAACTGTATTTTAGTACTTGATGCATGTTGCGGTTAGCATTTAAACATGTTAACTTAGCATGCTAGGTTTTTTTTAGCTAATTTAGCTGGTGTACACCTCAGTTTCAAATATTTTGTTACTTGATACCTGTTAGCATGTCAACTTCCTTTTTTTTAGCAAAATGTTTAGGTATACACCTCAGTTGTATTTTGGTACTAGATGCATGTTAATGTTAGCACGCTAGCATTTGAAACACATTTTTCAGTTACACACCTTAGTGTGAAATATTTTGATATTTGATGCATGCTACAGTTGGCATTAGAGCATGCTAGCTTTTTTTTGTAGGTATACACCATTGTCATATTTTGGTACTTGATGAATGCTAATGTTAGCATGCTAGCACTTTAAACAAAAAATTCAGGTACACACTTCAGAGCATTAAACTCTATTTTAGTACTTGATGCATGTTGCGGTTAGCATTTAAACATGTTAACTTTAGCATGCTAGCTTTTTTAGCTAATTTAGCAGGTGTACACCTCAGTGTCAAATATTTAGTTATTTGACAAATGATACCTGTTAGAATGCTAGCTTATTTCTTTATTTTAGCTAATTTTGTAGGTATACGCTTCAGTCGTATTTTGGTACCTGATGCATGCTTATGTTAGAATGCGTCCATTAAAAAAAAAAAAAATATATATATATATATATACAGTATATACTGTGTATATATATATATATATATATATATATATATATATATATATATATATATATATATATATATAAAAAAATAATCGGGTACACACAGTAATATATATTTTGGTAATTGAAGCATGCTAGCATTTTAAACTTTTTTAAAAACACAACTCATAGTAATATATTTTGGTAGCTTGACACATTTTATTGTTAGCATTTTAGCATGCTGATATTTGCATGCTTGCTTTTTTAGCAGGTATACACCTCAGCGTAATATATTTTGTTACTTGACAAATGATACCTCTTAGCATGCTATTTTTGTTTGTTGGCTAATTCTGTACGGATACACCTCAGCCGTATGTTGGTAGCTGATACATGCTAATGTTCAATTTTTAAACATTTTCTTTCAGGTGCACACCGTAGAGTAATATATTTTGGTAATTGCCACATGCTACAGTTAGCATTTTAACATGAAAAGCATGCACCTCAGTCATATTTTGACACTTGATAACGTAAACATGCCAACATGTTAAACTCATTTTTCAGGTACACACCTCAGAGTGATCTGTTACGGTATTTTACTAATGCTAACTGTTAGCTTTTTTTTTTTTTTTTACCTCATTTTGCTGATATTTTTGCTACCTGATGCTATCTGGCCACCACTGTTAGCATTTCAGCTCGGCTTTGGCTCTTCAGCATTCACATGAAACTGCATTTTGTAGTTCTCTGAACACCATCTATGTTTTGTATTATATTGCTTTGAAAAGGTGACGCCTACCAAAATGGCCGCCACATCCTCCTTTTAATGTAGACTTAGAATTAGACAAACTTTAATGATCCACAAGGGAAATTGTTCCGCACAGTAGCTTAGTTACAAATGATGGAAAAGATGGAAAGGACAATGCAGGTATAAAATAGACTGAAAGCAATATAAAATATAACATATACGTAATATTTACATAATATATGTACAATATAGGACAGGGGTCAGCAACCCGCAGCTCTAGAGCCACATGCGGCTCTTTAGCGGCGCCCTGGTGGCTCCATGGAGATTTTTCAAAAATGTATGGAAATGGGAAAAAAATATGTTTTTTGTTGTAATGTGGTTTCTGTAGGAGGACAAACACGACACAAACTTTCCTAATTGTTAGAAAGCCCACTGTTTAGTAAGTTTGTGTTTATGCTCATACTTGCCAACCCTCCCGGATTTTCCGGGAGACTCCCGGAATTCAGCGCCTCTCCCGAAAACCTCCTGGAAGAAATTTTCTCCCGGAATTCAGCCGGAGCTGGAGGCCACGCCCCCTCCAGCTCCATGCGGACCTGAGTGGAGACAGTGGCGACAGTCTGTTTTCTCGTCCGCTTTCCCACGATATAAACAGCGTGCCTGCCCAATCACGTTATAACTGTAGAATGATCGAGGGCGAGTTCTTGGTTTGTTATGTGGGTTTATTGTTAGGCAGTTTCATTAACGTCCTCCCAGCGCGGTAACAACACACAACAACAGCAGGCACGTTTTCGCTACCGTAAAGCAGTTTGTCTGCCGTAAACAGCAATGCTGTGACACTCTTAAATAGGACAATACTGCCATCTACTGGATAGCCTCCGGAACACTGAAATTCAAGTATTTCTTTTATTTATATGTATAATAAAATAAATATATATATATAGCTAGAATTCACTGAAAGTCAAGTATTTCATACGTATATATGTATATATATATATGAAATACGCGAGTTGGAGAATTCTAGCTGTAAATATACTCCCCCTCTTAACCACACCCCCGCCCCGCCACACCCCGACCACGCCCCACCCCCCCACCTCCCGGAATCGGAGATCTCAAGGTTGGCAAGTATGGTTTATGCTTCACTGATGGTAGTATTTGGCGAGCGGCGTTTTTGTCCTAATTCAAGCGGCCCTCGAACTCACCGTTGCGTGGACTGTGACTCAACAGTTTGTTTATATCTATAACTTTCTCCGCCGCTGTGTTTTATGCCACTCCTTTGTCTCATTTTGTCCACCAAACGTTTTACACTGTGTATGAATGCACAAAGGTAAATTTTGTTGGTGTTATTGCATGACTGCAAGCTAATCGATGCTAACATGCTGTTTACATATTGCATCAGTATGCCTCATTTGTAGGTATACTTCAGCTCATTTAATTTCCTTTCTGTGTATTTAGTTTATTTTTCCATGTGTCATCACACATTATCTGTATGTAATATTGGCTGCATTTCTGATAGTTGTTTGTGCGCCATGTTGTTCCAGACCACAGCAAACATTACTTAGCTTGCACAGACTGTAATTAATCCATTAGATGAAGACAGCCTGTCGTTTCCTTTAACTTGGACACACACATCTATACCTTTGGCCATTCTAAGACAGTCATTTCCAGGAGTTCTCTCACCCTCGAAGAAGTTTTACTAATGTTTTCCAATGTTGTAAAAATGTCTAGAATAAATATTACATTTCAACATTTCTGTGAACAAAGTTTTGCGTCAGCCTGCGACACATAGTTATTTTGATAGTAGGCTAATATAGCTAATAGAGACACTTATATAGGGTGATTACTCAGTGTTTCCCATAAACTGCCAAGATACCTGTGGCGGTGGGGGCGTGGCTATGGGCGTGGTCACCATGACATCATCGAATAATTTGCATAATTTACTGCAATGATATGATTTTCTCTAAAAAGGCTCAAAAAATGTATACTTACTAATTAATAATAACAGTTTTGTTTTAAACGTCCATCCATCCATCCATTTTACAATATAATTACAACACTTTATGTACATATTTATATACAGATTTGAACAATAAGTTATTCACTGAAATGTATTTATTAATTGTGGTTCTTACAAAAAATACATCTTATAAAATATAAAAGCTAAAATGTCTTCTTAAAGCTCTGGCCTTTTAATTAGTGCACACTAAATAATTTAACTTTAGCCTACTACTACAACCATATTATTTACCAGCAACATAAAGTGAAACAGAGGCAGAGGTGTCCTGCCACAGTCAGTAACAAATAAACAGAAAACAGTAGTGGTCAAATACAAATAAGGCAACAAGAGAAGTATCCTACACTTCTCTTTTGTAAAGTAAATCTCAACTATATGATTTGCCTGAGAAGCTGGACAGGACAAAAAAATAAAAAATAAATAAAAATATTTGTGGCGGACGTAATTCTTTCGTGGTGGGCCGCCACAAATAAATGAATGTGTGGGAAACACTGTTACTTTTTTTATATTTGTGGTCCAATATGGCTCTTTCAACATTTTGGGTTGCCGACCCCTGGTATAGGATATATACTGATATATTATGTGTTTATATCATATATACAATATATAACAATGACCATGTACAATATTAAAGTATATGTGAGAGCAGCAGCAGAAAATAGACATTATAAACAAAGAGACGGCGTGGCGAAGTTGGTAGTGGTGCTGGTTACTGGGGTTCAATTCCCACCTTCTACCTTCCTAGTCACTTCCGTTGTGTCCTTGGGCAAGACACTTCACCCTTTGCCTCTGATGGCTGCTGGTTAGCGCCTTGCATGGCAGCTCCCGCCATCAGTGTGTGAATGTGTGTGTGAATGGGTAAATGTGGAACTAGTGTCAAAGCGCTTTGAGTACCTTGAAGGTAGAAAAGCGCTATACAAGTATAACCCATTTATCATTTATTATTATAGAAGTAGCTAACATAGTAAATGTTTATTATTATAGAAGTAGCTAACATAGTAAATGTGTCCGTTTATGGCCCTCGGTGTCAATGTTGGTGCAGATCTGGGTAAATGTGCGACTTGAGGAGATGGTGTTTGACTCCTTGGAGCTATGGTGACTTTGCATGGCAGTAAATGCACATTACCGCCCCCCTGCTGGACTGGAGTGGAACTGTTTTGTTTCACCCGGTGGCAAGTTTAGTTGGTTTTTTTCCCTTTGTTGTCCACTTTTTAACGGTATTAAGTGATGAAGTGACTGTTTTTTTACCTGTGCAGGTGAACTCTGCGCTGGAGTGCTCCTTCCTGCTGCTGAAGGGGCCGTACGACGACGTGCGCATCAAGCCCGTCATCCACCACTACGCGTTCACCAACGACGCCAACGAGACGGAGTACGTGCTGCTGCCCATCACCGACTCTGTGGAGTGCAACAAACTGCTGGCCGCCAAAAACATCAACCTGCGCCTCTTCATCTTCCAAGTCCAAAAGTAAAAAAAAAAAAAAAAAGGAAACCCTTCAGAGTAAAAGCCCAAAGGCGAGGAGGAGGGATCGGAAGGAAAAGTGTGATGGAGATGAAAGAGAACCACTGATACCTCTTAACACACACACACACACTCACCTACAAGAGTGACACCCCACAATGTGAGTTGCTATGGCGATGGGCAGGCGGGCGTTGACATATTTTGGGGTTAATGATTATGATGTCAGACACCTTCCTGAAACACACACACACACACCTACTGTACAGCCACAAGTAGCACACACACACACACACACACACCATAGTGATGCCCAAATGTGAAACTGTCTGATTGTGCTCAGCTGTGACAACTGATTGGATGGTGTGCATGTGTTGTGTAGTCTCCGCCCCTTTTTGTCTGGCCACGCCCACCCAATACCCCCACTTTATTTTAACCACTTTCTTTTTTATTTAACCCTGATGTTGTTTTTATTTAACTGTGTTTTCTTGTATTTAACCATGATGTTATATTGTTTATTTTATTTAACCATGATGTTTTATTTTCAAACAAACGTAATTTGAAAAAAAAAAAATTTTTAACCATTGAGGAGGCCCTGTGTCCCTTTCAAAAGGCACATAATTAATAATTATAGGGGCGGTACAGCTCGGTTGGTAGAGTGGCCGTGCCAGCAACTTGAGGGTTCCAGGTTCGATCCCCGCTTGCGCCATCCTAGTCACTGCCGTTGTGTCCTTGGGCAAGACACTTTACCCACCCAGTGCCACCCACACTGGTTTAAATGTAAGGTATTTTTCGGAGTATAAGTCGCTCCGGCCGAAAATGCATAATAAAGAAGGAAGAAAACATATATAAGTCGCACTGGAGTATAAGTCGCATTTTTGGGGGAAATGTATTTGATAAAAGCCAACACCAAGAATAGACATTTGAAAGGCAATTTAAAATAAATAAAGAATAGTGAACAACAGGCTGAATAAGTGTACGTTATATGAGGCATAAATAACCAACTGAGAAGGTGCCTGGTATGTTAACGTAACATATTATGGTAAGAGTCATTCAAATAACTATAACATATAGAACATGCTATACGTTTACCAAACAATCTGTCACTCCTAATTGCTAAATCCCATGAAATCTCAGAGTCTCTTACGTGAATGAGCTAAATAATATTATTTGATATTTTACGGTAATGTGTTCATAATTTCACACATAAGTCGCTCCCGAGTATAAGTCGGCCAAACTATGAAAAAAAACTGCGACTTATAGTCCGAAAAATACGGTAACTTAGATAATTGGGTTACACTATGTAAAAGCGCTTTGAGTCACTAAAGAAAAGCGCTATATAAATATAATTCACTTCACAATTATACATCTTTTACATTGAAAATGATCAAACAGTTGCGTGTCGCCATCTTTTTAAGAAATGATTTAGTGCATTTTGGACCTTTTTTCCCTGGCGAAAGTGTTTTTTTTTTTTAATCAATCAAAGCTTCTTGATTATTTGATTTGATTGTTAAAAGTACACCTCTGCATAACATTGTATCCTTATTTACGTTAAAAGAAAAATAGATCCATTTACAACAAAGAATAACTTTATTTACACGATATTTTAGTCCGTAACAGAAAAGCTTGCCTGACAAAAAACAACCTATTTAATCTGTAAACATCTTTTGACGGAACCATTTGATACTAAAAAATAAAATTCAATAAATAGTACATTGAATTGTATTCTCAATATTAACTCAGGAGCGTAATTATATATATATATATGTATATGTATATAAAAAATAAGCGCACTAGAGTAAGAGTTTGTGTGTGTGTGTGTGAGAGGTGGGGTGGGTGTGGCCTATACCTGAGCGATGTTGGACTTACTTGAAGGGGAAGAAGTTACATGAAGAGATTCTACTGTAAAGCGCGAAGACGACGTCTCTCCTCCTGACCTCTGCTGTATTTTTTTGGCTGTTTTCAAAAAAGAAGAAAAGAAGAAAAAAAGCTTTCGTCTGCCGGTGGACTCGCTCATCTCACTATGGCTGTACATGTGCCTTTTACTATTAATATTAAAAATCATCAACCATGGAGTGTGTGTGTGTGTGTGTGAGTCAAAACAGGACAGAAAGACAACGCTTCAATTATTCATCCGGCAGCACATTTGTGGAATTTAAATTTCATTTTGAAGCTGGAAAGGATGATGGATGCTTTTCATTGGCTTTCATTTTGCCAGATGTGAATCAGTCCCACTTGCAAAATGAATGGTCACACACACACACACACACACACACACACACACACACACACACACACACACACACACACACACACACACACACTTTGGCGTGGTTATTACTTGGGTTGAGACGGGGGGCACTGAAGTCATCTTTGGATGTTGATGTGTTTTCTTTTAAACGGCACAGGTGCGATATTAATATTAATGGTAATATATAGCTGACTTGATGTGTCCAAAGTGCGGCCCGCAGCAAATTTCTACAAATACTGTTACAAAAAAAAGTGAAATGTAACAAGAAGAAGTTACCCAGCAAGCAGTTTTTTATTTTAAAACTGTCACTGTTTAACAGATAATAAAAACGTACAATCGACGGATAGACCTGAAGTTGATCGAGACATTGAAAGTAAAAATAGTATATATTGATATTTGACTTATTTTTTAACACATTTTATGAGTGGGGGTCTTTTAGCGTGATTTTTTTCTCATGTCTTATTCAGATTTAAAAATTGTCATTGCTCAAAAGATAACAATGAATCAAAATTTAAAAAAAATTGAATTTTTTTACCTATTCAAAGCTCGAGTTACTTAACATCAAATATTAAAAAGCATTTTTGGGGGGAAATATTGCATATTCAGTGTTTTTTGCCATAAAAAACAGGGTTTTCTTTGAAAAGTGTGTAAAACATTTTTAAAAATGTGTAAAACAAAACCAAATGTAACTTTATGTCAATGGGTAGATCTGAAGTTGATTTAAAGATTTAAGTGTTGAAAGTAAAAAAGAATATATGTTTATATACGGCGTATTTTTTGACACTTTTCTGAGTGGGGCTCTTGGATTTTGTGACTTTTTTCCCACGTCTTATTCGGGCTCAATTGTCATTGCTCAGAAAATAATAAAAATCAAAGTTGTTACGAATTATTGACCTATTTAAAGCTCAAATTACTTTACATCAAATATTGTATTTACATTTTTTTGGAGGAAAATATTGCATATTCAGTTTTTTTTGCAATAAAAAACAGCGTTTTCTTTGACAAAGTGTGTAAAACATTTATAAAAATCTGTACAACAAAACCAAATTTAACTTTATGTCAATGGATAGATCTTAAGTTGTAGGAAAGATTAAGTGTTGAAAGTAAAAAAGAATATATGTTTATATATGGCGTATTTTTTGACACTTTTGTATTTTGTGACTTTTTTCCCACGTCTTATTCAGGCTCAATTGTCATTGCTCAGAAAATAATCAAAATCAAAGTTGTTACGAATTATTGACGTATTTAAAGCTCAAATTACTTTACAACAAATATTGTATTTACATTTTTTTGGAGGAAAATATTGCATATTTTGTGTTTTTTTGCCATAAAAAACAGGCTTTTCTTTGACAAAGTGTGTAAAACATTTTTTAAAATGTGTAAAACAAAACCAAATTTAACTTTATGTCAATGGATAGATCTGAAGTTGATGGAAAGATTTAAGTGTTGAAAGTAAAAAAGAATATCTGTTTATATATGGCGTATTTTTTGACACTTTTGGATTTTGTGACTTTTTTCCCACGTCTTATTCAGGCTCAATTGTCATTGCTCAGAAAATAATAATTAATCAAAATCAGAGTTGTTATGAATTATTGACCTATTTAAAGCTCAAATTACTTTACATCAAATATTGTATTTACATTTTTTTGGAGGAAAATATTGCATATTTTGTGTTTTTTTTGCCATAAAAAACAGGGTTTTCTTTGACAAAGTGTGTAAAACATTTTTAAAAAATGTGTAAAACAAAACCAAATGTAACTTTATGTCAATGGATAGATCTGAAGTTGATGGAAAGATTTAAGTGTCGAAAGTAAAAAAAGAATATATGTTTATATACGGCGTAGTTTTTGACACTTTTCTGAGATTCTGGATTTTGTGACTTTTCCCCCACGTCTTATTCAGGCTCAATTGTCATTGCTCAGAAAATAATAATGAATCAAAATCAAAGTTGTTACGAATTATTGACCTATTTAAAGCTCAAATTACTTTGCATCAAATATTGTATTTACATATTTTTGGAGGAAAATATTGCATATTTTGTGTTTTTGCCGTGGATCAATAAAATATCGATCTAAAAAAAACAGGGTTTTATTTTTACAAAATGCGTAAAACATTTTTAAAAAAAAGTAAACTTTATGGCAATGGATGGATCTGAAGTTGATTTAGAGATATTTTTGCGTTGAAAGTAAAAAAAATAATAATTATATATCACTTATTTTTTAACATCAATCAATCAGTTTATTTATATAGCCCTAAATCACAAGTGTCTCAAAGGGCTGCACAAGCCACAACGACATCCTCGGTACAGAGCCCACATAAGGGCAAGGAAAAACTCACAACCCCAATGGGACGTCGATGTGAATGACTATGAGAAACCTTGGAGAGGACCGCTCTAGGGGGTCACACTAATGACTGAGATCCGTTTGGGTCCTTGGGACCTTTAATGTTGAAATTGAGGGAAGCCCTAATTGTTTTAAAAAAACTTTATGGCAATGGATGGATCTGAAGTTGATGTAATTAGTGTTGAGAGTTTAAAAAAATAATAATATATGACTTGTTTTTAAAGGCCTACTGAAAGCCACTACTACCGACCACGCAGTCTGATAGTTTATATATCAATGATGAAATCTTAACATTGCAACACATGCCAATACGGCCGGGTTAACTTATAAAGTGCAATTTTAAATTTCCCGCGAAATATCCTGCTGAAAACGTCTCGGTATGATGACGTCTGCGCGTGACGTCACGGATTGTAGCGGACATTTTGGGACAGCATTGTGGCCAGCTATTAAGTCGTCTGTTTTCATCGCAAAATTCCACAGTATTCTGGACGTCTGTGTTGGTGAATCTTTTGCAATTTGTTTAATGAACAATGGAGACAGCAAAGAAGAAAGCTGTAGGTGGGAAGCGGTGTATTAGCGGCCGGCTGCAGCAACACAAACACGTAGCCGGTGTTTCATTGTTTACATTCCCGAAGGATGACAGTCAAGCTTTACCATTGGCCTGTGGAGAACTGGGACAACAGAGACTCTTACCAGGAGGACTTTGAGTTGGATACGCAGACGCGTTACCGTGAGTACGCATGAGCTGCGGCTTCCAAACATTTGATCGCTTGCCCGTACGTGCGTGCCGCTATGTGCATGTCACGTACGTAACTTTGGGGAAATATATGTGCTGTATGAACTTTGCGGAGGTGAACGGTACTTTGGGCTGTGGGATTGAGTGTGTTGTGCGGGTGTTTGATTTGTATTGGCGGGTTATATGGACGGGAGAGGGGAGGTGTTTGTTATGCGGGATTAATTTGTGGCATATTACATATAAGCCTGGTTGTGTTGTGGCTAATAGAGTATATATATGTCTTGTGTTTATTTACTGTTTTAGTCATTCCCAGCCAGGGCCGGCCCGTGGCATAGGCCGTATAGGCAAATGCTAAGGGCGCCGTCCATCAGGGGGCGCCACGCCAGTGCCACAAATGTTGGAGAAAAAAAAAAAAAAAAAAGTTGGTAATTAAAATGCAAAGTAAAGCCTATTTAATAGAAATATTATTTGTTACAACATTACGCCACCCCCCCCCCCCCCCCCCCTCCCCCCATGGTGCGCCCCTCCCTTCCCGTATCATGACTCTTACCACATCATAAAATCAACACAAGATGTCAAAACGGCCAAAACCGCCAGGTGCCCAGGGAAGAAAAAAGAGAAAAGAAGAGGAGGAGAAACGAAAAAAAGACAGAGGTAGCAGGTAGGTAACGTTAGCCTACATGAAATTATTTGTCTGTTACAGAATGTGATAGTAAGCTGGCTTTTTAGCATTAAGCTAATGTTACATGATTCTGCAATTGCTAATCAATAAATAGCTAGTTCTGTTTTAACGTCGGGTTAATATTGTGGAGGGGGCTAAATTGTTATGGAAAATAATAATGTAACGTTAGGTAATTACTAGGGATGTCCGATAATATCGGCCTGCCGATAAATGCGTTAAAATGTAATATCGGAAATTATCGGTATCGTTTTTTTTATTATCTGTATCGGTTTTTTAAAATTTTTTATTAAATCAACATAAAAAAACACAAGATACACTTACAATTAGTGCACCAACCCAAAAAACCTCCCTCCCCCCATTTCTTTCTGTTATCAATATTCTGGTTCCTACATTATATATCAATATATATCAATACAGTCTGCAAGGGATACAGTCCGTAAGCACACATGATTGTGCGTGCTGCTGGTCCACTAATAGTACTAACCTTTAACAGTTAATTTTACTCATTTTCATTAATTACTAGTTTCTATGTAACTGTTTTTATATTGTTTTACTTTCTTTTTTATTCAAGAAAATGTTTTTAATTTAGTTATCTTATTTTATTATTATTTTTAAAAAGTACCTTATCTTCACCATACATGGTTGTCCAAATTAGGCATAATAATGTGTTAATTCCACGACTGCATATATCGGTTGATATCCGTATCGGTAATTAAAGAGTTGGACAATATCGGAATATCGGATATCGGCAAAAAGCCATTATCGGACATCCCTAGTAATTACAGTACTCCCACCTTACATTCCTCAGGGACATTTGTATTAGATCTTTTAAGCAGGTGTTTTTTGTTTACATTGTTATTGCCTTCTGGTTAGCTAATGTTTGCCCTGCAGGTAATAGTCACTTTTCCACCCCTTTATATATTAGGTATAGTTGTAAGTCTAGTTGTTAAAGTGCACATCATTAATGTTAATTAAGCAACATCACATGAGAGGGAATGCTGTTTTTTAATTTGAGCACTGCTGTGATTCGGTTAAAGATAATCATAACATAACATTCTCATATAATATGTTAATTTGCTTTCTTTAAGTAAAAAAAAAGGTCACCTAAAATCTTGCCTAGGGCGCCAGATTGGTTAGGGCCAGGCCTGTTCCCAGCTGAATATCAGAGCCCACCCGCCTCTCACAGCATCTTCCCTATCTGAATCGCTTCCACTGCCCTCTAGTCCTTCACTCTCACTTTCCTCATCCACAAATCTTTCATCCTCGCTCAAATGAATGGGGAAATCGTCGCTTTCTCGGTCCGAATCGCTCTCGCTGCTGCTGGCCATGATTGTAAACAATGTGCAGATGTGAGGAGCTCCCCAACCTGTGACGTCACGCTACTTCCGCTACAGGCAAGGCTTTTTTATCAGCGACCAAAAGTTGCGAACTTTATCGTCGATGTTCTCTACTAAATCCTTTCAGCAAAAATATGGCAATATTGCGAAATGATCAAGTATGACACATAGAATGGAGCTGCTATCCCCGTTTAAATAAGAAAATCTCATTTCAGTAGGCCTTTAACACTTAAATGACTGAGACCCTTTTGGGTTTCTTGGACTATTAACATTCACCAAAAACTGATGGGAGCCCCAAGTGTAAAAATCACTTTTGTACCTGTTCTGAAAATGAAAAATCTCCAAATGGCCACCGCATGCTTTTCATTTTTCAGCATACACCCCCGCTTTGCACAGTGATCTTCACATCCTGCTGTGGGAGGAGTTCACACTTCACCGTGACGATATTGGCAGATGAAGATGCGGCCTGTGGGCAGCAGGGGGCGCCGGCGAGTCACAATGAAATCAGAGGAACGCTCCGGTGGTGTCGCCCGACAGACGAAAACGAGTCAAACGGCGTGATACGTAAACGTGGGCACGTCAAGACGGCCACGACTGTTTATTGTATTTTCACACAGTGCATTTGCGTTCAATCACTATTCATATATATATATACACACACATGTATATATATGTGTATGTATGTATATATATAGATATATATATATATATGGTTGAATATCAATATAAAACTCCATTTGTGTGTATAAATAATGCATTCAATACAGCAGCTTTGACAAATATATGAATTCATGTGCTATGAAGCTTTGGTACAGTGCGCTAATGTGGGCGTGGCTTGTGCAAACATGTGGGCACAGTGGGGGGGGAGGGGAAGACACGTGAAAAGGTGTGTGTGTGTGTGTGTGTGTGTGAGATCACTTCATCCACATCAGTTCTATGCGGTCCAGGCGGGGCCGCTGAGTCCGCCGGCAGGGTGGGCACAGTGGGGGGGCACCACGCAGCAGTAGGCCGTCTCCCCCAGCTTGCTTTGTGGAAAGGACACGGACACGCCCCCCTGTGGACAGGAGAGGAAGCACTCAATTCTCACCGGCTGCTTTTTTGTGCCCGTGCTCTTGGTTACCTGGACAATGCTACAGTGGTGGGGGGCCAGCGGCGTGTAGCCCCCCAGCACAGGATGCAAGGGCTGCTGCACCCCCACCACGGGGGCGTAACCTGCCGCACACAAGACACCGTGACCACCACAACTTTTTTATTTGTATTTATTTTGTCCAGAAGGAAACTTCTGGTGGCTGGCGAGAAGAAGCAGCAGGGAAAGAGACCGGTTCACTGTGAGACCCTTTAGACTTCATCTCTGACAGTGTAACGGCCCCCTCCTCGACTGCCGTGTGTGTGTGTGTGTGTGTGTGTGTGTGTGTGTGTGTGTGTGTGTGTGTGTGGTTACCTGCCGCCTGGCTGCAGCTGGGGGAGCCGGCCTTGACAGGATGTTGCACTGAGGTAGGATACTGGCTGTAGTAGAAGGTAGGCACCTACAAGACAACCCACGTCTGTCAACTGCAGAGAGTACTTGGCCTCCCCTCTTTTTCGACGCATTTTAGAGCCAGCGATTATATGCGCCCACATTTGGCCTTTTTTATTTACAACTATCACAAAAGTGCATGAGCAGATACCACATATACACGCACGTAGTATTTAGTCAAGTAGATTGTAACTAGAAAATTCCCGCAGAAATGTCGATGGGCCTGCTATCTGTGCAGGCCCATTTACCGAAAAATACGGTAAATGGGACACAACAATCAATTGTATTTCTAATTTTTTCAGTTCCACATTTATTTATTTATATTTGTTGCTGTTGTTATTTTGCACAATTGACTTAATTGTGTTCTATAAAGAGAATGATTGTATGGTTTTGTCCAGTGACACCCCGCTCTATACAATGGAGGACGATACCTGACAAATACGTCAATAAATCAATAATTAAATGCCTGAATAGATCAATAAAAAATAGTAAATAAATGGGACATAAAAATTAATTGTATTTCTAAATTTTTTTAGTTCCACATTTATTTATTTACATTTGTTGCTGTTATTATTTTGCACAATTGACTTAATTGTGTTCTATAAAGACAATTATTATATTGTTATGTCCAATGACACCCCTCCCTTTACTATGGAGGACGATACCTGACAAATACTTCAATAAATCAATAATTAAATGCCTGAATAGATCAATAAAAAAATAGTAAATAAGTGGGACATAAAAATGTATTGTATTTCTAAATTTTTTAATTCCACATTTATTTATTTCTACTTTTAGCTGTTATTTTGCACAATTGACTTAATTTAGTTCCATAAAGAGAATTATTATATTGTTTTGTCCAGTGACACCCCTCCCTTTACTATGGAGGGCGAAACCTGACAAATACGTCAATAAATCAATAATTAAATGCCTAAATAGATCAATAAAAAAATAGTAAATAAATGGGACATAAAAATGTATTGTATTTCTACATTTTTTAATTCCACCTTTATTTATTTATACTTTTTGCTGTTATAACGCACAATTGACTTAATTTAGGTCCATAAAGAGAATTATTATATTGTTTTGTCCAATGACACCCCTCCCTTTACTATGGAGGGCGAAACCTAACAAATACATCAATAAATCAATAATCAAATGCCTGTATAGATCAATAAAAAATAGTAAATAAATGGGCCAAAAAATTTATTGTATTTCTACATTTTTTTAGTTCCACATTTATTTATTTACATTTGTTGCTGTTGTTATTTTGCACAATTGACTTAATTGTGTTCTATAAAGACAATTATTATATTGTTATGTCCAATGACACCCCTCCCTTTACTATGGAGGACGAAACCTGACAAATACGTCAATAAATCAATAATTAAATGCCTGAATAGATCAATAAAAAATAGTAAATAAGTGGGACATAAAAATTAATTGTATTTCTAAATTTTTTAATTCCACATTTATTTATTTCTACTATTAGCTGTTATTTTGCACAATTGACTTAATTTAGGTCCATAAAGAGAATTATTATATTGTTTTGTCCAATGACACCCCTCCCTTTACTATGGAGGGCGAAACCTGACAAATACGTCAATAATTAAATGCCTAAATAGATCAATAAAAAAATAGTAAATAAATGGGACATAAAAATGTATTGTATTTCAAAAATGTTTTAGTTCCACATTTATTTATACTTGTTGCTGTTGTTATTTTGCACAATTGATTTAATTGTGTTCTCTAAAGAGAATGATTGTATGGTTTTGTCCAATGACACCCCTCCCTTTACTATGGAGGACGATACCTGACAAATACGTCAATAAATCAAAATTAAATGCCTGAATAGATTAATAAAAAAATAGTAAATAAATGGGACATAAAAATGTATTGTATTTCTACATTTTTTTTAGTTCCACATTTATTTATTTATATTTGTTGCTGTTGTTATTTTGCACAATTGACTTAATTGTGTTGTATAAAGAGAATGATTGTATGGTTTTGTCCAGTGACACCCCACTCTATACAATGGAGGACGATATTTGACAAATATGTCAATAAATCAATAATTAAATGCCTGAATAGATCAATAAAAAATAGTAAATAAATGGGACATAAAAATTAATTGTATTTCTACATTTTTTTTAGTTCCACATTTATTTATTCATATTTGTTGCTGTTGTTATTTTGCACAATTGACTTAATTGTGTTCTATAAAGAGAATGATTGTATGGTTTTGTCCAGTGACACCCCACTCTATACAATGGAGGACGATACCTGACAAAAGTATAAATAAATGCTTTTACTGCAAATTAATATCAACTTCAAATATCAGTTATCGGCCTCTTTGACTACTAATAATAGGTATCCGTATCGGCCCTGAAAAAAAGGCTATGGAGGGATGTCAATTTCAGACGCTATTTCCATCAGTAGGACAAACAACTCAGCGTGACTTCCACTTCCAAAAGGTGAGGCGAGGTACCTGCGGCGAGGGCTGGCAGTAGCTGTGGAGGTTGGCGGGGGGAGGGGGCGGCGCTGCACAGATGAAGCTCTGTCCGGGCGGGTAAAGGGGCGGGGCCTCCCCGACGGTCACGTGCGAAAACTGCGAGGAGAGCTCCTCCACCTGCTGTGCGGCAACGAGACGTGCGATGTGAGCGTGCCGGCAGGAAGTGAGCGCGCACGCACACACACAGGAAGTGGCTATACGCACGGTGGGGAAGGTCTGCGGCGCGGGGTAGGAGACGGACGAGTACACCTGAGGGGACACGTGGAGGTGAGGTGGGTCCGACGTCTCACACTAAACGTGCGCGTTACCTGCTGCGACGCCTGGCTCGCGATTGGCTGCGGAGCGGCGGGCGGGTTGTACACCACGGGGCTGCCGTCGGGATTGAGGAAGGGCTGGCCTGAGAGGTCAAAGGTCATTGGATAAGACGCTGGCGGCCGCAGGTGCGTGCGCGTGCGTACCAGTGTGAGGGTTGACGAGGATGCTCCCGGGTGGGATGCCGTTCTCCTGGATGTAGGCGGGGTTAGGGGCGGGCTCGGCCATGTTGGGGGGAGTGGAGGTGGGGGGCAGTCTGAAGAGAGAGACGGAGCCTGCTGGAGAGAAGATCACCACATATCATATCATGCTGACACCTGGACCACACGTGACCGCACCTCGCGCGTCCCAGCCGGGATTGGTGGCCTGGCGGGGTTTGGGGGCGGGGTTTGTCCACTGGTATGACGAATCCGAGTCGGTGCTGCTCCACGGTCGGGGCTCGTTGCTACAGCGACAGTCCGCCTCCGTGCTGCTCTGCCTGCTGCTGCCCGTCCAGCTGGAGCCCGAGCTGTCACGACTCCCCCTGAGAGGCACAGGATACAATTAGCCTCAGGAGAGGCGGCCATGTTGGCGAGCCGCACATACAGAACATGTTCAGTAGGCGTGTGAATCTATGGGCACCTCACCATTCCATCCCATTACCATTCCTGGGGTCACCATTCCATTCGGAACCCTCTCTCCATTCAACAAATTCTCTATTCAACACAATTCTCAATTCAAACTTATTCTCAATTCAAACCGATTCTCGATTCAACACGATTCTCGATTGAAACCGGTTCTTGATTGAAACCGATTCTCGATTCAATACAGTTGTCGATTCATCACAATTCTCAATTCAACATGATTCTCGATTGAAACCAATTCTTGATTCAAACCAGTTCTTGATTTTAAACCAATTCTCGATTCATCACAATTCTCGATTCAAACCAGTTCTCGATTCATCCTAATTCTCGACTCAAACAGATTATTGATTAAAAATGACCGGTTCTCGAAACATCACAATTCTCAATTCAAACCGATTCTTGGTTGAAACCGATTCTTGATTCATCACAATTCTCAATTCAAACCGATTCTCGATTCATCACAATTTTTCTTGATTCAAACAGATTCTTGATTGAAACCAGTTCTCGATTCATCCCAATTCTCGATTCAAAACAATTCTTGATTCAAGCCGATTCTCAATTGAAACCGGTTCTTGGTTGACAGCGGTTCTCGATTCATCACAATTCTCAATTCAAACCGATTCTCGGTTGAGACCGGTTCTCCAAACCGATTCTTGATTCAAACCAATTCTCAATTCAACACAATTCTCGATTGAAACCGGTTCTCGATTCAAACCAATTCTTGATTCATCACAATTCTCAATTCAAACCGATTCTTGATTCATCACAATTCTCGATTCAAACCGATTCTTGATTCAAACCAGTTCTCGATTGAAACCCGTTCTCGATTTAAACCCATTCTTGATTCATCCCAATTCTCGATTCAAAATGATTCTTGATTCAAACCGATTCTCAATTGAAACCGGTTCTTGGTTGAGAGCAGTTCTCTATTCATCCCAATTCTCGATTCAAAACAATTCTTGATTCAAGCCGATTCTCAATTGAAACCGGTTCTTGGTTGACAGCGGTTCTCGATTCATCACAATTCTCAATTCAAACCGATTCTCGGTTGAAACCGGTTCTCCAAACCGATTCTTGATTCAAACCAATTCTCAATTCAACACAATTCTCGATTGAAACCGGTTCTCGATTCAAACCAATTCTTGATTCATCACAATTCTCAATTCAAACCGATTCTCGATTCATCACAATTCTCGATTTAAACCGATTCTTGATTCAAACCAGTTCTCGATTGAAACCCGTTCTCGATTTAAACCCATTCTTGATTCATCCCAATTCTCGATTCAAAATGATTCTTGATTCAAACCGATTCTCAATTGAAACCGGTTCTTGGTTGAGAGCAGTTCTCGATTCATCACAATTCTCAATTCACACCGATTCTCGGTTGAAACAGGTTGTACATTGAAACCGATTCTTGATTCAAACAAGTTCTCGATTCAAACATATTCTCGATTCAACACGATTCTCGATTGAAACCGGCTCTCGATAGAAACCAATTCTTGATTCATCACAATTCTCAATTCAAACCGATTCTAGATGAATCACAATTCTCGATTTAAACCGATTCTTGATTCAAACCAGTTCTCGATTGAAACCCATTCTCGATTCATCCCAATTCTCGATTCAAAACTATTCTTGATTCAAACCGATTCTCAATTGAAACCGGTTCTTGATTGAGACCGGTTCTCGATTCATCACAATTCTCAATTCAAACAGATTCTCGGTTGAAACCGATTCTTGATTAAAATTAGTTCTCGAGTCAAACATATTCTGAATTCAACACGATTCTCGATTCATCACAATTCTCAATTCAAACAGATTCTAGATTAATCACAATTCTCGATTTAAACCGATTCTTGATTCAAACCAGTTCTCGATTTAAAACAGTTCTCGATTCAAACCCATTCTCGATTCATCCCAATTCTCGATTCAAAACTATTCTTGATTCAAACAGATTCTCAAATGGAACCGGTTCTTGATTGAGACCGGTTCTCGAATCATCACAATTTTTAATTCAAACCAATTCTCAGTTGAAACCGATTCTTGATTCAAATTAGTTCTCCAGTCAAGCATATTCTCAATTCAACACGATTCTCGATTCATCACAATTCTCAAATTAAATCGATTCTAGATTCAAAAAGATTCTCGATTCAAACCGATTCTGGATGTATCACAATTCTCGATCTAAATTGATTCTCGATTCAAACCGATTCTCGCTTTATCACAATTCTCTATTTAAACCGATTCTCAATTCAAACCGATTCTCCCAATGTATTATTTGGTCTAGTAATTATAATTAAACAGGTTTCATGATTAAAAAAAAGTTCCTTCCGGTTGGGTTAAAAAATGTCTTTTTAAAAAAAATTTGATTCTTATAAAAAAAAATAAATCAGTTGTTATTTTTTTATCGATTTTTAAAAAAATTATAAATCGATTTAAAATCAGGATGAATAAGAATCGGCATTCAGATGGATCCTTTTCTTTTTTAGTGCACCCCAACTGTTTATGCTTTGTGCTTTGTGTGCCTCGTTTTTTGCTGTTAATTGGTTCCGGACATTACCTTGAAGTAGAACTCATTAGTGATAAATGAAATACTTTCATAGATGGACCATAAAAAACTTTGAACAAACTTTAAAATAAAATTTTTCAACAATTTGAGAGCATTTTAGACATGAAATAACACTCTTAAAAAAACTGTATCATGATTTAAGTGTTTTAGATCGGTTGCTATCGATATTTATATGACCTGTGGAAAATAAGGAGGATGATAAAAATGTATTTTATTTGAAATGTAACCTTCCTGTGATTATAATCCCCTCAGTTATCAAGGCAGAAAGGAAATGTCAACACAAGCATGGAAAACACTCAATGTAAACAAAATAGTAAGATCACATTGACCACTTAATAAGCTCTTAAACTGAAGGTGAATATGTAAGAAATGTTTAATAAAGTGTAAGAAAATAGTGTGAAAATGTAAACATAGAGAAACCTGAGAAGAACTATTTTTTGCAAGTTTAGTGCCAAGAAGTTACAGCCGTGCTCTAAAGGGTGAGCGCAGCTAAGGTGGTGGGTGACAAGCGCCTTCCATCATTTACAGACCACATTTGTATGACTACGGTCCCTTCGAAAAAAATCCCAAAAAGTGCCATACTGTCTAGGTGACTTTTCCTCTTTTATCCACAATTTCTTCATTTTGACTTTCTCTTTTCACTCCATGCAGAGAATCAACAGCCAAACTTGATAGTTGATACTGTCACCTGTTTGGCTGTTAGTTTGTCACTCCCACTGATCAGTGATCACTTCCTGCGTTGCTCGGTTACCAGAGAGCGAGTGTCTTGGTTCATGCAACCAACCTTGCTTCCCACGAAGAAGAAAAAAAAACGTTTTATCGAACGCATTTTTTTTATTGATATCGATTACATGTCTATCGCAATATATATTCATATTTTTGTATTGCCCAGCCCTACCTTTAATCACCTTAACACTCATGTACTCCAATACGGTAACGCTGGCTGAGCCAATCAGTGGCCGCGATATTGACCAGCGAGCTCTAATTGGTTTGGTCTCCTCTATTGAACAATACTACTGTAGTATTGATTGTTTTACTTCATTTGGCCATTTTTTTGCATAAAATGCTTAATTTAAGGCAAAAAATTGGAGAATATACTTGAAGAATATATAAAAAATATTATAGAATTATCTGCAACGGATGACTGTATTTGTTTTCGCCAATCAGAAGAAATAGATTTTCTAAAAAATCCCAATAGTAACAAGAGTGAATATAGGAAAGTGTGCACGGATAATAATTAGTATTCCAATAAAAGTTGGTAGAGATGTCCGGTAATGGCTTTTTTGCCGATATCCGATATTCTGATATTGTCCAACTCTTAATTACCGATTCCGATATCAACCGATACCGATATATACAGTCGTGGAATTAACACATTATTATGCCTCATTTTGTTGTGAGGTTTTCCAAAATAAATCAACTCAAGTTATGGAAAAAAAATGCCAACATGGCACTGCCATATTTATTATTGAAGTCACAAAGTGCAGTATTTTTTTTTAACATGCCTCAAAACAGCAGCTTGGAATTTGGGACATGCTCTCCTTGAGAGAGCATGAGGTGGTTGAGGTGGGTGTGTGTGTGGGGGAAGTGTATATTGTAGCGTCCCGGAAGAGTTAGTGCTGCAAGGGGTTCTGGGTATTTGTTCTGTTGTGTTTATGTTGTGTTACGGTGCGGATGTTCTCCCGAAATGTGTTTGTCATTCTTGTTTGGTGTGGGTTCACAGTGTGGTGCATATTTGTAACAGTGTTAAAGTTGTTTATACGGCTACCGTCAGTGTGACCTGTATGGCTGTTGACCAAATATGCCTTGCATTCACTTGTGTGTGTGTGTGTGTGAAAAGCCGTAGATATTATGTTACTGGGCCTGCACGCAAAGGCAGTGCCTTTAAGGTTTATTGGCGCTCTGTACTTCTCCCTACGTCCGTGTACACAGCGGCGTTTTAAAAAGTCATACATTTTACTTTTTGAAACCGATATCGATAATTTTGAAACCGATACCGATAATTTCCGATATTACATTTTAAAGCAGGGGTGTCAAACTCATTTTAGATGGGGGGCCACTTTGAGAAAATCTACTCCCAAGTGGGCCGGACTGGTAAAATCACGGCACGATAACTTAAAAATAAAGACAACTTCAGATTGTTTTCTTAGTTTAAAAATAGAACAAGCACTTTCTGAAAATGTACAAATCATAATGTTGTTGTTGTTTTTTTTATACTTACATATTGTGGTTAATAGTATTCTATCCTTATTTGTCGTTATTTATAATTTCTGAATAAATGATGTGATAATGTTCATCAGTCAACTAATTGGTGTTAATTTTCAATTTATCAAGATAAAAAATGTATATCAAAATCAAATTACAGGATGTTATTTATGTAGTTTGCTCATTTTTCTCGACTGATGTACTGACATCATGTGGTTTATTTTGTACATATGTAGCATCATCTAGAAAGATACAAAGAATTGCTATTGCGACATCCAGTGGACACATTTAGAACAGCTGTTTCTTTCATTCAAAAATTTCAGGTACATTTTTATACTTGGCAAACTCATCCCGCGGGCCGGATAAAACCTGTTCGCGGGCCTGATCCGGCCCTCGGGCCATACGTTTGACACCACTGTTTTAAAGCATTGATCGGCCGATAATATCGGACATCACTAAAAATTGGAGTAAAAATGTTGCATCATTAGTGTGCACAGCGACTGTTTGTCCTTGTCTACTGTAAAGTGTCGCATGCAAATGAAAATGATAAATGTTGCACCTGAAGAGCTGCCTTTTCCTCTGGGTCTCAGCGTAGGGGTTGCACTCCTCCGCAGTCCTACACACACACACACACACACACACACACACACACACACACACACACACACACACACACACACACACACACACACACACACACGTTTATGAAGGTCTTCTTCTCGCGAGGGAAAGGACATGGAGACACAGCGGGTGAGATTACCTGTTTTCCGCATGGCCGCCCTCTTGCGTGCAAGGCGGCTGCATTTAAGGAGAAACGAAAAAAGAAAGAAACATGAGAGCTGTGAAGAAATGATGGAGTCACCTGAAAGGATGTGGTGGTGCGTCACCTCTTGGCTGAAGATTCGGTCCCGCGCTCTTTGGTACTCCTCCTCCCTCTCTTCCACAGACTTGCTGTGCTTCTCGCGTGAGGCGTAGCGCCGCGTCTGCTGAGGAGCAACAAAACCCGTCGCTCAGCGTTCCATACAGCTGTGCAGCTCGGCTTTACAAAATACTGTAAATTCCGGACTGTAAGCCGCTACTTTTTTTCCTACGCTTTGAATCCTGTGGTTTACTAAAAGGTGCGGCTAATTTACAGATTTTTCTCCGCTGACGGCCATAATACAAATTTTTTTTAAACAAAAAACAAGGTGTTTTATTGTTTGTGCCTTGGCGCTCATTGCAGGTGCTGCAGTGTCCTTCCATTTAGTGCTTTCAACCGGAAGTACAAGTGTTTCTAGCCATCCATAGCGGTTCTACTCGTATGGATTCTTCATTCATCACTCCAAGCAACGTTTGTAAGTTTTACAATATAACTAAAACAACTCATACTTGCTAAACCCTCCCATGTGTGATGTCTGTAGGAGTTTTTTATGCATTTGTACATCCATCCATTTTCTACCGCTTGTCCCTTTTGGGGTCGCGGAGGGTGCTGGAGCCTATCTCAGCTGCATTCGGGCGAAAGGCGGGGTACACCCTGGACAAGTCGCCAGCTCAATTATATTTGTACATGCTATCGTAATATAATGAAGCTAGTGTCGTTAGCATTAGCTAATATGCCAACACGTTTAATAGTGTCTGCGTTGGTATTTTTAACTTACGATGGCATTATTTTTTTTATTGTTTTACTTTCCTAAATTCAGCAAAATGTCACCGTGGAGTTATTGAGTCTGTTTAGCTGATTGGAGAGCTAGCTTCCGCAGATAGTGGGTCCATGACGATGACTTCTGTTTTGTTTGGTAAGCCGTTTTACTGCCGTGTTACAGACACAGTTTGGAAACAAATTAAGGTATACAAAACAACATTTACAAAATATTTCTGTGTAAATAACTACTTTCACAACGTATATATCTGCGGCTTATAGTGAAGTGTGGCTAATACCGGTGGTGTCCAAACTACATCCAAATGTGGCCCACCGGCGTCTTCAATTTGGCCCGCGAGACGGCACAAGTCCAATAAGCAATTTGGGCGCTTTCATATAATATACAAATAGTCAGCGGTCTGATAAATACCATTTTGTCACCATGTGGTGGCCAACAAAAGTGACTCAAGTCAGTGGCAATTGCACATCAGCCTTTACCTCTATGACCTAATCCAATCAACCTTCCCTAGTCATGGTGCAGAAAAAAAAATTCAACCAGCACAAAAATTTAGCACACATGGTCACACATAACACAAACTGCTCATTGAACTTTGTGTATGTTCTAAAAAACGTCCAACCAGCATAAAAACTCAAAACTACACCTATTTAAATCCATTACATGGGATGATAGGAAAAATGCAAAACACTCTCTCCACACTTATCCATGTTTGGCGTATTTTAGCTGCTTGATATTTCTGACTGATTGCAAAAGTAGTCACAGAAGTAAAAAAGGTAGGGGTTGAATTTTAACACTCTTAACCAAGCAGGCACAAGACATTGATACAACGTTGATTATACATACCGTAATTTCCGGACTATAAGCCGCACCTGACTATAAGCCGCACCAGCTAAATTTAGGGAAAAATACAGATTGCTCCATATATAAGCCGCACCCGACTATAAGCCGCAGGGTTTTGATGTGTAATTACCATAGTATATAGGAGTTCTTGCTACCACGGAGGGGATTGTCGGGACAGAGATGACTGTTTGGGAACGCAAAGCGTCCCATTTATTAACTATAAATCTTTCAATCATTCAATCAAACTTTCACATCTTTGACATGGCGAACAGCATTCGTGCAGAGTACAAATAATACAACGGTGCAAAGTAATACAAAGTGCTCACCTGTACGTTATCGAAATAACCAGCCTACCGGTATATGAAAAGTCAGTCTTTAATCATTGTGTCATCGTCTTCCTCCTGTGTACTAAAACCACCGAAATCCTCTTCGTCGGTGTCCGAGAAGAACAGGCCGTAAATAAGCCGCACCCTTGTATAAGCCGCAGGGACCAGAACGAGGGGAAAAAGTAGCGGCTTATAGTCCGGAAATTACGGTATATGCTTTTTTTTAAACTGAAAAAACTGTTGTTTTTGTAAATTGAGACAACGGTGGATCCACGTTGTTGGGTGGGAAATGACCAAAATTCAAAGGTCAAATCAACGTCACAACCTGACATTGAATAAACGTTGTCAAAAAAGCATGTTGTTTCAACGTTGTATTTGTGTTGTAGAATATATGTCGGGAAATGACCAAAATTCAATGGTCAAATCAACGTCAGAGCCCAACATTGATTACACGTCGTCAAAAAGCATGTTGTTCCAACGTTAGGTTTGAGTTGCTCAACGTCAGGACCTAATTCAACAAGTTCTCAACGTTGTTTCAATGTCTTGTGCTTGCTGGGAATACCCAATTTATAATAATTAGAATTATATATAAATTATACTATTACAATAATATGTAATCATATATATGTATATATATGTATTTGTATGGATATATGCATGTGTGTGGATATATACATATATATAGGTACATATACAGTATTTATATGTATGTATATATATGCATATGTATGGATATATGCATGTGTGTGGATATATACATATATATAGATACATATCTTCTTTTTTTAATCCTTTTTTTTTTACTATTTATATTACTAAATTATTGTGTATGTACCTTATGGGATATGCTCCAATTTCGTTGTTCTTTGACCCTGTTCACTGTAATAATGACAAATAAAAACTCTATTCTCTCTATTCTATTCTATATATATATATATATATATATATATATATATATATATATATATATATATACACAGTATATACAATATATGCATAAACTGTAGTTACTTTGCATATAGTCGGCTTTCTGCCCCAGGCCACATTTTTTAAGCCAAGTCAAAAAGTTCGGACACCCCTGGGCTAATATATGGGGAAAAATTTTTTTTTTTCAAATTTAGTAGGTGCGGCTTATCTCCCGGTGCGCTCTGTAGTCCGGAAAATACGTTAAAAGCACAAACCTGTTCGTCTGAGCTGTTGTCCCGCTTTAAAATGCTTTTCCAGTGCTGGATCTCCGAGGCCTTGTCCTCGTGCACCTGGTCCAGGAAACGCTGCTCGGGTCTGAAAAAGAAAAAGTGTTTTCACGGCGTGGAAAAAATGCCATTTTTGCGTGGTGTGCGCTTCTTACATGCGAGTGCTGCTGGTGCGGTTGATGATGACAGACTTGCCCGTCTGGTCCACGTTGTGCTCCATGCCAAAGTAGGCCGCCACCCTGTGGACCAGCATGCGGTGGTAGGACGACATGTGAGGGAACTTCTTAAAGGGGCTGCAGGGAGGAAGTGGAAGTGTCAATCAAGTCATCCTCACATTCTTCATGGAAAACACAAGTGAGCCTATTTCATCTTTGATAGGATTTAGCAGGTAGAGTTCTTGGAACACGAACACACACACACACACACACACACACACACACACCCACACACACCTCTCGCCGGTGATGAAGTCGATCATGTCCTGCTCCAGCTTGAGCAGCATCATGCGGTCCCTGGGGTTCCGGTTCAGCGTGTCCCTGATGAACAGCTGCAGGTCGATGCCCGTCGAGTCGGTGTACTCCACGCTGCAGTCTACGAGCGACAGAGCGTTTGAAAAATATAAGAGCGCAATAAGCCAAGGCCTCGGGAGATGGAAGTGACAATTGATGACATTCATTACATCCTAGCTGGCTCTTAGAAGGGAGCCGGATCAGGAGGAGCCGTAACTTTCACAGAGCCGTTCAAAAGACTCGACTCGTTATTATAGTCCCTTTTTTTTTGTTTAACTGTTTTTTTCAATCACGGAAACAATCAGTAGCTGTTATGATACAGGAAGATGTGATACTGGAGAATTAAAATTTACAAAAATATAACTTTATTGGAATTGCAATTATTTTTAAATATTGGCTATAATTGTGTTTTGGTTTTGTTTTCATTCCTTAAAGTGGTGTCACATCCACATCCGTTGGATGCGACATCATTATTTAGAGCATTCCTCACCTACAAAAATGTGTAGCATTCTAACAATACAAAAAAATAAATATACAAATATTAAGTAAGAATGAAATGTATCGATAGATACAGAAAGTATAAATAAAAGGAAGACATAATAAACATGTGAATAAAAAAAATGGACCGTATTAGCCTACCCAGTGTGTGTACGCTTGAACTACTTTACATATCAGAACATAAAAACAGAAAAAAGTATACAAATCAATAAATTAACAAACAATGCGTGTGCATAAAAAAGGCTGGCAACTGCGAATCAGTTCCTCATCGAAAAAGCCATTCAAAAGACCCGTCTCGTAGTAATAGTTTTTTGTTTGTTTAACTCCTTAATCTAATCCTTATAAGATTAGAAGATGTGTAACATTATCTTTTACATTTACACAAATATTACTTTTGGTGTGAATTATTCCAAAATATTGGCTATAATTGTTATTATTGTTTTGTTTCCATTCCTTGAGGTGGTGCCACATCCACATTCCACATGCTTTGACTGTTAATTTTCCCTTACATTAAAAACTACGTAGCACAAGAGCATTATAACAATACAGGAAAAAATGCTCAAATAATAAGTAAGAGTAAAATGTATGTAACAAGTATCAATACAGAAAATGGGATAAAAATAAATAAATACAAATAATTACAAGTAAAAATAATTTTAAAAAGGGAATCCAAATGCTGCCATGTTTTCCTTGACGAGTCGGGTGACGCTGCATCTGAATGTGCATAAAAAACTCCTCTCAAACGAATGGCTTGAAACTGTGAGTCGGTTCTCATCGTTCACTTGAAAGAGCCGTTCAAAAACCTTGTCTCGTTATTGTATTTTTTTTTTGTTTGGCTGTTTTTTTTCAGTTATAAGATTAGAAGATGTGCAACAGAATCAGTTAATGTATACAAATATTACTTTATTGGTGGGAATTGTTTTGAAATATTGGCTATATTTTTTTACTTTGGTTTTCATTCCTTAAGGTGGTGCCACATCCACATGCTTTGACTGGGACATTATTCTGATTTTTTAAAAGTAGCACGAGAGCATTTTAGCATTACAGGAAAACATACACAAATAATAAGTAAGAATAAAATGTTTTTAAAAACTCTAAATAAAAGTGTGAAAATATGAGGAAAAAAACTGTATGGTATTACCCTACTTTAACTACTTTACTATCAGAACAATGAACCAGAAACGTGGCTACAATTTAATTTAAAAAAATATATAAATACTAGTAAAAATAATAAAAAAGGGACTCCAAATGCTGCTATGTTTTCTTTGACTAGTCGGGTGATGCCCGTGTATAAAAAAACGACTCTCAAACGAATGGCTCGCAACTGTGAGTCGGTTGTCGTGGTTCACTTCAAAGAGCCGTTCAAAAAACATGACTTATATTTTTTTTGTTTAAATGATTATTTTTCCACGTAAACAATTACTGAAAACAGTTATAACCCAGCAGGCACAAGACATTGAAACAATGAGGTCCTGACGTTGAGCAACTCAAACGTTGAAACAAGATGCCTTTTTGACGACGTTTAATCAACGTTGGGTTCTGACCATTGAATTTTGGTCATTTCCCAACCACTATTCTACAACACAAACACAACGTTGAAACAACATGCTTTTTGACAACGTTTATTCAATGTCAGGTTGTGACGTTGATTTGACCTTTGAAATTTGGTCATTTGCCAACCGACAACGTTCTAATGTTAAACACCAACGTTGTCTCAAATTATAAATACAACTATTTTGCAACCTTGTTTAATCGATTTAAACTATTATACAAACATGGGGTCTGGTTCAAATATAGAGATGAGGGTCTTTAAATTGACCTGCTGCTATACTCTGTCTCAAAGTGTTAACATAGAATAGAATAGATAGAATAGAAAGTACTTTATTAGTCCCTGGGGGAAATTCAGCACCACAGTTCGCTCACAATAGACAGTAATAATAATAAATAATATATATAATATATTATATACACTACCGTTCAAAAGTTTGGGGTCACCCAAACAATTTTGTGGAATAGCCTTCATTTCTAAGAACAAGAATAGACTGTCGAGTTTCAGATGAAAGTTCTCTTTTTCTGGCCATTTTGAGCGTTTAATTGACCCCACAAATGTGATGCTCCAGAAACTCAATCTGCTCAAAGGAAGGTCAGTTTTGTCGCTTCTGTAACAAGCTAAACTGTTTTCAGATGTGTGAACATGATTGCACAAGGGTTTTCTAATCATCAATTAGTCTTCTGAGCCAATGAGCAAACACATTGAACCATTAGAACACTGGAGTGATAGTTTCTGGAAATGGGCCTCTATACACCTATGTAGATATTGCACCAAAAACCAGACATTAGCAGCTAGAATAGTCATTTACCACATTAGCAATGTATAGAGTGTATTTCTTTAAAGTTAAGACTAGTTTAAAGTTATCTTCATTGAAAAGTACAGTGCTTTTCCTTCAAAAATAAGGACATTTCAATGTGACCCCAAACTTTTGAACGGTAGTGTATATAATATAAATATATTCTACATATACTCTACATTTAAGTGCAGTCAAGGAACATATGCATTATATGCATTATACATGTGCTCAATGTTTCCTTGCCATTATTGCTATGTTGTCTATTACCATTGTTGGTATATTCATTATTCCTACATTGTTGATACAAATTATTATTACAGTGTAAAAATTATTGTTACCTGTGGTAATGCCACTATGATACACCATCTGTATTATAATCCTTGAACAAAGTAAGAGTGAAACTCATGTGAATAGTCACTGAATGGAGAACTGGGGGTGGGATTAAATAAATGATCTTCTTCCCACTCCCTTTCAGGCAAAAACTGGACAATCATGAATTACATACTATACATTACCTTTTGCACTATATTAATTTATATTATTATGTGTTGTCAACTTTGTACTTTTTTATGTCATTGCCTGAAATAAATGAAAATGAATAAAAGTCCATTTTAAAGGACATGTTAGTATAATCAATGTCTTGTGCCTGCTGGGAAGCTTAGAAGATGTGGAACAGAATGATTACAATTTACACAAATATTACTTAATTTGTGGGAATTATTCTGAAATATTGGCTATCATTTTTATTTATGTTCTGTTAAATAAAAAACGAGGACATAATAGAAATGTGAATAAAAAAATGTAACAGTATCAATTACCAGTTGCCAGTCGGGTGTATCTGTATGTTCATAAAAAATGTCTCTCAAACGAAATGGCTGGCAACTGCGAATCGGTTCTCGCGAAAGATCTGTTCAAAAGACCCGACTCGTTGGCCATTTCTACTCCTCTGTGAGACGCACCTTTGGAGAGTTTTTCCTGCTGCTCCTCTTCCTTGGAGGGAGCGGAGTGGTCCTGGTTGCAGGTGGGCGAGGTGATGCGAGTGGTCTGCGAGGGGAAGGAGGAAGTGATGAGCGGCGTGGCGAGGAGGAAGAAATGCGGAGGCGTTACCTGCTGCTCTTCCTTCGACTCCTCGCACACGGCCATACTGCGCACGAGCTTGCCCCTGGCCTGGACAACAGCGAACAAAAACGTTTTTATCCGGCTGCCGAGTCACGTGAAGCGGGATTGTTGGCGCTTACCTTGGCTTTTTTCTTTGGCGGGTTGCAAAGTGTCTGCGAGCGACAATATATGAATATGATATTCATGTGTGGTACATTATTCATGCGCTACACGGGGCGTACCTGCAGCTCCGGATTGCTGCCATCGTCTTGTTTGGGAGTGCTGCAGAGGGGGCGCACAAAAGGAGGAGGTGTGGAGCGGCTGATGACATCACACGACGGCACGTGGCGGGCGTCGTCGACCTCGACCGCTGCGTCCATCGTACGTCTGCGCCGCACGCGGAGCCTCAGTTTGGCTTTTTTATTGTTGCACTTGTGTGTGCGCGTGTGTGTGTGTGTGCACATACCTATGTGGAGTTGTTCAGTGGAGAGCCTCGCAGGTGGATGATGAGGTCATATATCCCATGTTCCCACGGGGCAGCCAGAAACGCAATTATCCTCTTTCGCCTCGCTACTCGTCCTCACGTTGCTTTGGCGCTCTCTGGGTGGGGAAAAAAATGCCTGAAGAGAAAAAAAAATTGTTATTGGTTTGTTATTTTACATCAAACACACAGACACACACACACTCCTACACAACAGCTGCTGCAGCACAAAGGCATAGCTGCTGGGGATGACATGGAGTCGCAAAGCTTAAGTGTGTGTGTGTGTGTGTGTGTGTGTGTGTGTGTCCTCCGTACAAGCTTTCCAAACGCCCTCCTGGCCTGACAGCTAATTGCTACTTAAAGCCTGTTACAGTTAGTGTGTGTGTGTCTCCGTAGACCTATCAGCATGTGCGGCTTGTGTATTTACATACATAGATATGTATATTTGTATATATATATATATTCTAGGGCTGCAACTAACGGTTCATTTGATAATCGAATAATCTGTCGATTATTACTTCGATTGATCGATTAATAATCGGATAAAAGAGACAAACTACATTTATATCCTTTCCAGTATTTTATTGGGAAAAAAACAGCATACTGGCACCATACTTATTTTGATTATTGTTTCTCAGCTGTTTGTACATGTTGCAGTTTATAAATAAAGGTTTATAAAAAATTTTTTTAAAAATGCCTCTGCGCATGTGCATAGCATAGATCCAACAAATCGATGACTAAATTAATCGCCAACTATTTTTATAATCAATTTAATTGATTAGTTGTTGCAGCCCTAATATATATATATATATATATATATATATATATATATATATATATATATATATATACACTGTACACACATACACACACACACACATATACACTACCGTTCAAAAGTTTGGGGTCACCCAAACAATTTTGTGGAATAGCCTTCATTTCTAAGAACAAGAATAGACTGTCGAGTTTCAGATGAAAGTTCTCTTTTTCTGGCCATTTTGAGTGTTTAATTGACACCACAAATGTGATGCTCCAGAAACTCAATCTGCTCAAAGGAAGGTCAGTTTTGTAGCTTCTGTAACGAGCTAAACTGTTTTCAGATGTGTGAACATGATTGCACAAGGGTTTTCTAATCATCAATTAGCCTTCTGAGCCAATGAGCAAACACATTGTACCATTAGAACACTGGAGTGATAGTTGCTGGAAATGGGCCTCTATACACCTATGTAGATATTGCACCAAAAACCAGACATTTGCAGCTAGAATAGTCATTTACCACATTAGCAATGTATAGAGTGTATTTCTTTAAATTTAAGACTAGTTTAAAGTTATCTTCATTGAAAAGTACAGTGCTTTTCCTTCAAAAATAAGGACATTTCAATGTGACCCCAAACTTTTGAACGGTAGTGTATGTAAATATATTAAGGGTGTAAAAAATATATCTATTTTGAATTGAATCGTGATTTTTGTTAGTAACGATTCTTAATCAACTAAAAAAAATCTTAGATTTTTTTTTTTTTTTTTTTCAATCTGTCCTGTCCAGCCACTCAGTCAAATGATATTGTTGATGTGGATGATCATATCTGCTGTACAGATTTACTTTAGAAAAAAAATCATATTTGTACATATCGTATTTGCTGATGTTGCTCTATTGTTGTGTTTGCTGTAGTTGTTTTTGTCTCTCTGTCTAATCCCCCTCTTGTCCCCACAATTTTCCCCTCTGTCTTCCTTTTTTCCTCTTTCTATCCCCTCCTGCTCCGGCCCGGCTGCACCAAATGATAATATAAATACATTTAATAAAGTCAAATACAAATAAGGCACTTTTGTAAAGTAAATCTGAACAGCCGATATGGGCATCTACATCTACTATATCAGGGGAGTCCAAAGTGCGGCCTGGGGGCCATTTGCGGCCCGCAGCTAATTGTTTACCGGCCCGCCACACATTCTGCAAAAATTGCAAAATTGATAATATTGCAAAAATTAAAAAAAAAACATTTAAAAAAAGTAGAATGAGATGAAATCTAACAAGAAAAAGTTGCAACGTTGACACAAAGCTGCCATGCAGGCTGTTTTTTTTCTTTTGTCTTTGTTTATTTTTCTTTTTTTTTGCCATTGCTAAAAAAAAAAAAAAGACTAAAAATCTATGTTATAATGAATTATTACTTAAAAAATATCACTTTAAAATGTTTTATGTGGAATAATAAAAATATTGCATATATTTTGTGGTTGCCATAAAAAACAAAGTTTTATTTGACAAAAGAGCATAATACAAACAAAATAATAGTTCAAACGTAAAATCGACAGATATATCTGAAGTTGATCTCGTAATTTAAGTGTTAAAAGTAAAAAAAAAACTAATAAAAATGTATCACTTTATGAGTGGGGGACCTTTTGGATCCCAAATACATTTAGTAGGATTTTATTTAACATTTCACTGTGATTACTCAAAAATATTAAATAATTAAAATCAATGGTGTCCTGCATTATTGATCTTTTAAGGCTCTAATTACTAAATACTGCATATTTCAGTTTTACTATAAAAAACAAAGTTGTCTTTGACAGAAAAGGCATAAAACCTTTTTTTTTTTTTACTTTATATCAACCTGAAGTTGATATAGAGATTTACTGTAAGCGTTAAATAAAAAACAATAATAATTTGACTTATTTTTTTCATTTTAATGACTGAGACCCCTTATGGTCCCCGGGAGCCCTAAAGGTTTAAAAAAAAAAAATCATATATTTTGTTAAGGTTTGAAAATGAAAAATATCAAAATGGCCCCCGCATGCTTAAATTTTTCCGTGTACGGCCCTCAGTGGAAAAAGTTTGGACACCCCTGTACTATATGATTTGCCTGAGAAGCTGGACAGGACAAAAAAAAAAAAAAAAGAAAAAAAAAGTGTTGGATTGCCTTATTTCTGTTTGACTTTATTACATTTTGGGGTCGCATTTTGTTAAACAAAACCAGTTTTCTTTTAAGTAATATAAACATTTATCAGAGCCGTTTATCTATTTTGTGGAGGAATGTAATCAATCATAGAACTGGCAATCAATGTTATTAAAAAAGTATTTATTTTGAATCAAGAATTGTTTTGTTATCGTTATCCTCAAGAATCGCATTGAATTGTGTGGTTCCCAAAAGATTCACAGCCTTAATATATAATACATATACATATATATATATATGTATATATATGTGTGTGTGTGTCTGTGTTTGAACGTGTCCGGGAGCTTTTCTTAGAAGCAGCAGCTGTGCCGAGCATCATCCGATACGCCAGTGTAAAATATTCCCGGAATACCGAGACCGCTCTCTGATCCCAGCGGTTGGCGAGGCTGAAGACGCACACATGCACCCGTGCAAGGGGGAGATGCAAAAGGGCCGCCGCCGCATTCCGTTAAAAGACGTAGCTCCGGGGGACGTTTAGTCCCGCCGCACCTGAAACGCGATAATGAGCTGCGAGGATGCAGAGTCCCCAAACGTTCTGGTTCAACACCCGGTGGGTGTGTGTGTGTGTGTGTGTGTGTGTGTGTGTGTGTGTGTGTGTGTGTGTGTGCGCGTGTGCTCATTTAAGACGGCGTTAGCTGTCGCTTTTCTACAGAAGAAGAAGAATTGACACAGCAGAGAAATAGTGAGTGTTCTGATTAGAATCCAAAGTACAACAACGCTGCGGTCGTTCTTGCAGTCCTAGAAAATTGCACATTTTATGCAAAGTAGTATGAGAATGGATGGATGCAGTACTAGAATGCTGCACTTAGTATGTTAAGTAGTATGAGGAGGAATGGATATAGTACTAGAATGTTGTACATGGTATGTTAAGTAGTATGAGGATGGATGGATGTAGTACTAGAATGTTGCACATGGTATGTTAAGTAGTATGAGGATGGATGCAGTACTAGAATGTTGCACATGGTATGTTAAGTAGTATGAGGAGGGATGAATGCAGTACTAGAATGTTGCACATGGTATGTTAAGTAGTATGAGGAGGGCTGGATGCAGTATTAAGTACTACAACACTGAAAAAAGTATGTAAAGTCGTATGAGGATGGATGCAGTATTAAGTACTACAACATTGCACCTGGTATGTTAAGGAGTATGAAGATGGATGCAGTATTAAGCACTACACACAACGTTGCACATGGTCTGTAAAGTAGTATGAGGATGGATGCAGTATTAAGTACTACAACATTGCACATGGTATGTAAAGTAGTATGAAGATGGATGCAGTATTAAGTACTACATACAATGTTGCACATGGTATGTAAAGTAGTATGAGGATGGATGCAGTATTAAGTATTACAACATGGCGCATGGTATGTAAAGTAGTATGAGGATGATGCAGTATTAAGTACTACAATGTTGCACATGGTATGTAAAGTAGTATGAGGATGGATGCAGTATTAAGTATTACATCGTGCTGCATGGTATGTAAAGTAGTATGAGGATGATGCAGGTACTACAACATTGCACATTGTGTGTAAATTAGTATGAGTATGGCCGCAGTATTAAGTACTACAATGTTGCACATGGTAAGTAAAGTAGTATGAGGATGGATGCAGCATTAAGTACTACAACATTGCACATGGTATGTAAAGTAGTATGATGATGGATGCAGTATTAAGTACTACAATGTTGCACATGGTATGTCAAGTAGTATGAGGATGGCCGCAGTATTAAGTACTACAACATTGCACATGGTATGTAAAGTAGTATGATGATGGATGCAGTATTAAGTACTACAATGTTGCACATGGTATGTCAAGTAGTATGAGGATGGCCGCAGTATTAAGTACTAGTGTTGCACATGGTAAGTAAAGTAATATGAGGATAGATGCAGTATTAAGTACTACAATGTTGCACATGGTATGTTAAGTACTATGAGGATGGATGCAGTATTAATTACTACAATGTTGCACATGGTATGTAAAGTAGTATGAGGATGGATGCAGTATTACGTATTACATCGTGCTGCATGGTATGTAAAGTAGTATGAGGATGATGCAGGTACTACAACATTGCACATTGTATGTAAATTAGAATAAGGATGTCCGCAGAATTAAGTACTACAATGTTGCACATGGTAAGTAAAGTAGTATGAGGATGCATGCAGTATTAAGTACTACAATGTTGCACATGGTATGTCAAGTAGTATGAGGGTGGAGGCAGTATTAAGTACTACAATGTTGCACATGGTATGTCAAGTAGTATGAGGATGGATGCAGTATTAACTACTACAATGTTGCACATGGTATGTTAAGTAGTATGAAGATGGATGCAGTATTAAGCATTACAACATACTGCATGGTATGTAAAGTAGTATGAGTATGGTGCAGTATCAAGTACTACAACATTGCACATTGTATGTAAATTAGTATGAGGATGGCCGCAGTATTAAGTACTACAATGTTGCACATGGTATGTTAAGTAGTATGAAGATGAATGCAGTATTAAGTACTACATACAATGTTGCACATGGTATGTAAAGTAGTATGAGGATGGATGCAGTATTAAGTATTACATCGTGCTGCATGGTATGTAAAGTAGTATGAGGATGATGAAGGTACTACAACATTGTACATTGTATGCAAATTAGTATGAGTATGGCTGCAGTATTAAGTACTACAATGTTGCACATGGTAAGTAAAGTAGTATGAGGGTGGATGCAGTATTAAGTACTACAATATTGCACATGGTATGTAAAGTAGTATGAGGCTGGATGCAGTATTAAGTACTACAATGTTGCACATGGTATGTCAAGTAGTATGAGGCTGGATGCAGTATTAACTACTACAATGTTGCACATAGTATGTTAAGTAGTATGAAGATGGATGCAGTATTAACTACTACAATGTTGCACATGGTATGTTAAGTAGTACAAAGATGGGTGCAGTATTAAGTACTACATACACAATTGCACATGGTATGTAAAGTAGTGAGGATGGATGCAGTATTAAGTACTACAACATTGCACATGGTATGTAAAGTAGTATGAGGATGGATGCAGTATTAAGTACTACAATGTTGCACATGGTATGTCAAGTAGTATGAGGATGGATGCAGTATTAAGTACTACAACATTGCACATGGTATGTAAAGTAGTATGAGGACGTATGCAGTATTAAGTACTACAACATTGCACATGGTATGTCAAGTAGTATGAGGATGGATGCAGTATTAAGTACTACAACATTGCACATGGTATGTAAAGTAGTATGAGGACGTATGCAGTATTAAGTACTACCATGTTGCACATGGTATGTAAAGGAAGGTGAGATGCACGCAGAGGATGAGGCTCTTCAGGGTTATAGTGGTGAAGCAAGAAGGCGACAGGGCGGAAGTAGTGGTGGGGGGTTCGACTCCGGCCCCATCTTGGAGCTGCATAAGTCGCCCGGGGAGGAGGTGTGACACCATCATTAGCGCGTGACGGATGGCGGCGGCAGGCGAGGAGCGCCAGCTTCGGCGGCATCATCATCATCATCATCATCATCATCATCATCCATCTGCCGCCTTGGAGCCGCTTCCTCACCAGGACGCCTTTCTTGCGCCGCCAGCAACACGGACACAGGCGCCTCCCCCCTCACCCTCCTCCTCCCCAGTCCAGAACCTGCGCACCTTCAGCGCAACAAAGACATCAGTGGAGGTGGTTTGTGTGTTCTGGTCAGCCCGTGATGGAATCTCCATGTCGGGTGCAACATCTCGCACTTGAACTTGAGCAAAGAGAAAGTGGAAATAGTTGTGAGCGCACCTGTGCAGCTTGTGGCGAGTGACAGCTGCGTCAGGGGGGGGGGGAACCTGCCCGCATTGCATCCTTCTGCAGCCTGGTGGTTTTTAAAAAAAAAAAAAAAAAAGCCACCTTGCTCCGTCCGGTCGTGGTCGTGACACATCTGTGGTGGTCTCACGTCGGGCGCAAAGTTACAAAAAGCAGGTGTCACGCTCAACGCGCATGAATTAAACCACCCAGACGCTCCACTTTTCCCTGGACCGGACGACCGGTGTGTCGCGTTACTGTTGACCCGGGCCCGGCTTGACAACGCCGGCTATTTTTACACGGAGGCGGCGGGGCGCGTAGGAGGAGGAGGAGGGGGGGGGGGACCTGCTGCTGCGGGGCTTCAACCGGCTGTCAACGCACGGTCCGGTTGTTAAACACACGCCGACCGAACGGTACAATAAACGGATGACAATAAATAGGAAAAAAAGGGGGTGAAATAATGGCGTTAATACGCGTTTGCTCTCCGGACTTCCGGTGCTAAGTTAGCTAACAACTGCGAGCTTCGTTGGAAGAAAATAAACGATTCTCTGTTAAAAAACAACAACAACAACAACAACCGTGAGTTCGTCCCAAGAGGCGGTGTTGGGAGAGATGCTTGCTGGAGTGTGTGTGTGTGTGTCTTACCGGCAGGTGCTGGAGGTCTGCTGCCGACGTGAAGATGCGCGCTGCGGGATGATTGTGAGGCGGTCGCTGCTCCTCCTCCGCCTTTTGCTCCAGGAGGGGAGGGGCGGGGGGAAAGGGGGCGGGGTCCACCCCCCGGCACGAGGAGCGCGCTCACCTGGCCACGCCCACTTCCTGTAACACAACAACAACAACAACAACACGCCAGAAATGTGCACACTCATGACGGGAACCATGCAGTACATGTCAGCTGGACGTACACACTATGCAGACATGATGTACTTTTACAAACCTCTTTTTCTTTTCATGATGAAAAGAGGTTGGGGGCAACTTGTCAGCCTGGAAGGGTTTAGTTGCCCTTTGTCGTATGTTAGCACACATATCATACATGTATAAGACCTGCTAGTATATAAGACATGTTAACATACATATAATACATATATAAGACATGTTAGTATACATGTAATACATATATAAGACATGTTAGAATACATGTAATACATATATAAGACATGTTAGCACACATATAATACATGTATAAGACTTGCTAGTATATAAGACATGTTAGCATACATGTAATACATATATAAGACATGCTAGCATGCATGTAATACATATATAAGACATGCTAGCATGCATGTAATACATATATAAGACATGTTAGCACACATATAATACATGTATAAGACCAGCTAGTATATAAGACATGTTAACATATATATAATACGTATATAAGACATGTGAGCATACATATAATACGTATATAAGACATGTTAGCATACAAGTAATACATATATAAGACATGTTAACATACAAGTAATACATATATAAGACATGTTAACATACAAGTAATACATATATAAGACATGCTAGCATACATGTAATACAATATTATCAAAAGTTTTATAGTCATAAGTGTAAGTAAGTAGTTTGGTTTGATGTCGGCCATGTTTTTCAATAATCTTAATGTGCTATGTGTAACACATTTTGTAATAGATGTTGGTACTTGACGCATGTAGCATTTTAGCATGCTAGCTTTTTAAAAAAAAATTTTTTAGCTAATGTAGCTCATTTAATTTTTATGTTTTATGCCAAGGCAAAGTTGAAGCAAGCAGGAAGTCAGCCATCTGTACAGCAGGTGAGCAATTATGATGTGGTATGCAGTGCATTGGGTAAGTATTTACAGCGCTTCATATTCATTCATTTTGGACTCAAAATTCTACACACAATGACTACGTGAAAACATTCTTTTTTTTTTTTTTTACTTTTTTTTTAGAAACATTGATAAATGTACATGCTTATGTTAGAATGCTAGAATTTTTAACACATTTGGTCAGGTACACACCTTAAAGTAATATATTTTGGGACTTGATGCATGTAGTATTTTAGCATGGTATTTCGTTTAGCTAATGTAGCTCATTTGATTTTTGTATTTTATGCCAAGGCAAAGTTGAAGCAAGCAGGAAGTCAGCCATGTTTAAATCAGGTGAGCAATAATAAAATCTGATTGATCTCCAGTGTGCTCCTTTCCTCCATGGTAACAGTTCTCGAGGTGTAAAGCCGATTTTTTTGACTTGTTAATTGTTTCTCAGCATCCATCAGCGACACATTGTTGGTATTATTAGCAGTGTCGCTAATTAGCACATAGCAAGAAGCTCCACTTCACCCGGTATTTATCCACATAAGCACTTCCTAGAACTTTATGCAAATGAATCGGCTCAGTTCTTATTAATTGTAGCCTCGTTCAAGTGCACATTCATTCATTCATTCATTCAGGCTGTCCATTATTCAAAGAGGCAATTAGACGTCATGTGACCTGCCAGCCATCCAATAAGTGATAAATGGAGCCCCAAGGAGAGGGAAAAACTTTTTGTCTCAAGTAAGAAAATGACTCGTGGCTTTTTGTGACAAAACTCCAGTGAAGATTGTCCTCTTTGTTTCATTGTCTCCTAAATAATACTTCATCTTGTAGAGTACTACGGGAGCACAATTCTGTCCGAGACAATCGTAAATGCTACAATATTAATATTTCATTGTTACAAGTCTCTTAAAAGAGTGTGGCAATTTACTAGGAGTTTGCACCAGAAGATCACAATGATTCATGTTAAACTGTCATATTTGTCCAACTACAGTACTTGGAAAACCTTGTGGTTTATTTCATGAGGATATATATATATATATATATATATATATATATATATAAATAAATATATTTATTGTGCATATACGGTAATTTCATATGAACAGCGTATTACATTTAATGTACTATATACATAGTACATACAGATACATATATACATACACACATAAACACAGTTATACACACATGCATACATTTTCTTATGTATAAATATATACACATACATACATATATAAATACAGATACATATATACATACACACATAAATACATTTATACACACATACATACATTTTCTACCGTTTGTCCCTCTCGGGGATGTATAAATATATACATATATAAATACAGAAATATATATATTTATGCACACACATACATACATACATTTTCTACCGTTTGTTCCTCTCGGGGATGTATAAATGTATACACATACAAACATATATAAATACAGATACATATAAATACATTTATGCACACACATACATAAAAATTCTACCGTTTGTCCCTCTCGGGGATGTATAAATACATACATATATAAATACAGATACATACATACATTTATGCACACACATACATTTTCTACCGTTTGTTCCTCTCGGGGATGTATAAAAATATACACATACATACATATATAAATACAGATACATATATACATACACACATAAATACATGTATACACACATACATACATACATATTCTACCTTTTGTCCCTCTCTGGGATGTATAAATACATACATATATAAATACAGATACATATAAATACATTTATGCACACACATACCTACGTTTTCTACCGTTTGTTCCTCTCGGGGATGTATAAATATATACACATACATAAATATATAAATACAGATACATATATACATAAATACATACACACATACATTTTCTACCGTTTGTCCCTCTGAGGGATGTATAAATATATACATATATAAATACAGATACATATATACATACACACATAAATACATTTATACACACATACATACATTTTCTACCGTTTGTCCCTCTTGGGGATGTATAAATATATACATATATAAATACAGATACATATATACATATGAATACATTTTATACCGTTTGTTCCTCTCGGGGATGTATAAATATATACACATACATACATATATAAATACAGATACATATATACATACACATACATATGTAGACACGCATATATACATTTTCTACTGTTTGTCCCTCTCGGGGATGTATAAATACATACATATATAAATACACATACATATAAATACATTTATGCACACACACACATACAGTACATACATTTTCTACCGTTTTTGTCCTCTCTGGGATGTATAAATATATACACATACATACTGTACATATATAAATACAGATACATATATACATACACACATATACATTTATGCACACACATACATACATACATACATTTTTTACTGTTTGTCCTTCTCGGGGATGTATAAATATATACACATACATACATATATAAATACAGATACATATATACATACACACATACTGTATACATTTATACACACATACATATGTAGACACGCATACATACATGTTCTACTGCTTGTCCCTCTCGGGGATGTATAAATACATACATATATAAATACACATACATATAAATACATTTATGCACACACATACATACAGTACATACATTTTCTACCGTTTTTCCCTCTAAGGGATGTATAAATATATACACATACATACTGTACATATATAAATACAGATATATATATACATACACACATATACATTTATGCACACACATACATACATTTTTTACTGTTTGTCCTTCTCGGGGATGTATAAATATATACATATACATACATATATAAATACAAATACATACACACACACACACACACATTTTCTACCGTTTGTCCCTCTTGGGGATGCATAAATATATACATATACCTACATATATAAATACAGATACATATGTACATACACACAAATACATTTATACACACATATTATACATACATAGATACATTTTCTACCGTTTGTCCCTCTCGGGGTTGTATAAATATATACATATACATACATATATAAATATATACACAATACATACATACATACATACTCTTCCTGTCATTAGGAGAATATGCACAGAAAAAGGCTCTGCCTTTTGCTAGCGGGGTTTTTGATAAATTTGACGATTTTTGACCACTGATTTGTGATCACTGCCACAGGAGAATGACCTGGCATCTTCAGACCGCTTTTGGTCCGGTGAGAGGCATAGAATTGCTGAAATAGGGCGAGTTGGAGGAGCCGTTAGCCTCAAGCCGACGGCCCCCACCGCAAGTCAAAGCGGTTGCCGAGCAACCAGAAGCTACGGCGAGTGTTTGAAGCGTTTTTTTTCCGACGACACAAAACGACATAAGTTGACAGGCTTAAGGTAGGAAATTGTTGGAAGTAAACAAGTTAAAAGTCAAAGAAGCAACCGTCGTTAGCGAGCTGATACGAGCCGCCAAAGAGGCACTGACGTCAGCGAGCAGCTGCGATGTCAAAATCGAAAAGAAAAACTCAAACCCTGAAACCTTCGGTGTGATCTGTAACAACTGAGTCTCTGGATAAAGGGCACGAGGGGAAGCAAGACTTGATGCTACAAAAAACATAGACGACATAGAAAATGCAAGATTAAATCACAAAGCGGACCTGATTGTTATGTTCTGTTGGTGTTGAACCCCAAGATGCAGAGATGGGGCCACAGTAATGAGGCAAACAGGAAGTACCACTGAAAATAAATAAGAGAACTGGAAAGGAAACAGTAAAGAAAATAAAGTCCAAACTGTCATGACACTGGAAAGACTAACAGGAGAACTAAAAAGAAGATCTGAGAAAAACAACATCAGAATACAAAGGTCTGAGAAGTCTGCAGGAAAATATAGAAAGTCTGCAAAGTCAGAATAATAAAACAAGAAAGGATTTTCAGGAAATGCACCATGAGGTGACGATTCTCCAAAAAGAAGTTATTGCAGTGAAATGAGACAACAACATGCTGAGGAATGCCATAGATGAAATGCATCAGGATGAACAAATGAATGACAGGGCACCGAATTAAGCCAAGATCCTCCACCAGAGCTGTGAATAATGAAGCAGAACCAGATGTAATGGATGTTGCCTCAACAGAACAGCAAGTGGTCAACTTTCTGCAATCAAAGGAAATTGAAGTGGACGTTGACACCATGGAAGCATGCATCCCACTGAATGGAAGAAACACCACCACCACCACTCCGGCCATCCACGTGAAACTTGTTAACAGAAAATCTAAAATGGCACTGCTGAAACAGGGAGAGAAGCTGAAGGGTACACACGTGTACATGAATGAGCACCACACAAAACTCACTTCTGAAATCGCCAAGAAAGCATGCGACTTGAGAACGCAAGGAGCAATCGAGGGAACTTGGGAGCGCCAACTGTCAAATCTACATCAAGCTGAATGGCGGTCCAGAAGTGAGAGTACTTGTTGTCAAAGACATCGAGGACCTGGACAAATATTACAGTTGACACTGCTTCCATGGTTAGGGTTAGTACACCAATTACTTACTTCACCAATTATTCATTTTTGAATTCTATTATTTATGGAGTATATTGTGAACAAATTGAGAACAGGAAGTGAACAAAAGTGTAAGCAATTGCTATGTAATGGAAAAGGGGTAGATTAAAAAGGATCTGTTTCTTCCTACTCCTTTTCGAACATGTTGAAAGGAGAAACTGGAAATTGTGATGTATCATGTTAGAATTGTGTGCATGTTCGAAATAAACTAACCATAAACCATCATACGTATAAATACTGTATATACGTACATATATACACTACCGTTCAAAAGTTTGGGGTCACATTGAAATGTCCTTATTTTTGAAGGAAAAGCACTGTACTTTTCAATGAAGATAACTTTAAACTAGTCTTAACTTTAAAGAAATACACTCTATACATTGCTAATGTGGTAAATGACTATTCTAGCTGCAAATGTCTGGTTTTTGGTGCAATATCTACATAGGTGTATAGAGGCCCATTTCCAGCAACTATCACTCCAGTGTTCTAATGGTACAATGTGTTTGCTCATTGGCTCAGAAGGCTAATTGATGATTAGAAAACCCTTGTGCAATCATGCTCACACATCTGAAAACAGTTTAGCTCGTTTCAGAAGCTACAAAACTGACCTTCCTTTGAGCAGATTGAGTTTCTGGAGCATCACATTTGTGGGGTCAATTAAACGCTCAAAATGGCCAGAAAAAGAGAACTTTCATCTGAAACTCGACAGTCTATTCTTGTTCTTAGAAATGAAGGCTATTCCACAAAATTGTTTGGGTGACCCCAAACTTTTGAACGGTATTGTATAAACACACATATATGCATAGATACATATATAGTAGGGCTGCGAATCTTTGGGTGTCCCACAATTCGATTCAATGTCGATTCTTGGGGTCACGATTCGATTATACATCGATTTTTTTCGATTCAACGCGATTCTCGATTCAAAAACGATATTTTTCCGATTCAATGCAATTCTCTATTCATTGAATACATAGATTTCAGCAGGATCTACCCCAGTCTGCTGACATGCAAGCAGAGTAGTAGATTTTTGTAAAAAGCTTTTATAATTGTAAAGGACAATGTTTTATCAACTGATTGCAATAATGTAAATTTGTTTTAACTATTAAATGAACCAAAAATATGACTTATTTTATCTTTGTGAAAATATTGGACACAGTGTGTTGTCAAGCTTATGAGATGCGATGCGAGTGTAAGCCACTGTGACACTATTGTTCTTTTTTTATAAATGTCTAATGATAATGTCAATGAGGGATTTCTAATCACTGCTATGTTGAAATTGTTACTAATATTGATACTGTTGTTGATAATATTCATTTTTGTTTCACTACTTTTGGTTTGTTCTGTGTCGTGTTTGTGTCTCCTCTCAATTGCTCTGTTTATTGCACTTCTGAGTGTTGCCGGGTCGGGTTTGGTTTTGGAATTGGATTGCATTGTTATGGTATTGCATTGTATTATTTTGTTGGATTGATTAATAAAAATAAAATAAAATAAAATAAAAAAATAATAAAAAAAGAAAAAATACAAATAAAAATCGATTTTTGAAAAATGAGAATCGATACTGAATCGTACATTATGAGAGTCGCGATTTGAATTTGAATCGATTTTTTCCCACACCCCTAATATATACAAACGTATATAATATATACACACCGCGGTAATGCGAAAACTGTGATTCCTCCATCATCGTGAGTAATCTGATGACGCTGTAATTATTACACGCTGCAGACGCCAAACAGCACGAGTACAAAAGTGGACCGACAAAATATTACGTACACTTTGCATAAAAGGAGTTTTTTTATCCACCGAAACACTTCAACATTAAAATAGCACATTAATAAATAAATAAATAAATAAATAACAGTCCACATTAATGTGGCTAAATGTCTGTTTATAAAAACAGACATGTTTTTGTTAACGTCAACTTGATGTGTGTTTTAATAAACATGTTAAGTAAATAGTCCCTTCTTTCTTAAATCTCTTTGCACATGCAAATTAAACATTATTAATATTGATTAAAAATGTGTATTCATCAATCAAAATGTATCTACAGTAACCCTAAGATCTAACTACAATCTGATAAAAAAAAAAAAATTAATACTACCAAAATATAAACAATACTATAGTATTTATGCTCTAAACAGGGGTGACCCAAGTGCAGCCCAGGGGCCATTTGTGGCCCGTCGCTCATTTTTTAACAGTCAGCATTCTAATTTGTTGCACTTTAACATGCTAACTTTTTTAAAGCTAACTTAGCAGGTACACGCCTCAGTGATATTTTGGAACGTGATGCATGTTAAAGGCCTACTGAAAGCCACTACTACCGACCACGCAGTCTGATAGTTTATATATCAATGATGAAATCTTAACATTGCAACACTTGCCAATACGGCCGGGTTAACTTATAAAGTGCAATTTTAAATTTCCCGCTAAACTTCCGATTGAAAAACTCCTTTGGATATAACCTATGCGCGTGATGTAGCCAGTAGAACAGAGGTATTCGTCCCCCATTGAGGCCAATACAAAAAGCTCTGTTTTTATTTCATAATTCCACAGTATTCTGGACATCTGTGTTGGTGAATCTTTTGCAATTTGTTTAATGAACAATGGAGATTGCAAAGAAGAAAGTTGTAGGTGGTATCGATCGGTGTATTAGCGGCTGGCTGTAGCAACACAACAAGAGGACTTACTTGGATAGCAGACGCGCTAGCCAATGCTAGCCACCAACCGATGCTAGTTGCCAATCGCATCTGTGATCGGGTGAAGTCCTTCGTCGCGCCGTCGATCGCTGGAACGCAGGTGAGCACGGGTGTTGATGAGCAGATGAGGGCTGGCTGGCGTAGGTGGAGCGCTAATGTTTTTAGCATAGCTCTGTGAGGTCCGGTTGCTAAGTTGCTAAGTTAGCTTCAGGGTCGTTAGCAACAGCATTGTTAAGCATTGCCAGGCTGAGAATTATTAACCGTGTAGTTACATGTCCATGGTTTAATAGTATTGTTGATCTTCTGTCTATCCTTCCAGTCAGGGATTTATTTATTTAGTTTCTATCTGCATTTGAGCCAGATGCTATCACGTTAGCTCAGTAGCTAAAGAGCTTCACCGATGTATTGTCGTGGAGATAAAAGTCACTGTGAATGTCCATTTCGCGTTCTCGACTCTCATTTTCAAGAGGATATAGTATCCGAGGTGGTTTGAAATACAAATCCGTGATCCACAATAGAAAAAGGAGAGAGTGTGGAATCCAATGAGCCAGCTTGTACCTAAGTTACGGTCAGAGCGAAAAAAGATATGTCTTTCACTGCATTCTAGTCCGTCACTCTAAAGTTCCTCATCCACGAATCTTTCATCCTCGCTCAAATTAATGGGGTAATCGTCGCTTTCTCTGTCCGAATCGCTCTAGCTGCGTTGAAAACAATAGGAAAATATGAGGAGGTGAACAACTGACTACGTCACGCTACTTCCGGTACAGGCAAGGCTTTTTTTTTATCAGAGACCAAAAGTTGCGAACTTTATCGTCGTTCTATACTACATCCTTTCAGCAAAAATATGGCAATACCGCGAAATGATCAAGTATGACACATAGAATGGATCTGCTATTCCCGTTTAAATAAATAAAAATAATTTCAGTAGGCCTTTAATGTTAACATGCTATTATTTTTAATTATTTTTCAGGAACACAACTCAGAGTAATACAATTTGGTACTTGACACATGTAGCATTTTAGCATGCTAAAATTAGCATAATAGCTGCTTTGCAGGTGTACACTTCAGGGTCATATATTTTGGTATTTCACGAGTGCCAACTGTTTGCATGTTAGGATAGCACTGTTAATTTTTCAGCTCATTTTGCTCGTATGTTTTGTTACCTGGGGCTCTCTAGCCAGCATGCTAACTGTTAGCGTTTCAGATTGGCTTTGGCTCTTCAGCATCCACACAAAATGTCTACCTCAATTGCATTTGCACGATTGCACCGAGAAAAAAAATCCTAGTTTGTGAACCCGTTCTCAAACAATGGCAATAAAAACTATTCTGATTTTCAAGTTGTTTGAAAACAAATCTACATATTGTACTGGTTTTGAAGGTGACAACTAGCAGAATGGCCGCCGCGTCCTTTGTTTTGCCAGTCTGCGGACCTCAGTGGAAAAAGTTTGGGCACCCCTGCTCTAAAATAGTAAACATGTATTTGTAGTACACTTTTCTACTATATTGTTGTGTATACTACTACAGGGGTGAGTTTGGTGGGGAAGAAGTATTGTATGTGACGTAAAAAAGACACAGACACACACCTGTTGTGGTCAGTATGGCAGGCATGCGTGCACAGAAGAGACGCAAAGACCGGCGCTCCACTTCCTGCATGGGCCTGTGGTGAGTTACATAAACACACTTCATTACGAGGGAGCACAGCTGACAGTGTATTTCAGCGCCTGTGTGTCACACTTCTTACGTCACTTACAGCGCTCGTCCAAGTGCAGGGTTGACCGCTTACTGGCACCGCCATCAAGGGCGGCAGGGCTCGTGGGGTCAGGAAGCATGGCCAATTCCGGGCAACGTCCACGCCCGTCACTGTCGAAATCAACCCGAAGGAACCTTCATTAATGACACGACGGCTTCATTAAAAGTGTGTTAGACGTCCAATGCTTCGTCATTTTGTGCTTTGACACTCGCTTTTAGACATGATGTCATGAGAAATATGAGATATGCAATGTAGCATTTTGTGTCTGCGTGCATGTTCCAAATTAATACAACCATAACAGAGATACCGACTTGTAGTTGTATTGTACAAGTAATATATTGTAAGTAAAGCAGTACTAGTTATATTGTACAAGTAATACATTGTAAGTAAAGCAGTACTAGTTATATTGTACAAGTAATACATTGTAAGTAAAGCAGTACTAGTTATATTGTACAAGTAATACATTGTAAGTAAAGCAGTACTAGTTATATTGTACAAGTAATACATTGTAAGTAATGTAGTTATTGTACAAGTAATATATTGTAAGTAATGTAGTAGTAGTGATATTGTACAAGTAATACATTGTAAGTAATGTAGTAGTAGTTATATTGTACAAGTAATACATTGTAAGTAATGCAGTAGTAGTGATATTGTACAAGTAATACATTGTAAATAATGTAGTAGTAGTGATATTGTACGAGTAATATATTGTAAGTAATGTAGTAGTAGTTATATTCTACAAGTAATACATTGTAAATAATGTAGTAGTAGTTATATTCTACAAATAATACATAGTAAATAATGTAGTAGTAGTTATATTGTACAAGTAATACATTGTAAGTAATGTAGTAGTAGTTATATTTTACAAGTAATACATTGTAAGTAATGTAGTAGTAGTTATATTGTACAAGTAATACATTGTAAGTAATGTAGTAGTAGTTATATTGTACAAGTAATACATTGTAAGTAATGTAGTAGTAGTTATATTGTACAAGTAATACATTGTAAAAAATGTAGTAGTAGTTATATTGTACAAGTAATACATTGTAAATAATGTAGTAATAGTTATATTGTACAAGTAATACATTGTAAATAATGTAGTAGTAGTTATATTGTACAAGTAATACATTGTAAATAATGTAGTAGTAGTTATATTGTACAAGTAATACATTGTAAATAATGTAGTAGTAGTTATATTGTACAAGTAATACATTGTAAATAATGTAGTAGTAGTTATATTGTACAAGTAATACATTGTAAATAATGTAGTAGTAGTTATATTGTACAAGTAATACATTGTAAATAATGTAGTAGTAGTTATATTGTACAAGTAATACATTGTAAATAATGTAGTAGTAGTTATATTGTACAAGTAATACATTGTAAGTAATGTAGTAGTAGTTATATTGTACAGGTAATACATTGGAAATAATGTAGTAGTAGTTTAATTGCAAAAGTAATACATTCTAAATAATGTAGTAGTAGTTATATTGTACAAGTAATACATTGTAAGTAATGTAGTAGTAGTTATATTGTACAAGTAATACATTGTAAGTAATGTAGTAGTAGTTATATTGTACAAGTAATACATTGTAAGTAATGTAGTAGTAGTGATATTGTACAAGTAATAGAAGTACTATAGCAGTAATAATATTGTACAAGTAATAGAAGTACTATAGCGGTAATAATATTGTACAAGTAATACATTGTAAGTAATGTAGTAGTAGTTATATTGTACAAGTAATAGAAGTACTATAGCGGTAATAATATTGTACAAGTAATAGAAGTACTATAGCAGTAATAATATTGTACAAGTAATACATTGTAAGTAATGTAGTAGTAGTTATATTGTACAAGTAATAGAAGTACTATAGCGGTAATAATATTGTACAAGTAATAGAAGTACTGTAATAGTAGTGACAGAAGCACATAAGAGTGTTACACTATTTTTAAACGTTATTGCTGACATTAACAGGCCAGCAGCGCCAAGCTAGCCAGTAAGCACAACAACAACAACAACAACAACACAGTGCTTCATTTGGCACCAATGACAATTACGACGAGCGATGTTGCATTCCCAAAACCCTAGGAATTGTGAGCATCAATAAAAATAAAAATAAATATTTTTTTGCACCTTCCTAATGTTCTGTTATGATTAATACACTCACATTCCCGGGGTCATGGGCGGGTCTGGGCAGGCCGTACCCGCCCACAGACTCATCCGTGTCCGTCCTGGGCTGGAAGTTATTTTATTTTATTTTTTTACATGGGAGCAGGTAAAAATAAGACAATATTTAATCAAAACAAAGACACGTTGACTCGGACGATAACACAATTAACTGACATGTTAACGTATAAAAACGAGACAAAAATATTGACAGAAATGAAATCCAATCATATTTAATTTTGTCTTATTGATGGGTGGGACAAGTTGGGAATGTATCCAATCACAGCTCTTTAACGCCGTACAAGGAAAGAGAGGTGGCGGTTAGTTATGAAGTAATATTGGTTGCCAAAAAGTGATTTACTGTAATGTTTTGATTATGACACATCATCTGTGCATGCATTAGATTACCCTTAAGAGAATTATATACATCAAAATAAAGTACATACTATACTGTTTAGATGTAGAAGTACCCTTCAAAAAGCTAAAATGTACCCTAAACGACAATTTAGTGGTTGCCAAAAAGTGATTCGAGTAATATTTTGATATAAACATCTCCTCTGCGTGCAAATTATTAGATTACCCATAAGAGAGTTACATATATTGAAATAAAGTACATACTTTACTGTTTAAATGTTGAAGTACCCTTTAAAAAGCTGATGTCTACCCAAATGACATCTTAGTGGTTGCCAAAAAGTGATTCAAAGTAATATTTTGATATTGACACATTTAATCTGTACATAAATTATTAGATCACCCCAAGAGAGTTACATATATGATAAGTACGTACTATACAGTTTACGTGTTGAAGTACCCTTTAAAAAGCTGAAATTCACCCTGAACGACAACTTAGTGGTTGCCAAAAAGTAATTCAAAGTAATATTTTGGATATTGACACATCCATGCATAAATTATTATATTACCTTATAATAGTTGACGATATGATAATGAAGTAGATACTGTCCTGTTCATGTGTTGAAGTACCCTTTAAAAAGCTGAAATTGACCCCAAACGACCACTTAGTGGTTGCCAAAAAGTGATTAAAAGTAATATTTTGATAGACACATCTCATCTGTGCGTACATTATTAGATTAACCAAAAGAGAGTTACATATATGAAAATAAAGTACAAATTGTACTGTTTACATGTTGAATTACCCTTTAAAACGCTGATATCTACCCAAACAACATCTTAGGGGTTGCCAAAAAGTGATTCAAAGTAATATTTTAATATTGACGCATCTCATCTGTGCATTAATTATGAGATTACTACAAGAGAGTTACATATATTGTAATAACGTACTGTTCACGTGTTGAAGCACCTTTTTAAAAAGCTGATATTTACCCCGAACGACAACTTAGTGGTTGCCAAAAAAGTGATTGAAAGTAATATTTTGATTAGAAGACATCTCATCTGTGCATAAATTACTAGATTATTCTTAAAATAATTACATATATGATTATAAAGTACATAATATACTGTTTATGTGTTAAAGTACCCTTTAAAAAGCTCAAATCTACCCAAACGACATCTTAGTGGTTGCCAAAAAAGTGATTGAAAGTAATATTTTGATTAGAAGACATCTCATCTGTGCATAAATTACTAGATTATTCTTAAAATAATTACATATATGATTATAAAGTACATAATATTCTGTTTATGTGTTAAAGTACCCTTTAAAAAGCTCAAATCTACCCAAACGACATTTTAGTGGTTGCCAAAAAGTGATTCAAAGTAATATTTTGATATTGACACATCTCATCTGTGCGTACATTTTTAGATTACCCATAAGAGAGTTACATATATCAATCAATCAATCAATCAAAGTTGACTTATATAGTCCTTAATCACAAGTGTCTCAAAGGGCTGCAGAAGCCACAACGACATCCTTGGCTAAGATCCCACAAATAAAGTACATACTGTATGGTTTACATGTTGAAGTACCATTTCAAAAGCTGAAATCTACGCAAATGACATTTTAGTGGTTTGCTATAAAGGGATTCAAAGTAATATTTTGATATTGATACATCTCATCTTTACGTACATTTAGATTACTTATAAGAGAGTTACTAATATGATAATAAAGTACATAATATACTGTTTACATGTTGAAGTACCCTTTAAAATACTGAAATCTACCCCAAACGACAACTTGGTGGTTGCCAAAAAGTGATTCCAAGCAACATTTTGATATTGACACATTTCACCCGTGCATAAATTATTAGATTACCCTAAGATAGTTACATATATGATAATAAAGTACATACTGTACTGTTTACGTGTTGAAGTATCCTTTAAAAAGCTGAAATTTACCCCAAACGACAACTTAATAGTTGCCAAAAAGTGAGTCAAAGTAATATTTTGATATTGACACGTCTCATCTTTGCACCTCCTAAGGTTAGTCGAGTAATTTATGCACAGATGAGACGTGTCAATATCAAAATATTACTTTGAATCACTTTTTGGCAGCCAAGAATACATTGATTTAACAAACGCATCCAAACATGTTATTATTATTAATGATGTGCATAAACAAAGAACAGTTAATATTGTATGTGCTTTTAAACAAGAAAGACGTTGCTTCGATGCTCTCAAACAATCTCTTAACTTTTTTCCCTTCTATTTATGTTGGAGCAGCAAAACAAGCTAGCAAGTTAGCTGACCATGGAGCTTACATGTCGTCGCCTCCATTTGCTATCCGAGCCACAACGTTGCCGGCTGTCCACTTTGCTGCTAGTCATATGAGCTTGCCCTGCAACTTGCCCTGCAACTCAGCGCCGTGTTTAGGGAAGACAGCGAGCAGCTGTGACTGAGGAGAGGGTTCAAGAGATTTTGTTTGGATCCTATTTTTTACTTATATTTCATTTTAAAAACGTGAAAGTGATATTTTGACGCGAAAATTAATGTTAAAAAATGCAGATTTCCGTGTTTTCGCAGAAATTTCACATGCCTGTAAGTCTCTTTTAGTGCAGTGTAACCTTTAGTTCGGTGTGTTGTTTTGCATTAGGTATTTTGTTTGCTGCTTGATCTGATTTTGTGTTATTTTGAAGTTATTTACTTTGCATTTTTTCATTTGTGTGATTATGATTTCTGTCATCATGTCACAATTTTAAAACTGTAATGATATAAATAAGGTGTGCTTTTTTGTATTCAGCTTACTGTCTCGTTTGGTGTCTTTAACCTGATGCGGCCTTAAAGGCCTACTGAAAGCCACTACTACCGACCACGCAGTCTGATAGTTTATATATCAATGATGAAATCTTAACATTGCAACACATGCCAATACGGCCGGGTTAACTTATAAAGTGCAATTTTAAATTTCCCACGAAACTTCCGGTTGAAAACGTCTATGTATGATGACGTATGCGCGTGACGTCAATCGTTGAAACGGAAGTATTCGGACACATTGTATCCAATACAAAAAGCTCTGTTTTCATCGCAAAATTCCACAGTATTCTGGACATCTGTGTTGGTGAATCTTCTGCAATTTGTTTAATGAACAATGGAGACTGCAAAGAAGAAAGTTGTAGGTGGGATCGGTGTATTAGCGACTGGCTGCAGCAACACAACCAGGAGGACTTTGACTTGGATAGCAGACGCGCTATCCGACGCTAACTGCCGACCGCATAGATGATCGGGTGAAGTCCTTCGTCGCTCCGTCGATCGCTGGAACGCAGGTGAGCACGGGTGTTGATGAGCAGATGAGGGCTGGCTGGCGTAGGTGGATAGCTAATGTTTTTAGCATAGCTCTGTGAGGTCCCGTAGCTAAGTTAGCTTCAATGGCGTCGTTAGCAACAGCATTATTAAGCTTCGCCAGGCTGGAAAGCATTAACCGTGTAGTTACATGTCCATGGTTTAATAGTATTGTTGATTTTCTGTCTATCCTTCCAGTCAGGGGTTTATTTATTTTGTTTCTATCTGCAGTTAAGCCCGATGCTATCACGTTAGCTCCGTAGCTAAAGTGCTTTGCCGATGTATTGTCGTGGAGATAAAAGTCACTGTGAATGTCCATTTCGCATTCTCGACTCTCATTTTCAAGAGGATATAGTATCCGAGGTGGTTTAAAATACAAATTCGTGATCCACAATAGAAAAAGGAGAAAGTGTGGAATCCAATGAGCCTTTGTACCTAAGTTACGGTCAGAGCGAAAAAAGATACGTCCTGCACTGCACTCTAGTCCTTCACTCTTACGTTCCTCATCCACGAATCTTTCATCCTCGCTCAAATTAATGGAGTAATTGTCGCTTTCTCGGTCCGAATCGCTCTCGCTGCTGGTGTAAACAATGGGGAAATGTGAGGAGCCTTTCAACCTGTGACGTCATGCTACTTCTGGTACAGGCAAGGCTTTTTTTATCAGCGACCAAAAGTTGCGACCTTTATCGTCGATGTTCTATACTAAATCCTTTCAACAAAAATATGGCAATATCGCGAAATGATCAAGTAGGACACATACACTGGATCTGCTATCCCCGTTTAAATAAAAAAAAATTAATTTCAGTAGGCCTTTAAAGGAGAACTGCACTTTTTTGGGGGGGAATTTTGCCCATCATTCACAATCCTTCTGTAAGACAAAAACACATACGTCTTTCTAAATATTAAATAAATGCAATCAAAAGCCTGCTAACAATGCAACCTATTGGAGTCACTCTATTCTGCCAATAAAGCACTTAAAAAATACCATCCAAACACCTTCATTAGGGTTTTATATACATGATGTAAGTATATATGTAATGTAGTAACAGGCACATTTATAATAACATTAAATACTTAGGTATTTTGCTCATTTTAAGCATAAGCGGCACATTGTTTTCCGAAACGCATCACGTTTGCTTTTTTTCCCCCCAACATCACTGATTATTTACTCACTGCAGACTTCATGAGAGCCAACAAACATAATAAAACATCACTTTCTGTACAAGGTCTGCTGTCATTAGGATGCCGACTGTTAGGATGTTCATATATTCCCGTTTAGATGAAGAATGACTCATAGGAAATAGAGGACTGGAACCAAGCGTCTTTTCGTGTGATTCTCCATTACCTACTCAGTGGCCTAGTGGTTAGAGCGTCCGCCCTGAGATCGGTAGGTTGTGAGTTCAAACCCCGGCCGAATCATACCAAAGACTATAAAAAATGGGAGCCATTACCTCCCTGCTTGGCACTCAGCATCAACGGTTTGAATTGGGGGTTAAATCACCAAAAATGATTCCCGGGCACGGCCACCGCTGCTGCTCACTGCTCCCCTCACCTCCCAGGGGGTGATCAAGGGTGATGGGTCAAATGCAGAGAATAATTTCGCCACACCTAGTGTGTGTGGGACAATCAGTGGTACTTTAACTTTTTAACTTTAAATTGGCTGTCAAAGTGTACCAACTTGTTGGAATACGTCCTCATCCTTCTACTAACCAGGTGAGAGGCATGATTTATGAACTAGAATTAACTTCCACAAGCAGGGAAACAAGGAAGCAGCTTACCACTCGTGGTGTAAACATTGGCACGCAAGCTTGTGATCACGGCGCAGCTATAAATAGTTCGTCTGCGTTAGTGTTTATAATAATAATATCCCTAATATTCAAGTGAAGAAATGTAAATGGAGTATTGTAGGCGCTTTTTGAATGGTTATTTATTGGGTTGTATGGGCAGAATAGAAGACCTCACACTTTTATTTATGCGTTAGAATGCATTAAAAAAATCCATCCGTCGTCATGTCTTTCATAATGATTATGAACAATAGGCAAAATTCCCCCCCAAAAAGCGGCTTTCCCCTTTAATACAAAATGTGTACTGGTTCTGGAGGCCATTTAATCCCAAGGGGCATTTAAATGTTCAAAATTGAAGTATTGAATTCATCCGCTCCTGCCACATTTAGAAACCATGTCTTCTGAGTTAAGTCATTTTAAATCTGGCATGATCACTTGTCCAATATTTTAATCGCCAGTGTTCCAAAGTAACATCAACGAGAGCTAAAATGTTCTGTCATCCCCTTCCAGGCAGCGAAATGCCACAACTACAATTTTTTCTAAAAGAGTAATGTCAGTGTGAGTACCGGTCACACTGCAACACATAGACCACACCTAATTATACTCGACCATTCATCAACATGTGTAACATTAAATTAGATATGTGCAATTATGTCTTACAGTAGATTGATACACATGGAGTAGGGAGGCAGGTGAACGAATGAAGGTGGAAGGACAAAGGAAGCTCAGCTGAGGTCACGAATGAGTGAAATATATATATATATGTATATATATATATTAGGGCTGCAACTAACGATTAATTTGATCATCGATTAATCTGTCGATTATTACTTCGATTAATCGATTGATAATCGGATAAAAGAGACAAACTACATTTCTATCCTTTCCAGTATTTTATTGAAAAAAAACAGCATACTGGCACCATACTTATTTTGATTATTGTTTCTCAGCTGTTTGTACATGTTGCAGTTTATAATTAAAGGTTTATTTAAAAAAATAAAATAAAATAAAAAAAATTAAAAAGCCTCTGCGCATGCGCATAGATCCAACGAATCGATGACTAAATTAATCGGCAACTATTTTTATAATCGATTAGTTGTTGCAGCCCTAATATATATATATACCTGTATATATACATACATACACATATATATATACACACATATATATATATATATATATACACATATATATACATACACATATATACATACATATATGTATACATATACATATATATATACACACACACACACACATATATATATATATTGTTATTACTTTTGAACCAATGTTATTTTAACATGAGAATAACTAATAAAGTCAGGGAAGAGCAGCGATTGTCAGGAGGAGCTTCAGAAGGTAAAAAAAGATTTCAAAATCCTATTACCGTATTTTTCGGACTATAAGGCGCACTTACAACCTTTTCATTTTCTCAAAAATGGACAGTCCGCCTTATAACCCGGTGCGCCTAACGAACGGAATAATTCTGGTTGTGCTTACCGACCTCAATGCTATTTTATTTGGTACATGGTGAAATGATAAGTGTGACTAGTAGATGGCAGTCACACATAAGAGATACGTGTATACTGCAATATCCATCCATCCATCAAGCAGTGCGGCTTCATAGCTTATCAAAGTCGTACTAAAACATTTTGATAGATTTTTGAGCGCCGTGTGTAATGTTCTATATTTTCAATGGTACATATAACATTTTGGTGTTGTTTACTTGAGTCATATAAGCGGTAGCAAATGGATGGATGGATATTGCAGTATACACGTATCTCTTAACGCATAAGAGATACGTGTATACTGTAATATCCAATCATCCATTTTCAATGTTCCATTGAAAATATAGAACATTACACACGACGCTCAAAAATCTATCAAAATGTTTTAGTACGACTTTTTATAAGCTATGAAGCCACACCTCTTGATGGATTGTACTGTGCTTCAACATAGGAGTATTACTATGGTGTGTGTATAAGGTCAGACATTATCTGGAGTTTTGTTTCGCAATATTATGCAAAAGCATTTCTTACCTTCTGGTATCTGCTGATGTGTATTTGGGATCTGCAAAAGTTGTGAAAATTTGCGTGCGTCCGCCTTTGTAGTCTGTGGCCAACATGGTCGATAAGCTTCTTCTTTTTCTCTATCTTCTTGTTATGTGACATTCATCCTCCGCTGTTGCCATTTCTAAAACAAAGTAGTGTAAAGTTCTTACTTATATCTGTCAGTAAACTCGCCATGAAAGCGCTAAAACATACCGGTGTAGTGAGTTTACATTATTCGCTCAAGGAACTTTAGTTATTTGAGAGTTCCGGTCAGACGTTTTTTCACGGGACACATGTTATTGCACTAGTGAGCCACGGATGAGGAGATGCTGCTCCGTTATTGATTGAAGTAAAGTCTGAATGTCATTAAAACAGTTAGCTCCATCTTTTGACACTTCTTCCACTCCCGTCCTTGCACGGTACACCGCTACAACAAAGATGGCGGGGAGAAGACGCTGCCGAAGGTGAGCCACGTAAATAAGACCGGCCACAAAACGGCGCATCCTGAAGCGACTGTCAGAAAGCGGCTTGAAGATGATCTGTAAAACATCATCTATGCAACATTTTGACCAAAAAACCACCATCACATGTTGTGTAGACCAGTGGTCCCCAACCTTTTTGTAACTGCGGACTGGTCAACGCTTTAAAATTTGTCCCGCGGACCGGTGGAGGGTGGGGTACCATTCATGAACTGCGGTTTAATTGATCATTTTGAAACACACAGTTGACCACTATTTGCAATTAAAGGCCTACTGAAAGCCACTACTACCGACCACGCAGTCTGATAGTTTATATATCAATGATGAAATCTTCACATTATAACACATGCCAATACGGCCGGGTTAACTTATAAAGTGACATTTTAAATTTGCCGCTAAACTTCCGGTTCGAAACGCCTCTGAGGATGACGTATGCGCGTGACGTAGACCGGCGAACACGGGTATGCCTTCCACATTGAAGCCAATACGAAAAAGCTCTGTTTTCATTTCATAATTCCACAGTATTCTGGACATCTGTGTTCGTGAATCTGTTGCAATCATGTTCATTGCATTATGGAGAAGGAAGCTGAGCAAGCAAAGAAGAAAGTTGTCGGTGCGAAATGGACGTATTTTTCGAACGTAGTCAGCAACAACAGTACACAGCCGGCGCTTCTTTGTTTACATACCCGAAAGATGCAGTCAAGATGGAAGAACTCGGATAACAGAGACTCTAACCAGGAGGACTTTTGACTTCGATACACAGACGCCTGTAGAGAACTGGGACAACACAGACTCTTATCAGGATTACTTTGATTTGGATGACAAAGACGCAGACGTGCTACTGTGAGTATACAGCTTTGGCTTCTAAACATTTGATCGCTTGACCGTATGTGCGCAACTTTTTTTTGCGTATGTACGTAACTTTTTTTAAATATATAAGCTTTATGAACCTTGGGTTAGGTGAACGGTCTTTTGGGCTGAGTGATTGTGTGTGTTGATCAGGTGTTTGAATTGTATTGGCGTGTTCTATGGAGCTAGGAGCTAGCAGAGGAGCTAGGAGCTAGCGTAACAAACACGCAGGTGTTTTTATGCAGGATTAATTTGTGGCATATTAAATATAAGCCTGGTTGTGTTGTGGCTAATAGAGTATATATATGTCTTGTGTTTATTTACTGTTGTAGTCATTCCCAGCTGAATATCAGGTCACCCCCGGCTCTCACAGCATCTTCCCTATCTGAATAGCTTCAACTCCCCACTAGTCCTTCACTTGCACTTTACTCATCCACAAATCTTTCATCCTCGCTCAAATTAATGGGGAAATTGTCACTTTCTCGGTCCGAATCTCTCTCACTTCATGCGGCCATCATTGTATACAATAGGGAACTTTGCGTATATGTTCAACTGACTACGTCACGCTACTTCCGGTAGGGGCAAGCCTTTTTTTTATCAGATACCAAAAGTTGCAATCTTTATCGATGTTGTTCTATACTAAATCCTTTCAGCAAAAATATGGCAATATCGCGAAATGATCAAGTATGACACATAGAATAGATCTGCTATCCCCGTTTAAATAAAAAAAATTCATTTCAGTAGGCCTTTAAAGGCCTACTGAAAGCCACTACTACCGACCACGCAGTCTGATAGTTTATATATCAATGATGAAATCTTAACATTGCAACACATGCCAATACGGCCGGGTTAACTTATAAAGTGCAATTTTAAATTTCCCGGGAAATATTTGCTGAAAACGTCTCGGTATGATGACGTTTGCGCGTGACGTCACTGGTTGAAGCAGACATTTTGGAATAACACCAGCTTAAGTAGTCTGTTTTCATCGCTTAATTCCACAGTATTCTGGAAATCTGTGTTGGTGAATCTTTTGCAATTTGTTTAATGAACAATGGAGACTGCAAAGAAGAAAGCTGTAGGTGAGATCGGTGTATTAGCGGCTGGCTGCAGCAACACAACCAGGAGGACTTTGAGTTGGATAGCAGACGCGCTACCGTGAGTACAGCTTTGGCTTCCAAACATTTCATGGCTTGCCCGTCCGTGCGCGCCGCTTTATGCATGTCACGTACGTAACTTTGGGGAAATATATGTTTCTCGCCGACCCTGATGGTGACCGGGGTGTCGTCGAAAGCTACAACACCGTCCGCCGCCGCGCCGCTTTCCTCACCTGTCTGGGTTGACTTCCTCCGTCTCCGGGCCGCCGACCGCACCGATCATCGTGGTGAAGTCCTTCGTCGCGCCGTCGATCGCTGGAACGCAGGTGAGCACGGGTGTTGATGAGCAGATGAGGGCTGGCGTAGGTGAAGAGCTAATGTTTTTAGCATAGCTCTGTCGAGGTCCCGTAGCTAAGTTAGCTTCAATGGCGTCGTTAGCAACAGCATTGCTAGGCTTCGCCAGGCTGTATTGTCGTGGAGATAAAAGTCACTGTGAATGTCCATTTCGCGTTCTCGACTCTCATTTTCAAAAGGATATAGTATCCGAGGTGGTTTAAAATACAAATCCGTGATCCACAATAGAAAAAGGAGAAAGTGTGGAATCCAATGATCCCTTGTACCTAAGTTACGGTCAGAGCGAAAAAAGATACGTCCTGCACTGCACTCTAATCCTTCACTCTCACTTTCCTCATCCACGAATCTTTCATCCTGGCTCAAATTAATGGGGTAATCGTCGCTTTCTCGGTCCGAATCGCTCTCGCTGCTGGTGAAAACAATGTGCAGATGTGAGGAGCCCTTCAACCTGTGACGTGACGCTACTTCCGGTACAGGCAAGGCTTTTTTTATCAGCGACGAAAAGTTGCGAACTTTATCGTCGATGTTCTCTACTAAATCCTTTCAGCAAAAATATGGCAATATCGCAAAATGATCAAGTATGACACAGAATGGATCTGCTATCCCCGTTTAAATAAGAAAATGTCACTTCAGTAGGCCTTTAATGCTGTAAAAAAAAAATCCAGGAATTCCCAGAAATCCCGGGTTTCCAAAGCCTTCCTGGAAAGTTTTACACAGTCCACATTTTTCAAGCGTTTTTGACCATTCCACCTTCAAAACATTCCTCTCAGTTGGGACAACAAATGTGCCTATTTTTTTATTCTCATACAAATTAAAATTTTTCCCGAAATTCCATGAATTCCGAAATAACAATTTTCAACTCAAACTGTTACGACGTCACTATTTTTCAACCGATTCTAAAAATTCCAACACCATCCCATTCATATCATCCAGGGCAATTGTGCTAGTATCAATATTTTCAAAAATTCCCGGTTTTTGCGAAATTCCCAAGTCATTCCCATTCAAATGAATGGACGTACTCATACCTACTCAGTGGCCTAGTGGTTAGAGTGTCCGCCCTGAGATCGGTAGGTTGTGAGTTCAAACCCCGGCCGAGTCATACCAAAGACTATAAAAAAATGGGACCCATTACCTCCCTGCTTGGCACTCAGCATCAAGGGTTGGAATTGGGGGTTAAATCACCAAAATGATTCCCGGGCGCGGCACTGCTGCTGCCCACTGCTCCCCTCACCTCCCAGGGGGTGAACAAGGGGATGGGTCAAATGCAGAGGACAACTTTCACCACACCTAGTGTGTGTGACAATCATTGGTACTTTATAGTTCTACAATGCCCTAAATCAGTGGTTCTTAACCTGGGTTCGATGGAACCCTAGGGGGTCGGTGAGTCGGCCTCAGGGGTTCGGCGGAGCATCTGCCGCGGAGGTCAAGACAAACCTGACTCATCGTGTAAATAAAAACTTCTCCCTATCGGCGTATCACGGATACCCCCGGACAATGTTCCCTCTAATTTTCCATCTGATTTGCAGGTGTGTAATTTGTTGTGAGTTTATGCACTGTGTTGGTTTTGTTCTTTGAACAAGGTGATGTTCATGCACGGTTCATTTTGTGCACCAGTAAAAAAAAATATAACTTTGTCTTGAATTGGAAAAAAAACAACATTTTATTTTTCACTAAAGAAGGGTTCGGTGAATGCGCATATGAAACTGGTGGGGTTCTGTACCTCCAACAAGGTTAAGAACCACTGCCCTAAATTCTCAAAATGTTGCGCCATTTTTGTACCCCATTCCAACCTTTTAACCATCCACCCACACTACTCTTCCAATATATCGATCGCAAAACATGTTTTCCCTTTCCCAAAATTATCGGTTTTCCGGTACTTTTCTCCCCATCGACAATGAATGGGCATTATACAATCTACTGCACATCCTACATTTCTCCTCCGATATGAACCGTGCCAACACCCACACACTCCGCTCACCCTGGAAATTCAAATCAGCATGTTTCCCGGTTTGGACAATTCCCAGATTACCCGGAATTACCAGGAATTTTCCCCCATTCAAAATGAATGAGCAATAAACTAACCTCTCCATATCCCGCATTTCTCATCCGATTCGAACCGTTCCAACATCCACACACTCCACTCACCCCGGGATTGCAAATTCTAGTTTCTACTTCACTTTATTAAATGGATTTATTTAATGTTTGGCGCTATAATCTTTGCTTGAACAAAGTGGTGACATACCTCAGCTTTAAGTACTACTGTAAACAATGCTAGGTGTGCTAAATAATTACAGTGCAATTTTCCCGCACATAACCAAACTTCTTCATAAGCACACTGGTTACATTTTGCAGCAAATGCTTTTGTTCAGCGTATTTATTGACGCGAGCACGTGAACACAACTAGCAGCACCTAATCGTCGCCCAGTGCGTCAAAGAGACGGAATGACACCTCAACAAGTGAGGCTCATACATATTAACAGTGGGCTCATGCATATTCAGAGGGGCTGCTATGAATATTTCAAGTATGATGGAGCGTGTGGCCGGCCGGGCAGACAGCCTCAGACATGAAACAGACAAATAGACCTCCTCCTCCTCCTCCACACAGCGACATCCATTCTAATTAGCATGACATCATTTCTATGATTGGGTTTGCATGTGAGCTATGGCTCGCCGCAATAAAATATGGTCGCCGCGTTGCACACAAACACATTGGCGGAGCCTCGGACAAAACAATCACTACAAACTGTTCATGGGAAATGTACTGTGAATAAATACATAAAACATGATGTTCCATCTCAGATCATTGACTCTTCTCTCGGTTTACATTTTCACACTATTTGGAGCACTTTTGAAGCATTTCTTACTTATTCTTTAGTTTTGCACCTTCATTCTAAGAACTTGTTAAGTGTTCAATGTGATTTTACTATTTCGTTTACATTGTTTTCCACGTTTGTGTTGACATTTCCTTTCTGCCTTGATTGCTGAGGGGTTACAATCAGAGGAACGTTACATCTCAAATAAAATATATTTTTCTCCTGCTCCTTATTTTCCATATGTCAAAAAAATATATAATTTGTTACTGATATCGACCGACATAAAACACTTATATTGTGATACAGTTTTAAGCCACATCGCCCTACATAGCCTGCACAGAAAAAACTGAAACATAAGTAAGATTAAATATCTCAAATAAGGGTGATATTTGCTTATTTTCTGTCTGATAAGATAATTCTTCTAACTAAGCAGATTTTATGTTAGAGTGTTTTACTTGTTTTAAGGGTTTTGGTCCTAAATGATCTCAATAAGATATTACAGCTTGTTGCTGAGATTTTATGACCTATATTGAGTAAAACATGCTTGAAACTAGAATATCAACTGATGCAAAGCTGTGTCATCAACACTCACAAGTATAAAAATACTTTTAATAATTTAATAAGTAATAATTTCTTGAAAAAAGGAAAGAAAAAAAAATCATGATGCCGAGCGCATATCATTATGTCAAGATAATGGCACTAGCATTTACTTAATTTAAGAATATTTTTCAACATCCATCCATCTTCTTCCGCTTATCCGAGGTCGGGTCACGGGGGCAGCAGCCTAAGCAGGGAAACCCAGACTTCCCTCTCCCCAGCCACTTTGTCCAGCTCTTCCCGGGGGATCCCGAGGCGTTCCCAGGCCAGCTGGGAGACATAGTCTTCCCAACGTGTCCTGGGTCTTCCCCGTGGCCTCCTACCGGTCGGACGTGCCCTAAACACCTCCCTAGGGAGGCGTTCGGGTGGCATCCTGACCAGATGCCCGAACCACCTCATCTGGCTCCTCTCGATGTGGAGGAGCAGCGGCTTTACTTTGAGCTCCCCCCGGATGGCAGAGCTTCTCACCCTATCTCTAAGGGAGAGCCCCGCCACCCGGCGGAGGAAACTCATTTCGGCCGCTTGTACCCGTGATATTGTCCTTTCGGTCATAACCCAAAGCTCATGACCATAGGTGAGGATGGGAACGTAGATCGACCGGTAAATTGAGAGCTTTGCCTTCCGGCTCAGCTCCTTCTTCACCACAACGGTTCGATACAGCGTCCGCATTACTGAAGACGCCGCACCGATCCGCCTGTCGATCTCACGATCCACTCTTCCCTCACTCGTGAACAAGACTCCGAGGTACTTGAACTCCTCCACTTGGGGCAGGGTCAACATATTGAGCAAAAAGGTCTCTTTTTTTTTTAAAAAGTGCACTTGTTATTAGTGAGAATATACTTATTTTAAGGTATTTTTGGGTTCATTGAGGTTAGCTAATTTTACCTGTTTTGAAAAGTCTTGACAAGCCGAATTTTCTTGTTCATAATTTTGCTTAGTTCAAATAAAATACCCCTCATTTTGTATTTTTTTATTCTTGTTTTTGAACACTTTTTGCAGTGTGTTTTGATTTTTTTTACTTAACTTTGAAAGCACATTTTCATTTAATCTTTAAACACTGTGTTTTAATATTTATTGTAGTAGTGTTCGTAACTTTTATGTGCAATTCATGTTATTTGATTCATTATTTATGTACAGTGTTTTAATTTCTGAAACAAAGTGCTACTGGTCAAACTGTTACAGAAGCCAAAATATGAAACATACTTGTTATTCCTTATACAAGTACTCTCTCTCCTTTTCTTTCATCCTGAGAAGTACCTCTAGATCACAGGACGTCCCATCTCTGTTGTCCTTTTCAAACCAGATCTACGTATGCGGCAGAAAAAGAAAAAAGAAAATATGTGATGTATTATATTGAAACTGTATACATCAGACCTGGGCAAATGAAGGCCCGTTAAGCTTTTCAATCTGGCCTGCCGGACATTCCCAAATAATTTTTTTAGATCTTTAAGATGGAAAGTGTAGCTGCCATTATGATGTGCAGTGATGTTTTCAAATGACCGTAAGTCTTGAACTATACAAAGTATTTCAATGGTTGGAATCTGCACTTTTGCATTATATGCTGGTTACTATGGTAATCTAATTAGTTACTATGGTCATCTTATTCACACCAGCTTAAACGAAGCACCAAGCAGTGTTTCCAGAGCGGCCAGCCTGAAATGCGGGTGTCAGGGACAGATGCGGAAGGAGATTTTTACAACAAAGTTCTAAAGCAGGGGTCTCAAACTCAATTTACCTGGGGGCCACTGGATCCAGAAACTGGGTGAGGCTGGGCCGCAAGAAAAGATTTCTTAAAAAAAATCTAACATGCACTTTTTAATGAATTCACCTTCTTTGAATGGCTTTCCCGCCCTAGCAACCATCTCACTCACCATATAGCTAGCTTTGACTGCTGCATCGCTCTTTTCGGTTGCTTTCTTGAAGAAATCTTGTTGCCTCAGTAGACTGGTTTTAAAATTTGCAACCCGGATCACTATCTCATCTTCCTGGTATTTTGCATACTCCTCAGCATGTCTAGTTGTATAATGATGTTTCAAATTGTATTCCTTGTGCACCGCAACTTTTGTCTGTGCAAATAAGACACGTCGGGGTGCCCCTGTGCTCAACAAAGAAATATTGCATCTCCCACTTTTCCTGGAATTGTCTTTGCTCATCACTAACTTTTCTCTTCAATGCAGGCTTTGAAAAAGACATGTTTGGGGTTGTGGAATATATTTGTATTTAGCCGACGCACGGACAATAATGTTATTTCCGCAATGTGTGTCGTTCTGCTTTTCCTCCCTACAGCAACGCGGCGGTCGGCAGAAAGTACCGGGATCGCGAGCGCAAAAAAGTGACGGCTGCCGGAGTGTTATCCGGCGTCATATAAAAAATATATGCAGTGTTCATCGTGTGAGGCAATGCAAATTAAACAATAAAAAAAACAAATAACGGTTTGAATTGGTCCAGGTTATCGGGGACTTTATTACTGACGGACAGGTGTCGCGGTGTGACTGCAGCCAGGCACGTAAGAAAACCCTCGTCTCCATGACAACGTTTCTGCCGCTTTCACTCATTTGCCGCTTTTCCACTAACGCAGGGGTATTTTGGACCCAAATAACAAAAATCGTCTCTGTTTGGAGCCAACGGGAGGGGGGGAGGCTCGCCGTGGAGTTTACAGTTACGGTAGCACAATTAGCCCCGAACAGGCTAACATCACGACTAACGTGTGACACGTCCGATTCGCGCAGCGACTCTCTGTCGGAGTCTCAGCGCTAGGGTCCAGTGCACCACAGTTTTGTATTGTCGCTCGGTCCTTCGGCGGAGTGCTTTGGAACTACCGGACCGCTCGTCTTCCCCGCCCGGACTGTTTACAGCGGCGCCGGTTGCGGGAGCGAGCAGGCGGGCGAGCGAGGGAGGGAGGCAGGGAGGAAGAGCGTGTGCAGGTGTCATGGAAAAGCAGCAAAATGTTTCTCTGCTTGCATCACGCAAGTGACGTCAATGCATACTTGCCAACCTTGAGACCTCCGAATTCGGGAGATGGGGGAGGGTTGAGGTGGGCGGGGTTGGGGGGAGGCGGGGTTGTTTTTGTAGCCCGGAAGAGTTAGGGCTGCAAAGGATTCTGGGTATTTGTTATGTTGTGTGACGGTGCGGATGTTCTCCCGAAATGTGTTTGTCCTTCTTGTTTGGTGTGGGTTCACAGTGTGGCGCATATTTGTAACAGCGTTAAAGTTGTTTGTACGACCACTATCAGTGTGACCTGTATGGCTGTTGCTCAAGTATGTCTTGCAGTCACTTGTGTGTGCCTGCAGAAGCCGCATACAACATGTGACTGGGCCGGCACGCTGTATGTATGGAGAAAAAGACGGCGCGATGACAGGTTCTAGAGGACACTAAAGGCAGTGCCATCACGGCATGCCCTCAATATTGTCGAGAGCCATATGCCACGCCGTGATTGGTAGATTCCTTCAGCTCCGCACACAACGCTGTCAAGCGCCATTCATTTAAAACTTGCGGGCCGCACTAACATTAAACTTTCATGTTAAGGTGGGGGCCGCAAAATAACGTCTTGCGGGCCGCGTATCTGCGACCCCTGTTCTAAAGCTTAGTGATATATCAGATGTATCAGATCGTAGGTGTTTATTTTTTTACCCTTCGCGTTCATATTTCATTGTGTTTGTTGCATTTTTGTTGCGTTTCGCTTGATTGTAAAATATGTCGATGGAGAGGAGGGGTGATGTTCATTTGTTGTCAATATTCAGTGTTTTATCGTTCATAGTTAATATTGTAAATCTCACATTCTATATTTTCATGTACATTCTGGGTGTCTCAATCAGTAAAAAAAATGTTAAAAATTCCGTTTTTTCAGGCGGTCTGTCATAACGTTTTAGCATTGAATCAGACATTAGGGTGGGGTTTTGTATTAGTGTTCCTAAAAGAAGGTATACTGGCCACCAGACACATTTTTTTCTCTAAATTTGCCCCCCCCCCGAGTCAATATAATTGCCCAGGCCTAGTATACATGCTCAAAATTAATTTAAAATTCTAATAAAACCTCTGCCTTGTTTTTTTAATGAATACTTGGGCCTACTGAGCTACTGTATTTTAATGTTGGTTATTATAGCGCCAAGTCTTTTCTGAAGGGCTACTAGCTTATGCTTTAACTTTGGCCTCCAACCCCTGGCCACAGGTTCACAGCACCAAAATATCTGCGGGAATTTTCTAGTTTAAAATGTTCTCTTACAAGCCAGAAAAGATCTTTGTCTACTTCAAAGAATGTAATTGATGCACCTTCATCCTGTTTTGCACTAACTAGTTATTGTAGCTGAGATAGGCTCCAGCGCCCCCCGCAACCCCGAAGGGAATAAGCGGTAGAAAATGGATGGATGGATAGTTATTCCACATGAAGTCTATTTGGTTTCCAGCACAAAAAGGCCCGACACTCCATTTTGGGAAAGTGCACCCTCACTAGTGGATGGTGTGCGTCAGCGCTCGCTGTTCCAAAACTCAACGAGCGCAAATGCAGGACCGGGCGTGGGTGGATAGAAGTTTGCAAGACATGGCTGTTTTTTATTTTTTGATCAATAAGGACTGACTCACAAAGCGGACGGGACTCGGACCGACGGACGGGCCGCCCACTGGGGGGGATGCGCGAGGGGGGAGGGTGCAGGAAGACCAAGAGAGAACGCTGTGTGGGCTAGCGGTGGTCTCTTGGTGGGTGCTCGACACGCGCGTGCGCACACACACGCACACACACAATTGTCTAATCTCTTTGGGTGGTGGGCGTAAACTCCCAACTCATCCTCTTCTTCTTCTTGAGCGCCATCACTCCATCATGCCCTCCCGCACCTCGCCGATTGCGAGCTCGATGGCTCTTCACATGCGCACGAATCAAACGCACCTCTCCCTCGGGCAGCCCACACAATTGGGAAGCATCTTCATCGCCGGTCTGTTTGTTCCTGCTTTGGAAACACAACACAAAGCGTTTGAAGAACAGAGACGCCCCGATAGCTTTTAAATGGAAATGTTCTTCATTAACTCACATTTTGCCTGAGAGGCCTTTCAGTGGTGTGTGTGTGTGTGTGTGTTTCTATTAAGGACGCTGCATAATGATCCAATAAATGAAATTAAATGAGAAATAATCAGTACCAGGGTCAAGCTGTGGACCTTTATGACGTGGTTTGAGTCATTTCTCAGGTAGGAGAGGGAGGTAATCATAGGGCTGAGCGATAAAATGATATCGATATATATTGTGATAGACACGTAATCGATATCAATAAAAAAAATGGGTTTGATCATTTTTTTCCCATCACCCTTGATCACCCCCTGGGAGGTGAGGGGATCAGTGAGCAGCAGCGGTGGCCGCGCCCGGGAATCATTTTTGGTGATTTAACCCCCAATTCCAACCCTCGATGCTGAGTGCCAAGCAGGGAGGTAATGGCTCCCATTTTTATAGTCTTTGGTATGACTCGCCCGGGGTTTGAACTCACGACCTACCGATGTCAGGGCGGAGACTCTAACCACTAGGCCACTGAGTTGGTATGGAAGCAAGGTTGGTTGCATGGACAAAGGCACTCGCTCTCTGGTAACCGAGCAATGCAGGAAGTGATCACTGATCAGTGGGGGTGACACGCTAACAGCCAATCAGGTAACAAAGTATCAACTATCACTCATCCCCACAAAGCAAAAAAGAGCTGACAAAATATTTTTCAAAATAGACTCGATTTTGGTAGAGTGGCCGTGCCAGCAATCGGAGGGTTGCTGGTTACTGGGGTTCAATCCCCACCTTCTAACATCCTAGTCACGTCCGTTGTGTCCTTGGGCAAGACACTTCACCCTTGCTCCTGATGGCTGCTGGTTAGCGCCTTGCATGGCAGCTCCCGCCATTAGTGTGTGAATGTGTGTGTGTGAATGGGTGAATGTGGAAATACTGTCACAGCGCTTTGAGTACCTTGAAGGTAGAAAAGCGCTATACAAGTATAACCCATTTATCATTTATTATTTACATGATCTATCCATGCAGCTAGTTAATTTAAGACATCTTAAAATAAGATTTTTTATATCTAAATATCAGTAGGACTTTTCAGTTACCCTTTAGAGCACAGCTGTAACTTCCTGGCACTTAACCTGCAGAAAACGGTTCTTCTCAGGTTTTCTACGTTTACATTTAACACTATTTTCTTACACTTTATTAAGCACTTCTTACATATTCTTTATTTTTACACCTTCATTTTAAAATCTTATTGTTAAGTGTTCAATGTGATTTCACTATTTTGTGTACATTGTTTGTTTTCCATGATTTCCTTTCTGCCTTGAGAGCTGAGGAGATTATAATCAAAGGAAGTTTACATTTCAAATAAAATATATTTTTCTCCTGCTCTTTATTTTCCACAGGTCATAAAATATATCAATAATTATCGATATCGACCGATATAAAACGGTGATATTGTGATGCAGTTTTCAGGCCTAGGTGCTCATCACCTGGTGTGTGCAGCACACCTGAGAGGGTCCTGGTGGTGGTGGTGGTGCAGTCCCATCTGCGTGGTCCCCACTTGGCTTCCTTCCTCTGCCGCCCACCTGCCATCTTTTACCTCCTCCACAGCTCCTGTGATGCTGTGGGAAAAAGAGAAGCATTCTTCATTTCATTTCCACACAAGCTAAAGTATCACGCGTACAGTACAAATGTATCTTCATTACCGAGAGAGCTCGTCCGAATATTTGGAGCCACTCCTAAATATGGAGGCCGAATTATTAGGAACGGCTCCTCACCTTTCCCCCACCCTGTCCCGCAAGCCCCGCCCCCTGCCGGTCTCTCTCCCTCGGCAACGGGCATCATGGCCTAAAGCTGCGTGGCACGGCTATTTATATTTGTTCCTAATGAGGCAAAGATTTCTCTCCCAGCCATAGCAACAGTCTCTATGGATACCCTGCACTTGGATACCAGATTCCATCCTGCTTTAAATGTCCTATTATGGGCTGCGCCGTCCCCCGCGTACGCTAGCCTAATTAATTCTGAATTATCGCCCCCTTCGCCGCGTGAACGAGGGCTGGAGGTGCAGCCTGCAGCATCCACCCAAAAAACCCAAACATTTTAAACAATTACAGCATCCCCACAGTCGCACAATGCCAACATTTATACGCCTTAAAAGTCACACAAACTTGCTCAGTGAAGGAGTACGTCAGCACACGCGCTTTTTCTGTGGCCTTCTTTTGGCGGCAATTCTTCCCAAATAACAATGAAGAAGAAGAACACGAAGAAGAACACGACGACGAAGGAGACAAAAAAAAAGACGACAAAGAAGACTAAAAAAACGAAGAAAACGAAGAAGAAAAAGACGATGACGACTAAGACAAAGAAGACGATGAAAAAGAAGAAAACGACCACGAAGAAGAAGACAAAAACAAAAAGAAGACGAAAACAAAAAAGACAAAACGACGACAAAGACCAAGACAAAAAGACAAAGAAGACGACGATGAAGAAATAAAACAACGACCAAGAAGTCGAAGGTCATGACAAAGAAGAAGACAAAAAAGAAAAAAATGAAGAAGATGACAAAGAAGAAGACCTCGAAAACAAAGAAGAAGACAAAGATGAAGAAGAAAACGCCGACAAACAAGACGAGAAAGAATACGAAAAAGACAAAAAGACAAAGAAGACGACGAAGACGAAGAAAACGAAGACCAAGATGTCGAAAAAGACAAAAATTAAGATGACAAAGAAGAAGACAATGAAAACAAAGAAGACAAAGACGAAGAAGAAAAGGCCGACCAACAAGACGAGAAAGAATACGAAGAAGACAAAAAGACAAAGAAGGCATCAAAAACTAAGAAAACCATGACGAAGAAGAAGACAAAGAATCCGAAGACGAAGAATACAAAAAGACAAAGAAGGCGTCAAAAACGAAGAAAACGACAACGAAGAAGAAGACAAAGAATCCGAAGACGAAGAAAACGACAACCAAGAAGTCGAAAACAAAAAAGACGAAGAACACTACGAAAACAAGAAGACGGAGAAGAAGAAAACAACGAAGAAGAATAAGATGAAAACGAGGGAAAGAACACGAAAAATAAAATAGAATAGATTTATTTGTCATTATTACAGTGAACAGGTTCAAAGAACAACAAAATTGGAGCAGATCCCCTAAGGTGCATACACAATAATTTATTAATATAACAGTAAAAAAAAGAAGATATGTATTTATATATATGTATATATCCACACACATGCACATATCCATACATATGCATATATACACAGTACATATACACATATAACATTATTGCAATTTATAGTCCGAAAAAATAAAAAGACATGACACATGAGGACATGACGGACACATTGTGCTCACTCAGGCCTGTTCAAATACAAAGAGGAAGACAAAAAGACAAAGAAGACGACAATAACCAAGAAAACTACAACCAAGAATACGAAGAAGACTACGACAAAGGAGACAAATATGATAAAGAAGAAGACAAAGACGACTAAGAAGATGATGACAAAGAAGACGACAAAATCGAAAAAGAAAACGACTACGACGAAGAAGACGACGACGACCAAGAACACGAAAACGAGGAAGACGACGAAAACAAAGAAGAGGAAGAAGAAGACGGAGGAGACAAAGATGACCATGACGAAGAAGAAAACGGAGAGGAAGACAAAGAAGAAGACGAATATGAAGAAGAGAAAAGAAAAGACGATAGCGAAAAAGGAGAAAATGACAACGAAGAAGAAGAAGAAGATGAAGATGAAGACAAAGACAAAGCTGAAGAAGAAGGCCAAAAAAAAGAAAAAGAAGACAAAGAGGGACGACGCAGAAGAAGAAAAAGAAGAAGACAAAGAAGAAGAATGTACACAGGAAGAATTGTAATAGACATGTTAGCTTAAGCTAGCACTTAGGTTATTATTAGGGCTGTTATTTTTTTCACACATCCATATTGGATCCTTGCGTTTGGACCAATACCAATATTGATGTGATACGATATCAGCCGGAATCATACATACATGTATTATTTTGTAGTGTGGAATGTTAAAAATGGTTTGATCAAGTGAAATGAGAACAATAGTAAGTATGAAAAACACTAACCTATTTATTATTAAGCATCCGGAATGGACTTATGCTGTTTTTAAGTTGAAGTGGAGTGCTTATTGGTTTTTGGCAACACCTAGCAGGCACAATGATTAATTAAATTAAGTTCCAGTTGAATAATGCAAACACATTTGTTACTGGATACTTTCTAATTCTGCCTTGGAGACTTTGTATGCGTAAATATTATGCAACTATAATGATTTAATACTTGTTAATATTGACAAATGTGCCATTTTATTGTTCAACTATCATTATGTATGTCTAGCTTGTGTGCTTTGCTGCTTATTTACCTAAAATAGAAGAAACTGTGTGCCTTTTGGAGGACATTTAGATGTTAACTGACTGTCCAGCTTTGCACATGTAAACACGCTGCAGGACTGCTTGTATCACACATGATATCACACACAAGTAAACACGCTGCAGGACTGCTTGTATCACACATGATACCACACACAAGTAAACACGCTGCAGGACTGCTTGTATCGCACATGATATGACACGCAAGTAAACACGCTGCAGGACTGCTTGTATCCCGCATGATATCACACGCAAGTAAACACGGAGGCGAGGTAAGTCATCTATTATCAAATGTAAACACAAAAGTTGTGTTAGTAAAATAAATGTTATTCATTATGATAACCAGGATGTGTTCTTTCACTCCCGCAAAGTCCTCAAATGCCACCAAAAGGTGTTGAAAACTAACAACGCTATCCGAGCTGTCGTGTTCAATTAGCCTTTCCTTAGTAACCACGTGAAAGTAGTCGTGCAAAGTTATTCAGGTTATTCAAGTCATGCAACCACATTGGATAGCTTGCACTTGCACCCACTATAGTCTCTATAGCAGTGTTTTTCAACCACTGTGCCGCGGCACAATAGTCTGCCGTGAGATACAGTCTGGTGTGCCGTGGGAGATTGTCTAATTTCACCTATTTGGGTTAAAAATATTTTTTGCAAACCAGTAATTATAGTATGCAAATGATGTGTTGTTGTTGAGTGTCGGTGCTGTCTAGAGTTCGGCAGAGTTACTTTTCTGAGCATGGGCGGTTTTTGCTTGGTGGTGACTCACCACTGGTTGCACATTTCAAATACAGTATTAAAGGCACTACCTAATCCACTTTTTATGTTTGATATAATGAAAACGATTCCTATTGTTTTATTTTTGATACTAAGAATATAGTTGTATTTTAACTTTCTCAGGGAACATTAATTTTGAACTAATTTTATATATATGTGTTTTCATCTCAAAAATGTTATGATGGCAAAATGAACATCCATTACTATTTTGCATGCAAAGAGTGCGATGAACTGTATTGCATCCTTAAAATGTAAAACTGTTGTCGTCATTATTAAGTGGTTTGTCTTTTTATATTGTTTATGTATTGTTGGCAAGTTGAAAACGGCTCAGCGGATTTGCATGGAGAAACCACTATTTACACGGCACCGTATAATAATGATCAAAAACGCAAGAGAGACAAGAACTTCGTTTATGCGGTCACACCACACAGCACATAGGGCTGTGAGCGCACCTGTTTTTTTTTAGCACAATCAACCACGGACGCATTTCAGCTGTGCGTGTCAGCCTTCAATAATAAAAACAGGCGTTTAGGAAATAAAAGACAATTAGGCCAAACGCAATAATTGAGGGCACATCTTAACATGTATAATTCAAACTTAATTAAGCAAAAATATTGCTCCGGCCCGGCTGCACCAAATAATAATATAAATCCATTTAATAAAGTCAAAATACAAACAAGGCAACAAGAGAAGTATCCCACACTTCTCTTTTGTAAAGTAAATGTGTACATCTACATCAACAATATGATTTGCCTAAGAAGCTGGAAAGGACACAAAAAAATAAATAAATAAATAAAGCAAAAATTAAATGTATTCGATTACTCTATCGCAGGGGTGGGCAATTAATTTTCACCGGGGGCCGCATAAGCAACCCGAGCACTGCTGGAGGGCCACACGACAATATTTCAATTAAATTTTGCTCAATATTATTTTTGATATACCGTAAGATATATAATAATGATGATAATAATAATAATAATTTAATTTAACCTAACTTAACTTTATACAAAAGCAGATTGCTTTTGATGGTCACTTTATCCTGCATTATCCAACATTTTTCCCCATCAGATTTGGACAACCATCTGTTGTTAAAAATAGTTTTTAATCATATTTATTTTATATTGTTTTTTATATTGGTTTTATATGTAATTGTTTTTTCTTTTTATTCAGTCATTGGTGGAGCTAAGGATAATATTTTAATATTGTTTTTAATATTGTTGTGCAGCACTTTGGAAACATTTTGTTGTTTAAATGTGCTATATAAATAAAGTGGATTGGATTGTCACACCTGCCAGCTTGTCCCAACACGCATTTACCTCTGTGAACAAGTCATTACCTGTGGTTGTCTCTTTAATTGACTGCATCAGAGCTCTCATCCAAAGTTAGCGAAAAACAGTCCATGTCTCCGGGCATTATCAGCGCAACAAAGTCCAATAAGCACTCCTTAATAAACTCTCCGTCAGAAAACGCCTTACTTTTTCTGGCGCTTTTGTGAGAAATGACGAAACTTGTCCTGACGGCTGCATCTCTGGGGGTGTGAAATATGGCACAAAGTCCTTGTTGGGTTTGCAGTTTTACCATCAACGCATCAGCCTCCCTTGCGCGCGCTTCATCAGACACATTCCGGTATTTTCCCTCGTGTTTCTTCGTGTAGTGGCGATTAAAATGATATTTAAACACAGCAACCTGTGTACCACACATTAAGCACACGGCTTTACCATTAATTTATGTAAAGAAATACTTGGCAGTCCATGTCTTGTTGGAAACACGCCATTCCTCATCAACTTTTCTTTTTTTAGCGTCTCATCACTTGTCTCTATGCACCTTCACTCACAGGTTCCCCCCGGACATACGGCATAAATAACACATTTCAAAATAAAAGCAGCACAGTTGTATTGCGCGCACGACATAGATGTTTTTTAAACTTTATTTTGTAATTTGTAATTGCGCCGTTCAATTCACTCACAATCGCACACGCGCATACGTCCACACGGAAGTAATACAAATAACACTTTTCAAAACAAAAGCAGCACCGTTGTATTGCACACTCGACATAGATACTTTTTGAAATGTATTTTGTAATTTATGATTGGCCTCACGCGGGCCGGACAGGGATGCGCAAAGGGCCAGATGCGGCCCGCGGGCCGTACAATGCCCAGGTCTGCTCTATCGGGATATTCGATAGAATACTCGATTACTAAAATATTCGATAACTGCAGCTCTAACTGCTTGTATCTCACATGATATCACACACAAGTAAACACGCTACAGGACTGTTTGTATCCCACATGATATCACACACAAGTAAACAAGCTGCAGGATTGTTTGTATCCCACATGATATCACAGACAAGTAATCAGGCTGCAGGACTGTTTGTATCGCACATGATATCACACACACACACGAGTATTTATGCTGCAGGACTGCTTGTATTGCACATGATATCACACATTTAAACACGCTGCAGGACTGCTCGTATCGCACAGGATATCACACACAAGCAATCAAGCTGCAGCACTGCTTGTATCGCACACACACGTAAACACGCCGCAGGACTGCTTGTACTGCAAATGATATCACACACAAGTAAACACATCGCAGGACTGCTCGTATCGCACATTAGATCACACACAAGCAACCATGCTGCAGGACTGCTTGTATCGCGCACACACGTAAACACGCCGCAGGACTGCTTGTACTGCACATGTTATCACACGCAAGTAAACATCGCAGGACTGATTGTATCGCACATGTTACCACACAAGTAAACACACTGCAAGACTGCTTGTATCGCACATGATATCACACGCAAGTAAACACGCAGCAGAACTGCTTGTATCGCACATGATATCACACGCAAGTAAACACGCAGCAGAACTGCTTGTATCGCACATGATATCACACGCAAGTAAACACTGCTTGTGTTGCAAATGATATCACACATACGTAAACACGCCGAAATTGCATTTTCTAGTCCTTTGAAAAAGATATATATATATACTGTACTAGTTTTGAAGGGGAAAACTACCGAAAAGGACAATATCACGGGTACAAGCGGCCGAAATGAGTTTCCTCCGTCGATAGATAGGGTGAGAAGCTAAGGGTGAGAAGCTATGGTGAAGCTATGGTGTTTAGGGTGCGACCGGCCAGTAGGAGGGCACGGGGAAGACCCAGGACACGGTTGAGGAAACTATGTCTCCCAGCTGGCCTGGGAACGCCTCGGGATCCCCTGGGAAGACCTGGACAAAGTAGCAAGGAGAGGGAAGTCTGGGCTTCTCTTCTTAGGCTGCTGCCCCCGTGACCTGACTTCTAATAAGCAGAAGAAGATGGATGGATGGATTTTTTTTAGCATTTTAATTAAAGAAAATAGTTATTTTTACTAGAATCTTTTTTTAATGAAATTATTTTCACAGTTGCCAATCATTTTCGTACTTTTTTTTTTGTTGAAAATCATTTTTTTAATTAAAGAAAATATTTTTTTTAATTAAAGAAGTGTTTTAATCCTTGTGAATATTTTTTTTACCTGCAGAAAATTGTTTTCTAATTAAAGATAATTGTGTTTATACCTGCGACTTGTTTTTATAATTGCAAATAATTTTCTTTCAACTGAACATATATTTTTTTAACTTCCAAATATTTTTTTTAGTTGAATACATTTTTTTTCATACTTGCAAATCCTTTTGAAAATCATTTTTGTAATTAAAGAAAAGTTTTTTAGTTTTTTTTTAATTGTTTTAATCCTTGTGAATATTTTTTTTTACTTCCAGAAAATTGTTTTTAATTAAAGAAAATGTTTTTATACTTCCAATTTTTTTTTTTTTACTTGTGGAAAATTGTTTTTATACCTGTAAAAAAAAAAAAAATTATTATTGTGAATCGTTTTTTTAATGAAATAAAGCTGTTTTTATACTTGCAAATAATTTTCTTTCAACTGAAAATTTCTTTTTTTTTTACTTCGAATACTTGCGAAACTTTTTTTACTTGTAGAAAATTGTATTCATACATGCGACTTGTTTTTTTTTTTTACCAGCAATTTCTTTTATCATTATTGTGAATGTTTTTTTTAAATTAAATAAAGCTATTTTTATACTTGCAAATAATTTTCTTTCAACTGAATATATTGGTTTTTTTTTAGTTTAATCTTTTTTTTTGTGGGGAAAAAATAGTTTTTTATTACTTGCATATCGTTGGGCGTAAGTAAAAACATGATTGTGTGCTTGTGGAGTTTTGGCAGTAATTTCACTCCGCAGGCCACAGTTTGACCCTGGACTGGATTATTGAAAAACATCCAGAGCAACGGTGCACTTTGTTGGTGAACATTTAAAAAAATAAAAAATGAAAATAAATACTCCATTAGCACAGTAGAGCTGCTTTGTGAGACACTTCCTGCCACAAAGTGAGACAAGCAATCACTTGCTATTGTTTTGCAGGGAAGGCTACACACACACACACACACACACACACACACACACACACACACACACACACACACACACACACACACACACACACACACACACACACACACACACACACACACACACACACACACACACACACACACACACACACACACACACACACACAAAGAGAGAATGCGGCGGTGTCTTTGTATTTCCAGTGATGATTGGTAGAAATGTTCCCTTGCGGGTGACAGCTGCGAGCAAACGAGCGCACAAACCAACACACACGCGTACACACACACACACACACACACTCACACTCACTCACTTATACACACACAAACAAACACACACAGAGAGAGAGGCCATGACAGCTTCTGCATTGCTCTGGCATGTCCAACTCTGGCAGCTTGTTTGCCTCAGACCTCTCACCCTGTGATGACTCACAGGGTGGAAGACGAGACGAGAGGCGGGGACAAGAAAATGGACTAAGGGGGGGGGGGGGGGGGGGGGATTTAGAGTGTGACGCAGACATAGCTGGAGTACTAAGAAGGTTAAGTCAATCATATCATTAATGCTATGTTGGGAGATTGCCCTCTGCTTTGGTGTGTGTGTGTGTATGTGTGTGTGTGTGTGTGTGTGTGTGTGTGTATCTGGCCTGATACCCAGCAGAGCAGGTGGCAGCAATGACGTCCGTCAACTTCGCGGCATTAACACACTTTTGCTGTCCGCCAAGGTGTGCTCCTCATCATCAAGCGTGTGCAGTTACACAATTGGGAGCATCTTCACCTGACCTGACCTGAGAAGAAGTGTGCATTAAAAAGTAGAAGAAAGCCAAGTGTGCGTGTGTGTGTGTGTGTGTGTGTGTTTGGTCTCCTGCACAAGTTGCATGCAATGAACGTACCAACGCAAACATCTCAGGAATATTGCAGTCTTCATCACCGCGTTCCTTCCCTCCACTCCCACACATGTTCGGGGTGGGGGTGAACTGCTCGAAGAAAATGAAAAAGGAAGAGGTGGGAAGGTGGTGGAAGGGGGGGGGGGGACGAGAGAGAGAGAGCCAGGAGGTAGTTGTTATAGTAACTGCGTCTGCATAGCTGTCAATCACTGCTATTTCAGGCATCTCGCTCCTATGGGGGTGATGGTGATGATGATGGCGAAGGCGATGGTGCAGGGCTGGCGAGATGCCTTAGCTGAGGAGAAAATCGTCAGCGATGATATGCTGGCACACTCGTCAAATTAACACCCGTCACTTTTCCTCTCGCTCACATTTCTCGCTTTGCAGCGTCCCTGCAACGTGATTGGTGTCGACACGCTGTTAGCATAAATGCCATGTTGCTAAGGCTGCGCTACGGATCTCACTCCTCCGACTCTCAGTCCTGTTACTCAAGTGAGTCGCCGTACAGGGAGGAACATTGAACACAAACAATGTGGGCAAATACACATGTTGGTAGTATTAGAGTTGAAAACTCTATTGTTCAAAATACAAAGTAAAAAAAAAAAAAAAAAAGTGGCCAAAAAATGCAAGAGTAGGGATACAAATGTTAGCGCTGGCTGGCTAGCACCAAATAATCACGTGTCCAAAACAAAAGGTAAATACTAGTGGTGCACAAAAAAATGTATTCTAATCCAAATCGCGATTTGTATTTATTCCGATTCTAAATCGAGAATCGACAAAAACTATTGTGTGTGTGTGTGTGTATATATATATATATATATATATGTATATGTGTGTATGTTTATATATATATGTGTATATATATATGTGTATATATATATATATATATATATATATATATATATATATATATATATATATATATATATATATATATATATATATATATGTATATGTGTGTATGTTTATATATATATATGTGTATATATATATACACATATACACATATATACACATATATATATAAACATACACACACATACATACATACATACATACATACATACATACATATATATATATATATATATACACATATATATACAAACATACACACATACATACATACATACATACATACATACATACATACATACATATATATATATATATATATATATATATATATATATATATATATATATATATATATAAACATACATATATTCATATTTACATACATATATACAAGGCTCGAATTTAACCACGGCAACTGCAGCAAGTGCCGCGACCGCCCTTGTCACTTGCCGTAATGCCCTAAAAAATTGACCAGCATTTACGGCAAGAACATGCCGTGACCGCCCTTGACTGTTTACTTGTTAATGGACTCGGGATGTAACGGTAAACGATATAATGATGAACCATGGTAAGAAATCCCGGACGGTTAGTAACACCGTTTAATTTTAAAATTATTGAGAAATTGCCATTTATTAATGCTTTCTAGGCAGCATTGCTCATTTCCTGGTAACGCACCAGGAGCCGCGCCTCCGAAGATGGTGCATGCGCACTAGCGCTGTTTGCAATGGTGGAAAACAACACACGGACCTCGTTCTTGAGATGTTGTCCTCCTAGTAAACAGACAACATCTGAAGTCAGGATGTATTTTGGATTGGTAAAGCATGCTGAAGGTAAAATTATTGAGGACCAGCAGTCACAACTCCACGTGGAGTACAAGGTACGTCAACTTGTAGCTGAATGCATGATGGAAAGTGTTTGAGAATTAACTTGTCATCGTTGGTCTGTCAAACGTTCTTATAGTCACACTTATGTGTTACATAAATCTACTTGTTATTGTGTGTAGTGTGTGTACACGACATATACTGCTAAATGTACTTCTGTTGATGTGTTTTGTGCTGTTAATAGGCGCTGCTACTTTACCTTACTTTTAAAACTTAGTGTTAAAAACAAATCCGAGCAGACACACTGCAAAGTGTTTTGTTTTTTACGACTGTGGCATTAGAGTTTGTGTGTCAGTCAGATGATTATAATAATTATTACCATCTAATAAGTCTAATAATACATTTGCTTTTCCCTTATTTACAGAGTGGGCGTGCAGGGGGCAAGTTAGATGCACAGTTACAGTACATCATCATCTACCACCATCACACATACAATACCTGATGTCTAGTTACAGTACATCATCATCTACCACCATCACACATACAATACCTGATGTCTAGTTACAGTACATCATCATCTACCACCATCACACATACAATACCTGATGTCTAGTTACAGTACATCATCATCATCTACCACCATCACACATACAATACCTGATGTCTAGTTACAGTACATCATCATCTACCACCATCACACATACAATACCTGATGTCTAGTTACAGTACATCATCATCTACCACCATCACACATACAATACCTGATGTCTAGTTACAGTACATCATCATCTACCAACATCACACATACAATACCTGATGTCTAGTTACAGTACATCATCATCTACCACCATCACACATACAATACCTGATGTCTAGTTACAGTAGATCATCATCTACCACCATCACACATACAATACCTGATGTATAGTTACAGTACATCATCATCATCTACCACCATCACACATACAATACCTGATGTCTAGTTACAGTAGATCATCATCTACCACTATCATACATACAATATCTGATGTACATCATCATCTACCACCATCACACATACAATACCTGATGTCTAGTTACAGTAGGTCATCATCTACCACTATCATACATACAATATCTGATGTACATCATCTACCACCATCACACATACAATACCTGATGTCTAGTTACAGTAGGTCATCATCTACCACTATCATACATACAATATCTGATGTACATCATCTACCACCATCACACATACAATACCTGATGTCTAGTTACAGTACATCATCATCTACCACTATCATACATACAATATCTGATGTACATCATCATCTACCACCATCACACATACAATACATGATGTCTTCTAGAAGCAGCTGCTTATGTATAAATGGCAAAAGACCTCACTGCAGTGCTGTCATGTTTCATTGTCAAAACTTCAAATAATTGCGGTGTTCTCGGATATGTGTAAGACTAGACCTCTCATATATCAACACGATTGTTGTATACTACGACAACAAGTGCAGTTACATCTCATGGCCATCTTTCACATTTTTATTTATTTATGTTATTTAGTTTCTGCCATATTACTCTGTTTATAATGCTAATGTTGCTTTCATATGCACATTTATTTTCTACTTGAGGTACATGTAACAGTTATCTACAATAATGTTTTTTATACAAAGTATATCATTTTGAATGTATTGTTTGTTTTTAAATCAAACTTAGTTACTTAGTACTTTTTGAACATTCTGAGCACATTTATAATTTTGTTCACAATACCGTGATAAGAATTATTCATACTGCGACATCCATAATTTTATGTATACACATGTGTATATATGTACGTATATATACACAAGTGAACACCATCTTTGTTTTCTACCTGTCAACTGTCAGTTTAGGCTGCTCGCCGGCTCCTCATTACCACTTCAAGATGGCGGCCCAATTTCTCGCGTCACAGCAGCCAATGTTGCGTCTACTTAAAAGATGTCTATGGTAGTATTGGCCATTAGATGAGAGCAAACCAATCAGAGCACACTGTTCAGTATCGTGGCCACTGATTGGCTCAGCCCCGAGCAGCATTACTAACAGTTCATGTCTCGAAGGCTCTCACCTTGTTAAACTGTTTTTACATTCGTTACAAATAATAGTTTCTACTTCTTCCCAGCTAACACATCATAAAAAGGACGTTAGTGAAGTTACAACTAAAGTTCGAACTGGTCGAGCATGACACTGAACTAAAAAAGCCCACCGTGAAAACACACCTGCATCAACTTTTAGAAATTGTACTTGTTTTAATTAACACTTGTGTTATTAAATGGCCGACAACTGTATTTGTTGTGGTTAAGGCTGGGTGTTAAAGTGACTCTTTCTGGATTCCACAGCGCAAAAGCAGACTACTGTGTTCGTCTTTTTACCAAAGTAAAACAACTATTATTGCCATCATTATCACACATTTGAAACAACACATTCAGTCAGTACAGTACTTCATTTAGTCGCCCTTCTTAACGTCGAGGACAGCTGTCATTTTACAGCAACTGTGAAAAGAAAGCTTATATTCCACTTACCTTAACTGGGAATCAAGTAGAAGAAGAAAAAAGCTGCTTTTGAGTGAATTATCTCAAATTGTTTGTAGCGCCACTATTTATCGCGGCCGTTTCCGCCATCTTGAAACGTCACAATGCAAAAAAAAAAAAAAAGGCGCCACGGTACCTTGCTAACTAGCTTAGCTCATATGCTAACTAGCTTAGCCGCTAGGCCACAAATCGTTTTTGTGGTCGTCTACACCAAAATGAGAAACTTCCTTTATTTTATCATGTTTAAGTTGATTTCGACCACATAGGAAAATAAAACGTTGCATATATATTCATGTTTATGTTGAATTAAGCCATATATTTGACATGATTTATGGCTTGTTAGCTATATCCATTAGCATGCTGATGCTATTTTTTTTACAGAGCTTGTAATGTATACTTATTTTTATTCAGGGTTTAACTAATAAAAGCCTTGATTTAGACATGTTATCTTAGTTTTGAGATTAAGTAGAAATTATGGGATAATAAATCATGAGATAAAATAGTCAAAATCATGAGGAAACAAGTCGTAAATATGAAATTAAAAGCCCTAATTGTGTGAGGAAAAAGTGGAAATCATGAGGAAAATGTTTCTATTGTGAGAGAAAAAGTTTCAGTTGTGAGGAAGTCAAAATTATGAGACAGAAAGTCATAATTATCATGGTCATATTTATTAGATAAAAAGTCAAAATCGTGAGATCCATCCATCCGTTTTTTACTGCTTAGGTCGAAATCTGGAGATAAAAAGTCAAAATCCTGAGATAGAACGTCGTAATTGTGAGATAAAGTCGCAATCGTGAGATGAAAATGTCGAAATCGTGGGATTAAGAGTCATAATTGTGAAAGAAAATGTCCAAAATGGTGAGAGAAAGTCGAAATTCTGAGAGAGAAAGTCAAAATTATGAAAGAGAAAGTCATATTTATCAGATAAAAAGTCGAAATCGTGAGATCCATCCATCCGTTTTCTTCTGCTTAGGTCGAAATCGGGAGATAAAAAGTCAAAATCCTTATATAGAAAGTCGTAATTGTGAGATAGTCGTAATCGTAAGATGAAAAAGTCGAAATCATGAGATAAAAAGTCATAACTGTGAAAGAAAATGTCCTAATTGTGAGAGAGAGTCGAAATTCTGAGAGAGAAAGTCAAAATTATGAAAGAGAAAGTCATATTTATCAGATAAAAAGTCGAAATCGTGAGATAGAAAGTCTAATTGTGAGACAAAAAGTTGAAATTGGGATAAAAAAAATCAAAATGATGACAAAGTCAAAATTACGCGATCCAAAAAAAAAAAAGTCGAAATTATGAAATAAAAAGTTGAAATCATGAGACACAAAATCTAAATAATTAGATGTATTAGTTACGGTGTAAAAAGTTGAAAATGTTTAAGTCAAAATTACGAGAAGAAAATTGAAATTATGAGCTAAAGAGTCAAAATAAGACAAAAGTTCAATTATGAAATAAATCTTAATGAGATATTAAGTCGACAATATTAGGTAAAAAGTCCAAATAAGAAAATTGAAATTATGAGACAAAAGGTGATGATTATGAGATAATTTAACTATGACAAAACCAAGAGTGCAGCACAGTTAGTATCTCATAATTTTTGACGTTCTATCTCGTTACGACTTCTTAACTCATTCATTTCCACTCTTGCTCTCATAATTATGACTTTATCTCATCATTTTGACTTTTAATCGGATAAATATGACTTTTTATATGAAGATTTTGCCTTTATTGCATAATTTCCATTTCTTTTCTCATTATTTCGTCTCACCATTGTGGCCCTTTGTCGTTTTCTTACCGGCGGAAGGAAGCGTGCTGCCATGAGATGTTGTGGGGACAAGAAAGACAACTTTGAGAAAGGACAAGAAAAACAAGCGGGGTGTGGAAAGAACAAGGCCGTGCTCTGCATTTGGGAGCCATTAGGCGTACGGCAATTAATACCCGTCAGTGCCGCGCCGCGTTCGCCGCCTTTTTCCCCCCCCACCCGCTTTGCAGACCAATTAAAATGTGACACTCCTGGGCTGGAGAACATCTTGTTAAAATTATGCGGCATGAGACGCGCGGACACCTTGCATAAACACGGCGACGGCTACAATTGGCTGACGACGGCGACATTAATGCCTGCGAGCTTCCATGACAAGCGGGACACACGCTGACGTTTTGATGCGGCCGGAGAGCCGAGCTGGCGGTGGACAGGCCCGAGAGACGGATAAAGTATGGCACCCGCTCGCAGGAACAAGAGTGGTGCGAGTGATGGATGCGGGCGGAGCTCCGTGCCAAGGTGTCCGTGCATCCATCCAGACGTCACACTGCGCTGCCATCTGCCTGCCTCCCCACACACGCGCTAAATCATTAGCGTCTCTTGACACTGAATGTATTTGTCTGGGGATGAGATGTGCCCGCGGGGGATCACCGGCATGAGCCGGAGACCTCGCAGGGACGCAATTTGCATGTCATTTAAACACCATGTGGGGCGCCCAGGAAGGTCAAAAGGCGGCCGATTCGCGGAGCTGCAGCGCCACCACCTCATGGTGGTGTTGGACGTCACACTCCCGTAGCCCACCCGCTTCGGTCCCCGCCTTTCTCGCTCCGCATGGGACTGGAACCATACCTGCCAACCTTATTAGGGAGATTGGGGTGGGGGTGGGGGTATATTTATAGCTAGAATTCACTGAAATTCAAGTATTTCTTATATGTACATATACCGTATTTTCCGCACTATAAGGCGCACCTAAAAACCTCCAATTTCCTCAAAAGCTGACAGTGCGCCTTATAATCCGGTGCGCCTTATATATGGGCCAATGTTGAGCCACAACAGGTCTCGCAACTACGGTAACTACACCGACTTCCTTATTCCCCTTTTAAGGCTGCTTACCGTAGAAGAAGTAGTTCTTCTTCTACGGGGAAAAAATAACTTGTTCTTCTACGGGGGAAATTTAAGTCCCGTAGTTGCGAGACATAAACTTTATGTAAAGACCCAAAAATGGCTCTTATTAAAGGCCTACTGAAAGCCACTACTACCGACCACGCAGTCTGATAGTTTATATATCAATGATGAAATCTTAACATTGCAACAAATGCCAATACGGCCGGGTTAACTTATAAAGTGCAATTTTAAATTATCCGCGAAACTTCCGGTTGAAAACGTCTATGTATGATGACGTATGCGCGTGACGTCACGGAGTGAACGGAAGTATTTGGACCCCATTGGATCCAATACAAACAGCTCTGTTTTCACCACATAAGTCCACAGTATTCTGGACATCTGTGTTGGTGAATCTTTTGCAATTTGTTTAATGAACAATGGAGACTGCAAAGAAGAAAGCTGTAGGTGGGATCGGTGTATTAGCGCCGGACTACAGCAACACAACCAGGAGGACTTTGAGATGGATAGCAGACACGCTAGCCGCCGACTTCACCTTGACTTCCTCCGTCTCCGGGCCGCCGACCGCATCGATGATCGGGTGAAGTCTTTCGTCGCGCCGTCGATCGCTGGAACGCAGGTGAGCACGGGTGTTGATGAGCAGATGAGGGCTGGCTGGTGTAGATGGATAGCTAATGTTTCTATCATAGATAGCTCTGTCGAGGTCCCGTAGCTAAGTTAGCTTCAATGGCGTCGTTAGCAACAGCATTGTTAAGCTTTGACAGGCTGGAAAGCATTAACCGTGTAGTTACAGGTCCATGGTTTAGTAGTATTGTTGATCTTCTGTCTATCCTTCCAGTCAGGGGTTTATTTCTTTTGTTTATATCTGCATTTAAGCACGATGCTATCACGTTAGCTCCGTAGCTAAAGAGTTTCGCCGATGTATTGTCGTGGAGATAAAAGTCACTGTGAATGTCCATTTCGTGTTCTCGACTCTCATTTTCAAGAGGATATAGTATCCGAGGTGGTTTAAAATACAAATCCGTGATCCACAATAGAAAAAGGAGAGAGTGTGGAATCCAATGAGCCAGCTTGTACCTAAGTTACGGTCAGAGCGAAAAAAGATACGTCCTGCACTGCCTCTCTAGTCCTTCACTCTCACGTTTCCTCATCCACTAATCTTTCATCCTGGCTCAAATTAATGGGGTAATCGTCGCTTTCTCGGTCCGTAACTCTCTCGCTGCTGGTGTAAACAATGGGGAAATGTGAGGAGCTCTTCAACCTGTGACGTCATGCTACTTCCGGTACAGGCTAGGCTTTTTTTTTATCAGCGATCAAAAGTTGCGAACTTTATCGTCGATGTTCTCTTTCAGCAAAAATATGGCAATATCGCGAAATGATCAAGTATGACACATAGAATGGATCTGCTATCCCCGTTTAAATAAAAAAAAATCATTTAAGTAGGCCTTTAAGGGGGGAGGAGTATATTTATAGCTAGAATTCACTGAAATTCAAGTATTTCTTATATATATATATATTTATATACACATTAGGGGTGTACCGGTACGTGTATTTGTATTGAACAGTTTCGGTACTAGGGGTTCGGTGAGTCGGGCTCAGGGGTTCGGCGGAGGTCAAGACACACCCGACTCATCGTGTAAATAAAAACTTCTCCCTATCGGCGTATTACGGATACGGCAACAGCTGACTGATTTGCAGGTGTGTAATTTGTTGTGAGTTTATGCACTGTGTTGGTTTTGTTCTTTGAACAAGGTGATGTTCATGCACGGTTCATTTTGTGCATCAGTAATAAAACATGGTAACACTTTAGTATGGGGAACATATTCACCATTAATTAGTTGCTTATTAACATGCAAATTAGTAACATATTGGCTCTTAACTAGTCATTATTAAGTACTTATTAATGCCTTATTCAGCATGGCTTTATTATAACCCTCTAACCCTAACCCTAACCAAATAACTCAAAATTAAGTCTTTACTTAGAAGATGTTCCCCATTCTAAAGTGTTCCCAAAAACATATAACTTTGTCTTGAATTTGAAAAAAAACAAACATTTTATTTTTCACTAAAGAAGGGTTCGGTGAATGCGCATATGAAACTGGTGGGGTTCGGTACCTCCAACAAGGTTAAGAACCACTGTGCTAACCCATTTGAAGCGTCACCCCCGCATTCAAGCAGCCTCTCCTCGGCGAGTCAGGCAGGGCTAAAGCAATAAATGTTTTTTATAGCAGCAGATTTAAGACCATATTGCATTAAGAACTAGATTTTGAGCCACTTCTATGGTGGAAGAACAATGAGCCCACATATCCTCTTACTGCCAAGTTAGCCAGGCTGGGGGGGGGGGGGGGGGGAGAAAAGTTAATCTGAGGCTGAGTTGACTTGAAACTGTTTAATGTTGCACTTTTTATATGTAGAAGAAAAGTTGTGTCATTTTATTTAATCTGAGCAACAACTTGAGGCAGTTTAATGTTGATTAACGTGGACCCCGACTTATACAAGTTAAAAAATTTATTCTGGTACCATTTAGTGGTCAATTGTACGGAATATGTACTGTACTGTGCAATCTACTAATAAAAGTCTCAATCAATCAATCAAAACAAGCACTTTATATGTAGAAAGGTTTTGTTAAGAAACCATTCTGAGCCTTATCTTATTTAGTTTTTATTTCATATATGTTGACCACATGAACCCTGGCAATGGACCCTGTGTGTATATGTATGTTATGCCATTGTTTACAAATTTGGTAAATAAATTACCAAAAAATGTATATTTTGTTGTTTTCTTATTGTACCCAAAATGAACCGAACCGTGACCTCTAAACCGAGGTAAGTACCGAACCCAAATTTTTGTGTACCATTACACCCCTAATATATATATATATATATATATATATATATATATATATATATATATATATATATATATATATATATATATATATATATATATATATATATATATATATATATATATATATATATATATATATATATATATATATATATATATATATATATATATATATATATATATATATATATATATATATTCATGTACACTACCGTTCAAAAGTTTGGGGTCACCCAAACTATTTTGTGGAATAGCCTTCATTTCTAAGAAAAATAATAGACTGTCGAGTTTCAGATGAAAGTTCTCTTTTTCTGGCCATTTTGAGCATTTAATTGACCCCACAAATGTGATGCTCCAGAAACTCAATCTGCTCAAAGGAAGGTCAGTTTTGTAGCTTATGTAACGAGCTAAACTGTTTTCAGATGTGTGAACATGATTGCGCAAGGGTTTTCTAATCATCAATTAGCCTTCTGAGCCAATGAGCAAACACATTGTACCATTAGAACACTGGAGTGATAGTTGCTGGAAATGGGCCTCTATACACCTATGTAGATATTGCACCAAAAACCAGACATTTGCAGCTAGAATAGTCATTTACCACATTAGCAATGTATAGAGTGTATTTCTTTAAAGTTAAGACTAGTTTAAAGTTATCTTCATTGAAAAGTACAGTGTTTTTCCTTCAAAAATAAGGACATTTCAATGTGACCCCAAACTTTTCAACGGTAGTGTATATATATATGTAGTACAGTACACAGTAATGAAAACACAGTTCTACTAACTGTACTGTACTTGCTGCTTACTTAAAAAAAAAGAATTAAACACTTACCTTTCACTATTTGAGTAGCCTTTGTTCCGCCATTTGAGTACTGGCGAGCGATCTCTGAATCCGGGGAACATATCCTTCACGGATTTGTTGAAAACATCCGCAAATGAGAACGGGATGTTTCAGCATAGCCATCTTTGTCTCGGCATATGTTACACCCTCGGGTCTTCATTTAGCGAGGTGGCCCATAATACTGCGTTGCCGCCGCCTTGTGCTTCTCTGACCATTCATGAGTGACTATATTCATTCGGCCACCGTGTTATGGGTTATAGATAAACCTATGGATAACGGAGACATATATAATAGTCTCCTTTTCAGGTGAGAGAGGATGCTAAAGGCAGTGCCTTTAAGGCACGCCCCCAATATTGTTGTCCGGCTGGAAATCGGGAGAAATTCGGGAGAATGGTTGTCCCGGGAGAGGCACTGAAATTCGGGAGGGTTGGGAAGTACAAACCCCGTTTCCATATGAGATGGGAAATTGTGTTAGATGTAAATATAAACAGAATACAATGATTTCCAAATCATTTTCAACCCATATTCAGTTGAATATGCTACAAAGACAACATACTTGATGTTCAAACTGATAAACTTTTTTTTTCTGTTGCAAATAATCATTAACTTTAGAATTTGATGCCAGCAACACGTGACAAAGAAGTTGGGAAAGGTGGCAATAAATACTGATAAAGTTGAGGAATGCTCATCAAACACTTATTTGGAACATCCCACAGGTGTGCAGGCAAATTGGGAACAGGTGGGTGCCATGATTGGGTATAAAAGTAGATTCCATGATTACATGTTTGTCATTCACAAACAAGGATGGGGCGAGGGTCACCACTTTGTCAACAAATGCGTGAGCAAATTGTTGAACAGTTTAAGAAAAACCTTTCTCAACCAGCTATTGCAAGGAATTTAGGGATTCCACCATCTACGGTCCGTAATATCATCAAAGGGTTCAGAGAATCTGGAGAAATCACTGCACGTAAGCAGCTAAGCCCGTGACCTTCCATCCCTCAGGCTGTACTGCATCAACAAGCGACATCAGTGTGTAAAGGATATCACCACATGGGCTCAGGAACACTTCAGAAACCCACTGTCAGTAACTGCAGTTGGTCGCTACATCTGTAAGTGCAAGTTAAAACTCTCCTATGCAAGGCGAATACTGTTTATCAACAACACCCAGAAACGCCGTCGGCTTCGCTGGGCCTGAGCTCATCTAAGATGGACTGATACAAAGTGGAAAAGTGTTCTGTGGTCTGACGAGTCCACATTTCAAATTGTTTTTGGAAACTGTGGACGTCGTGTCCTCCGGACCAAAGAGGAAAAGAACCATCCGGATTGTTATAGGTGCAAAGTGTAAAAGCCAGCATGTGTGATGGTATGGGGGTGTATTAGTGCCCAAGACATGGGTAACTTACACATCTGTGAAGGCGCCATTAATGCTGAAAGGTACATACAGGTTTTGGAGCAACATATGTTGCCATCCAAGCAACGTTACCATGGACGCCCCTGCTTATTTCAGCAAGACAATGCCAAGCCACGTGTTACATCAACGTGGCTTCATAGTAAAAGAGTGCGGGTACTAGACTGGCCTGCCTGTAGTCCAGACCTGTCTCCCATTGAAAATGTGTGGCGCATTATGAAGCCTAAAATAGCACAAGGGAGACCCCCGGACTGTTGAACAACTTAAGCTGTACATCAAGCAAGAATGGGAAAGAATTCCACCTGAGAAGCTTCAAAAATGTGTCTCCTCAGTTCCCAAACGTTTACAGAGTGTTGTTAAAAGGAAAGGCCATGTAACACAGTGGTGAACATGCCCTTTCCCAACTACTTTGGCACGTGTTGCAGCCATGAAATTCTAAGTTAATTATTATTTGCCAAAAAAAATTAAGTTTATGAGTTTGAACATCAAATATCTTGTCTTTGTAGTGCATTCAATTGAATATGGGTTGAAAAGGATTTGCAAATCATTGTATTCCGTTTATATTTACATCTAACACAATTTCCCAACTCATATGGAAACGGGGTTTGTATGACTGGAACCCGGGTGGTCCGCATGAGAGGCGAGCGTGCCGCCGACCGAGGTAAAAAGCCCTAAAAGAAGAAGGCAATGTTGAGCCTGTGGTATAGTTTTATACATATATTATCTATTGTACAGCCTGTGGTTGGAACAAAGACAGCGACGAGGAGAGAAGAGAGCAGAACAGCCACCTCCTTTAGGCCGTTCTTGTGTTTGTACATCACCAAGGCTTGTTAGGCTTAATTACAAAAATATCTGCTAAAGACGGAGCCGTCCAAGTATCCTATGCGAGTGGAGTGCAGCGGTCCAGCCTGAGCGTACATAAAGCGACTAATAGGACAAATAGCATGTTAGTGTTTGAATCAAGATTTGTGGAAAGAGCCCAGAAGAAGACGACCAGGAGTATAAAAGTAAAAGGGTGAGAGAGCAGGGCGCGGTCATTCTGTGATCTGATGGTTTTTTCGGCGCGCTCATTGCTGAGGGAAGTATGGCTGCTGCTGTTGCTGCTGCTGCGGAGGGGGGGCTTGCGCAGGATAGCCGGGGTAGCCCTGCGCTGCCGGGGGGCCGCCCGGGTAGCCCGCCTGGCCTGGGGTGCCCTGGTAGGGCATGTAGGGCACGTTGTACTGGCCGTAGGCGTACGGGTTGTAGCCCATTGGCACCTGGAAGTACCTGCAAGCACACACAGTCCAAGTTAGCTCCCTCCATAGCAGGCCTGGGCAATTATTGTGACTCGGGGGGCCACATTTAGAGAAAAAAAATGTGTCCGGGGGCCGGTATATCTATTTTTAGGAACACTAATACAAAACCTCACAATAATGTCTGATTGAATGCTAAAATCGTTATGACACACCGCCTTGAAAAACGTAATGGAATTTTACATTTTTCTATGAACGATAAAACACTGAATATTGACAAAATATGAACGTCACACCCTCGTTCGATGGACATATTTTACAATCAAGTGAAACGCAACAAAAATGGAACAAAGTGAAATATGAACGCGAAGGGTACAAAATAACCCCACCTACAATCTGATGTATCTGATACATCACCAGAGCCGGCCCAAGGCATAAGCGTACTAAGCGCTTGCTTAGGGCCCCGCGGCCACCAGGGGGCCCCCAAAAGCAATTAACAAAAAATTCTTATTTTTTATTTTTTGCATGTACGAGTCTGACTCAGACTCGTACATGGCAGTGATTAGTATTAATAACAAAGTCTGCCATCAGATTTCTTACAGTGATGTCATAAATGACTTTGCCTCCAGAAAAGCCAGGAAGCACAGGTTTTAAGGAGTGGGTGGTGAAGAACAGAGGAACAAAACTGTGATGTGATGGACAAATGTGTGAATTAAGGACCTTGATTTAAGGTAGTTTATTTTGATTTTTTCCCCAAAATTTTTTTGCACATCGTTATGTACATTTACATAGTTTTAATATGTAGTAACTTTATATTTGTTTATAAACCGTTATGTTACCTTGTTTCTGGTAACTCTGTTCATTAATATTATTTAAGTATTTGCTTGTTATTTAATTTAATTATGTTGTTTTTTGTACAATTGAATTTGTTCCTTCTTATATATATTTAAGTGATTTTATTGTTGCACTTTATTGTTTTTCTTGCACTACGAATTATTTTTGCACACAGGTTTTTGTTACCAAAAATAATAAAGTGAATCAGAATCAGCTTTATTGTCCAGTTATGTTTAACACACATGGAATTTAACTTCAGTAGACTGCGCTCTCTTTGTACAAAGTAAACTAAAGTAAGTAAGTAAATTAAGTAAATTAAATATGAACAATTAACTAAAAATATAAACTAGTAATTAAAGACTAATATGTACAAGACTGATGAGACAAGATGACACTTTTACTGTAAATACAAAGCTTTATCACTTGGACTGTTCAACCCCAGGCCACGCTTGTAGCTGAATGTTTTCTACATTTTAAGATTAGGAACCATATGTGGCAGTCTGGACATCATTCGTTCATTCGTTGGTATTATTTATGTTCTTAACTGGGCCACCCCCATATGTTTATAAATGACATGTCATTTGTAAAGACATGCCAGGCTGACAATAGGATAATGTAAACAACACTGCCAGAGCCGCAATGAGGTTATAGTAGGTGTGTGAATGATCAACAATCAATACTATTGGCAGAAATAGAGGGCCCCAAAATCAAATTTTGCTTAGGGCCCCATGGAGGCTTGGGCCGGCACTGTACATCACTAAGCTTTAGAACTTTGTTGTGAAAATCTCCTTCCGCGTCTGTGGAAACGCTCCCCGCCCACACTGCTTGGTGCCTCGTCTGAGCTGCTGTGACGTAGATTACCATAGTAACTAATTAGATGACCATAGTAACTAATTAGATGACCATAGTAACTAATTATATGACCAAAGTAACTGGTATATCATCCATAAGCGCAGATTCCAACCACTGAAATACTTTGTATACCGTATTTCCTTGAATAGCCGCAGGGGCGCTAATTAATTTAAAACCTCCTGTCACTCCGGCGTTTACCGGAAGCCTGCGGGATGGCCGTGCATGCGCTAATTATTTTAAAACCTCTTCTCACCAAAAGGAATGCGGTAAATTTAGGCGTGCGCTTTGAGTGTGATGTAAGCATACCATCATGAAAAGCACATTTAATTAAAAAAAAACGTTATTATGGTCTTACCTGTACTTATAAATGGAGTCCATTTGCAGCTCCTTCTGACCAAAAGCATCGATAACTTGTTTATAGAAGTCTTCCTTATTTTCTTTCTTCAGTTTTAAAAGTCTCTCTGTCTCGATGGAGATATTCCTTTAATTATTACCTCCTGCTTCGATTGAAAGTCTAGTTTAGAAAACTGTTTTATTTTAGATGGATGTATGTAATCCTCCATGTTAAAAGTTCAGGCGAGAGGGAAAAAAAGACGATCTGTTGCTGCGTGTTGTCACTTCTTCTGCAGTACCGGAAGTCGCAAGAAGGATCACTATCGCCCTCTACCACCAGGAGGCGGGAGTCATTTAATGACTCATACCGTATTTGACACACGCAGCTACGGTATATTAATAAAACATAGCTGCTTACTGTTCTTTTTAGCATACCGTACCGGTATTCAATAGCTTGTACTTTATCTTTTTTCCTTTGTGCGATTGCAAACTACTGAAATCAGCTTCCTCCATTTTGAAAATGAGGACAGGTAAATCGTCACTCGTCACGTAACGAATTTGACCCGGCGGAAGTTCTAGACATATGCTAGATATTTTGCGAAACGAGTTTGACCCGGCGAAAATTATAAACATAAATGATAAATGGGTTATACTTGTATAACGCTTTTCTACCTTCAAGGTACTCAAAGCGCTTTGACAATATTTCCACATTTACCCATTCACACACACATTCACACACTGATGGCGGGATGCGATAATAAAATTAATATTTTGCGAAACGAATTTGATCCGGCGTTAATAATGAACCGGCGATATATTTTGAGAAACGAGTTTGACCCGGCAGTAATTCTAGAAGTGCGAATACTATATTCCCTGCGCCAATTCAAGGAAATACGGTAGTTGAAGACTTGCGGTCATTAGAAAACATCACTGCACATCATAATGGCAGCTAGTTTCCATCTTAAAGATCTACAAACATTTTTTGGGAATGTCCGGCGGGCCAGATTGAAAAGCTTAACGGGCCTTAATTGTCCCAGGTCTGCTCCATAGGGTGCATGCGGGGAGGGTACCGTATTTTTCCGACTATAAGGCGCACTTAAAATCCTTTCATTTTCCCCAAAACTCGACAGTGCGCCTTATAACCCGGTGCGTCTAATGTGCAGAATAATTTTGGTTGTGCTTACCGACCTCGAAGCTATTTTATTTGGTACACGGTGAAATGATAAGTGTGACCAGTAGATGGCAGTCACACATAGGAGATACGTGCAGACTGCAATATGACTCAAGATCATCAGGACTCCTCTTCCTCCTATCCAGGAGATCGCAAAAAGCCGCTGCCTGACCAGGGGTTTAGAACATCTGCAGAGACTCCTCCCAACCCCCACCAAGGACTGTTTTCACTGCTGGACTCTAGAAAGAGGTTCTGCAGCCATACTCATTAACCCACATAAAAAGTTCCGAAACTTGGTACCCTTCAGTAGCGGGTATTGATTCCCGGGTACCGAGAACTGGCACCGAATCGATTTGAATGTGAACGGTACCCATCCCTATTCACGATGTGGTTTTCCAAGTCCCTGGGACTCGTGGACAGTAAGTTCACTGCGCCCTACCAGATTTGAGTGCGTCAGGGCCAACATCACTCATGCAGGAACACTTTTTAAAATGTTTTACTCAAAAACACCTTTTATATCAAGTTTACTTTGGAGTGACAACTCATGTTTACACAGACCTGGTCCGCGGTTAAAGTACAGAAGCCCTCAGAATAAATACATCTGCATTCATACACCATTATTGCAATATTTTGGGTGATAAATGACATGTGTTCACTTTGACACGATTTCATCTGAAATGTGAAGAAACTGATCCAACTCACTGTGGGTACCCCTGGTAGGTAGGGTAAGGGGGCCCCTGGGCCTGGGAGGCCGGGGCCACCGGCGGCAGGTTGCTGCTGGGAGTGCCCGCAGGTGGGTTGGGGGAGGCGGCCTGTGTCGGGAAGTTGGGAGGAGGGGGCCTGGCTGGGGGCTGAGGAATGGCCTGGGTCTGCTGAGTGGGCAAGGTCTGCAAGAACAAGATTGGAGAACAGTGAAGAACCGCTATGGGCATGTGGGGGTGCTGAGGTGAGGGGTCTTACAAATACGGTCCTAGGTGCTGGGGTGGGGCCGCCTGGTGGGGCGGCGGGGGTGCTCTGATAGGCGGGGACGTTGAAGGAGGGGGCGCTGGGCTCTCGGGCGATACTCTGCTGCAGCTCCCTGTGATAAAACACGTCATAGAACAGTGATTCTTAACCATAGGGCCGGCAAAAAATATCTCAGCTGTTGTCCGTATGGGCCGCAGCGGGCCTCAGTTGTAATACACTTTTCCACCACTTGTGGCAGTATTGACAATAACAAACAGAAGGTCATGGAGAATTTTTGAAGTGCAAAAATGATGAATTAAATGAAAAATCTTGAAAAGTTCACTTTTTAGCAGGAAGTGACTGATCGTTTTTTGTTTTTTTTGTCACTAAACTTGAAAAGTTCACTTTTTAGCAGTAAGTGACTTTGACCAATTCGTTCTTTTTAGTCGCTAAACTTGAAAAATTAAATTTTAGCAGGAAGTGACTTTGATCGTTTTGTTCTTTTTTATCGCTAACCTTGAAAAGTTCACTTTTTAGCAGGAAGTGACTTCGATCGTTCTGTTTTTTTTTTTTAAGTCGCTAACCTTAAAAAGTTAACTTTTTCGCAGGAAGTGACTTTAATCATTTTTTGGGGGTTTTTTTAGTCGCTAACCTTGAAAAGTTTTTCACTTTTTAGCAGGAAGTGACTGATCGTTTTGTTTTCTTTAGTCGCTAACCATGAAAAGTACATGTTTTAGCAGGAAGTGACTTTGACCGTTTCGATCTTTTTAGTAGCTAACCTTAAAAGTTCAAGTTTTAGCAGGAAGTGACTTTGATAGTTTGGTTCTTTTTAGTCGCCAACCTTGAAAAGTTCACTTTTTAGCAGGAAGTGACTGATCGTTTTGTTTTCTTTAGTCGCTAACCATGAAAAGTACATTTTTTAGCAGGAAGTGACTTTGACCGTTTCGATCTTTTTAGTAGCTAACCTTAAAAGTTCAAGTTTTAGCAGGAAGTGACTTTGATAGTTTGGTTCTTTTTAGTCGCCAACCTTGAAAAGTTCACTTTTTAGCAGGAAGTGGCTTTAACCATTTCGTTCTTTTTAGTCGCCAACCTTGAAAAGTTCACTTTTTAGCAGGAAGTGACTTTGATTGTTCTGTTCTTTTTAGTCGCTAACCTTGAAAAGTTAAAATTTTAGCACGAAGTGACTTTGACCGTTTCGATCTTTTTAGTAGCTAACCTTAAAAGTTAAAGTTTTAGCAGGAAGTGACTTTGATAGTTTGGATCTTTTTAATCACTAACCTTGAACATTTTATTTTTAGCAGGAAGTGACTTTCATAGTTTTGTTGTTTTTAGTTGCCAACCTTGAAAAGTTAATTTTTTTAGCAGTAAGTGACTTTGACCATTTTGTTCTTTTTAGTCGCTAACCTTGAAAAGTTCCCTTTTTAGCAGAAAGTGACTTTGTAATCGTTTTGTTCTTTTTAGTCACTAACCTTGAAAAGTTCATTTTTTAGCAGCAAGTGACTTTGATCGTTTTGTTCTTTTTTAGTCGCTAACCTTGAAAAGTTAGTTTTAGCAGAAAGTGACTTTGATCGTTTGCTCTTTTTAGTCGCTAACCTTGAAAAGTTCACTTTTTAGCAGGAAGTGACTTTGTGATCATTTTGTTCTTTTTAGTCACTAACCTTGAAAAGTTAATTTTTTAGCAGGAAGTGACTGATAGTTTTGCTCTTTTTAGTAGCTAACCTTGAAAAGTTCACCTTTTAGCAGGAAGTAATTGACCATTTCGTTCTTTTTAGTCACTAAACTTAAAAAGTTCACCTTTTAGCAGGAAGTGACTTTGATCGTTTTGTTCTTGTTTGTTGATAACCTTAAAAAGTTCTTTTTAGCAAGAGGTGACTGATCGTTTTGTTCTTTTCAGTCGCCAACCTTGAAAAGTTCACTTTTTAGCAGGAAGTGACTGATTGTTTTTTGTTTTTTTTGTCACTAACCTTGAAAAGTTCACTTTTTAGCAGTAAGTGACTTTGACCAATTTGTTCTTTTTAGTCGCTAAACTTGAAAAATTAAATTTTAGCAGGAAGTGACTTTGATCGTTTTGTTCTTTTTTGTCGCTAACCTTGAAAAGTTGACTTTTTCGCAGGAAGTGACTTTAATCGTTTTTTGGGGTTTTTTTTAGTCACTAACCTTTAAAAGTTTTTCACTTTTTAGCAGGAAGTGACTGATCGTTTTGTTTTCTTTAGTTGCTAACCATAAAAAGTACATGTTTTGGCAGGAAGTGACTTTGACCGTTTCAATCTTTTTAGTAGCTAACCTTAAAAGTTCAAGTTTTAGCAAGAAGTGACTTTGATAGTTTGGTTCTTTTTAGTCGCTAACCTTGAAAAGTTCACTTTTTAGCAGGAAGTGACTTTAACCATTTCGTTCTTTTTAGTCGCCAACCTTGAAAAGTTCACTTTTTAGCAGGAAGTGACTTTAACCATTTTGTTCTTTTTAGTCGCCAACCTTGAAAAGTTCACTTTTTAGCAGAAGTGACTTTAACCATTTCGTTCTTTTTAGTCGCCAACCTTGAAAAGTTCACTTTTTAGCAGGAAGTGACTTTAACCATTTCGTTCTTTTTAGTCGCCAACCTTGAAAAGTTCACTTTTTAGCAGGAAGTGACTTTGATTTTGTTCTTTTTAGTCACTAACCTTGAAAAGTTAAAATTTTAGCACGAAGTGACTTTGACCGTTTCGATCTTTTTAGTAGCTAACCTTAAAAGTTAAAAGTTTTAGCAGGAAGTGACTTTGATAGTTTGGATCTTTTTAATCACTAACCTTGAACATTTTATTTTTTAGCAAGAAGTGACTTTGATCGTTTTGTTCTTTTTAGTCGCCAACCTTGAAAAGTTAATTTTTTAGCAGTAAGTGACTTTGACCATTTTGTTCTTTTTAGTCGCTAACCTTGAAAAGTTCCCTTTTTAGCAGGAAGTGACTTTGTAATCGTTTTGTTCTTTTTAGTCACTAACCTTGAAAAGTTCATTTTTTAGCAGCAAGTGACTTTGATCGTTTTGTTCTTTTTTAGTCGCTAACCTTGAAAAGTTAAAGTTTTAGCAGGAAGTGACTTTGATCGTTTTGCTCTTTTTAGTCGCTAACCTTGAAAAGTTCACTTTTTAGCAGGAAGTGACTTTGTGATCGTTTTGTTCTTTTTAGTCACTAACCTTGAAAAGTTAATTTTTTAGCAGAAAGTGACTTTGATTGTTTTGCTCTTTTTAGTCGCTAACCTTGAAAAGTTAACTTTTTAGCAGGAAGTAATTGACCATTTCGTTCTTTTTAGTCACTAAACTTAAAAAGTTCACCTTTTAGCAGGAAGTAATTGACCATTTCGTTCTTTTTAGTCACTAAACTTAAAAAGTTCACCTTTTAGCAGGAAGTGACTTTGATAGTTTGGTTCTTTTTAGTCACTAACCTTGAAAATTTTATTTTTTAGCAGGAAGGGACTTTGATCGTTTTGTTCTTTTTAGTCGCTAACCTTGAAAAGTTCACTTTTTAGCAGGAAGTGACTGACTGTTTTGTTCTTGTTTGTCGCTAACCTTAAAAAGTTCCTTTTAGCAGGAGGTGACTGATCGTTTTGTTCTTTTTAGTCGCTAACCTTGAAAAGTTCACTTTTTAGCAGGAAGTGACTTTGATTGTTTTGTTCTTTTAAGTCGCTAACCTTAAAAAGTTCACTTTTTAAGCAGGAAGTGACTTTAATAGTTTGCTTCTTTTTAGTCGCTAATCTTAGGAGTGACTTGGATAATTTTTATTATTTTTAGTCATTAACCTTAAAGGAAGTCGCTTACCTTGAAAAGTTCACTTTTTAGCAGGAAGTGACTTTGATGGGGTTTTTTTTAGTCGCTAACCTTGAAAAGTACACTTTTTAGCAGGAAGTGACTTTAATTGTTTGGTTCTTTTTAGTCACTAACCTTAAAAAGTTCACTTTTTAGCAGGAAGTGACTTTGATCGTTTCGTTCCTTTTAGTCACTAACCTTGAAAAGTTCACTTTTTAACAGGAAGTGACTTTGATCGCTTTTCTTTTTTAATCGCTAACCTTAAAAAGTTCACTTTTTAGTAGGAAGTGACTGATCGTTTTGTTCTTTAGTCGCTAACCTTGAAACGTTCCCTTTTTTGTAGATCCAGAGTAAGATTACTAATTCAATGCTAACATTTGAGTGGGCTTGTAGTGGAAAAGTTGGGCCCCGAGGTGAAAGAGGGTAAGAGCCCCTGTTCTAGAACACTCCATCAACTCACTTGAGAAGTTCGTCCCGCTCGGTCTTGCGAGCGAAAACAATGTCGCAGCATTTGTTCTGGAACTTGAGCAGGATCTCAGTCAGGTCGTTGTAGAACTGCGGAGGGAGAAGACAGGGAATGAAGCAGCTGAGCAGGCGTGCTGGGAGAATGGGGATGTAACCTTGGTGCCCTCGCGCAGGTTGCTGCTGATCTCCACGTAGCTGTCGTGGGCCGAGGCCAGTTTCTTCAGGACCTCCTCCCTCTGGTTGGCCTCCGTGTTGGCCTGCTTCAGGCTGCTGAACTCCTGATGGGACGTCTGCAAGGAGGGCGCACGTTCAACTCTCTTTTCACGCACCATAAAAAGTACATTAGAGGCTGACGTTTACGAGCAAGACTGCACGACGCGCTCAAGAACTCTGACAGCATTCAAAGCGTTTGACCGTCAAAAAGTCAAATCGAGCACACGAGTCAAACTCAAGGCCCGCTCCCTCATTTAATGTGGCATAAGGGATGATAATGAATGGTTAGTTTTATGTTTCCTAATAATGTAACAAACATTGTATTGTCATACTTTTTTTTCTTACTCAAATGTCTGCATGACTGATGTGTTAATCTGTAATAATGATGTTGTTCCTGTTAATGTTTTGTTAGTTACGTTTGTGTGAATTTAGGTTGAAAAGTCGTAAAAAATCTGTACTCAAGTTTCCTAATAATGTAACAAATATCACACTATCAAACATTACAAACTTTTTTGTTTAGATACAAATAAATATCAGATTGACTTATGATTTCGAAGCAAGTTATCCATTAAATTGAGAAATAGTAAAAATGTTGATACATTTTACAGTACAAAAAAAACTAGCTGCTCAGTCGCCAGAATTTTACTGTAAAAAAAACCATCACAAATTGTAATTATATTTTATATACCGATATATATATAAATTTGTGTTTTATAGAAAAAAATACATGCAATTGCATACATTTTTATTCAATATTATCTAGTAATATACCCCGCCTTCCGCCCATGTGCAGCTGAGATACAGCACCACCCGCAACCCCGAAAGGGACAAGCGGTAGAAAATGGATGGATGGATGGATAACAGATGTAATATACATGAATTTTTTTTTTCCTAAAATAAAAAAAATACTCAAATTTCTGCATGACTTATGTATTAACCTGCAATAATAATGTTTATGTTAATAATGTATTGTTAGTTACGTTGTGTGAATTTAGGTTGAAAAGTAGGTTTCCTAATAACGTAGCAAATATCACACTATCAAACATTACAAACTTTTTTGTTTAGATAAAAATAAATATCTCATTGATATATGATTCCAAAGCAAGTTATCCATTAAATTGAAAAATAGTAAACATTTTGATAAATTTTACAGTATAAAAAAAAACTAGCTGCTCAGCCGCCAGAATTTTACTGTAAAAAATACCACAAATTCTAATTATATATATATATATATACACATATATATATATAAATTTGTTTACAATTTGACAGAAAAAAATACATGCAATTGCATAAATTTTTATTCAATATTATCTATTTATATAACAGATGTAATATAAATGATTTTTTCCCCCCTAAAATAAAAACAAATTAAAACACTTCGGCATGACTTATGTATTAACCTGCAATAATAATGTTGTTTATGTTAATAATGTATTGTTAGTTACGTTCTGTGAATTTAGGTTGAAAATGAGTTATAATTAGGTTTCCTAATAATGTAACAAATATCACACTAACATTACAAACTTTTTTGTTTAGATAAAAATAAATATCTTATTGATTTATGATTTCGAAGCAAGTTATCCATTCAATTGAGAAATAGTAAAAATGTTGATAAATTTTACAGTATAAAAAAAACTAGCTGCTCAGTCGCTAGAATATCACTGTAAAAAAACATCACAAATTCTAATTATATTTTATATATATATATATATAAATTATTTTTTTTAAATTTGACAGAAAAAAATACATGCAATTGCATACATTTGCATTCAATATTATCTAGTAATAGAACAGATGTAATATACATGAACATTTTTTTCCTAAAATTAAAGAAATACTCGAATTTCTGCCTGACTTATGTATTAACCTGCAATAATAATGTTGTTTATGTTAATAATGTATTGCTAGTTACCTGTGAATTTAGGCTGAAAAGTAGTTATAATCAGGTTTCTTAATAATGTAACAAATATCACACTATCATACATTACACACTTTCTTGTTTAAATAAAAATAAATAAAAATTGACTTATGATTTCGAAGCAAGTTATCCATTACATTGAAAAATAGTAAACATTTTGATACATTTTACAGTATAAAAAAAACAACTAGCTGCTCAGTCACCAGAATTTTACTGTAAAAAACACCACAAATTCTAATTATATATATATATATATATATATATATATATATATATATATATATATATATAGTTTGTTACAATTTGACAGAATAAAATACATGCAATTGCATACATTTTTATTAAATATCATCTAACAATGTAACAAATATACATTAAACTTTTTTTCCTACAAAAAATTCTGCATGATTTATGTATTAATCTGCAATAATAACGATGTTCATGTTAATAATGTATTGTTAGTTACTTTTGTATAGATTTAGGTTAAAATAGTAGTTATAATTTGATAATAATGAACTGTTAGTTTCATGTTTCCTAATAATGTAACAAAAATACTATCATACATTACAACATTTTTTATTTAAATAAAAAAATATGTCTAAGTGACTTGTAAATTTAAAGCAGCTTAACCATTTAACTGAAAAGCACAAAAAAAAACAGTAGATTTTACAGAAAAAAATAGCTGCTCAGTTGCCAGAATTTTACTATTAAGACAGTGTTGCCGTTTTTCTTTTGCAGTAATACACTGTAAAAAAGAAAAACAGCAGCCACAGATTTTACGGTAAAAAAAAAGTTTTTCAGTCACCAGAATTTTACTGTAAAAAAACAGTGGTACCTTTTTTCCCCTTTTACAGTAATATGACGTAAAAAACACCATAAATTCTACAATAAAATTCTGGCAACTGAGCTGCCAATCTACAGCTTAGTTTTTTTTAGAGTTCGTAAAAAAAAAAAAAAAAAAAAAAAAAAAAAGATCAAATGCATAGGCAATTGTGTACTAATATCATGTAGGTGAATCCTTAATAATATTCATGGTTACAAGTAGAGGTGTACGATAATATTGGCCGGCCTGCTTTAAAATGTAATATCGGAAAATATTGGTATCGGTTTCTTTATTATCGGTATCGTTTTTTTTGTTTTTGTTTTTTTTATTAAATCAACATAAAAAACACAAGATACACTTACAATTACTACACCAAGCCAACAAATCTCCCTCCCCATTTACACTCATTCACACAAAAGGGTTGTTTCTTTCCGTTATTAATATTCTGGTTCCTACATTATATATCAATATATATCAATACAGTCTGCAAGGTATACAGTCCGTAAGCACACATGATTGTGCGTGCTGCTGGTCCACTAATAGTACTAACCTTTAACAGTTCATTTTACTCATTTTTATTCATTACTAGTTTCTGTGTAACTGTTTTTATATTGTTTTACTTTCTTTTTTATTCAAGAAAATGTTTAAATTTTTTTTTAAAAAAGGACCTTATCTTCACCATACCTGGGTGTCCAAATTAGGCATAATAATGTGTTAATTCCACGACTGTATATATCGGTATCGGTTGATATCGGTATCAGTAATTAAGAGTTGGACAATATCGGAATATCGGATATCGGCAAAAAAGCCATTATCGGACATCCCTAATTATACAAGCGAAAACCAGATTGACACCCTGGTGTGAATGCCGAGACACAGGTAATGTCTTCCATTGTACATTTCATTCAATGACATTGAAAGTATCAGCACGTATGACCGATACTGCCTCTGCATCTACTTGGTGTTGGAGCCATCCCCAAATTTGTAGGATCGCCCAAAAGTAATGTAAAATATTACGCAAGAGAATAATAAGTGCATGTTACATTTGAACACAAGTGTAGATAGAACATGCTACAACTAGAGATGTCCGATAATATCGGTCTGCCAATATTATCGGCCGATAAATACGTTAAAATGTAATATCGGAAATTATCGGTATCGGTTTTTTTTTTATTATCAGCTTCGTTTTTTAAAAAAACATTTAAATTTTTTTTTATTAAATCCACATAAAAAACACAAGATACACTTACAATTAGTGCACCAAGCCAAAAAATCTCCCTCCCCATTTACACTCATTCACACAAAAGGGTTGTTTCTTTCCGTTATTAATATTCTGGTTCCTACATTATATATCAATATATATCAATACAGTCTGCAAGGGATACAGTCCGTAAGCACACATGATTGTGCGTGCTGCTGGTCCACTAATAGTACTAACCTTTAACAGTTCATTTTACTCATTTTCATTCATTACTAGTTTCTGTGTAACTGTTTTTATATTGTTTTACTTTCTTTTTTATTCAAGAAAATGTTTTAAAATTTTTTTTAAAAAGGACCTTATCTTCACCATACCTGGGTGTCCAAATTAGGCATAATAATGTGTTAATTCCACGACTGTATATATCGGTATCGGTTGATATCGGTATCAGTAATTAAGAGTTGGACAATATCGGAATATCGGATATCGGCAAAAAAGCCATTATCGGACATCCCTAATTATACAAGCGAAAACCAGATTGACACCCTGGTGTGAATGCCGAGACACAGGTAATGTCTTCCATTGTACATTTCATTCAATGACATTGAAAGTATCAGCACGTATGACCGATACTGCCTCTGCATCTACTTGGCGTTGGAGCCATCCCCAAATTTGTAGGATCGCCCAAAAGTAATGTAAAATATTTCGCAAGAGAATAATAAATGCATGTTACATTTGAACACAAGTGTAGATAGAACATGCTACAACTAGAGATGTCCGATAATATCGGTCTGCCAATATTATCGGCCAATAAATGCGTTAAAATGTAATATCGGAAATTATCGGTATCGTTTTTTTTTTATTATCAGCATCGTTTTTTTTTTGTTTTTTTTGTATTTTTTTTATTAAATCCACATAAAAAACACAAGATACACTTACAATTAGTTCACCAACCCAAAAAACCTCCCTCCCCCATTTACACTCATTCACACAAAAGGGTTGTTTCTTTCTGTTATTAATATTCTGGTTCCTACATTATATATCAATATATATCAATACAGTCTGCAAGGGATACAGTCCGTAAGCACACATGATTGTGCGTGCTGCTGGTCCACTAATAATACTAACCTTTAACAGTTAATTTTACAAATTTTCATTAATTACTAGTTTCTATGTAACTGTTTTTATATTGTTTTACTTTCTTTTTTATTCAAGAAAATGTTTTTAATTTATTTATCTTATTTTATTTGATACATTTTTTAAAAAAGTACCTTATCTTCACCATACCTGGTTGTCCAAATTAGGCATAATAATGTGTTAATTCCACGACTGTATACATCGGTTGATATCGGTCTCTGTAATTAAAGAGTTGGACAATATCGGCATATCGGATATCGGCAAAAAGCCATTATCGGACATCCCTAGCTACAACACAAAGTCAGCAGTAGATTAATAAAAATTTTGATAAATAATACAACAGGAAATGATGCAATATGTTACCACGTACGTCAGCGGCTAAATTAGAAGCTTTCGTAACCTTTTTGAAACCATTCTATCATCATTAATATGCCAAATAATAATGCAGCTGAGATAGGCTCCAGCAACCCCCGCAACCCCAAAAGGGACAAGCGGTAGAAAATGGATGGATGGATATATGCCGATTTATATCGTTATCGCACGCGGCTGAAATATATACCAAAGGGGCGGCGTAGCTCTGTTGGTAGAGCGGGCCGTGCCAGCAACTTGAGGGTTCTCGGTTTGAGTCCCGCCACTGCCATCCTAGTCAAAGCCGTTGTGTCCTTGGGTAAGACACTTCACCCACATTGGTTTAAATGTAACTTAGAGAATGTAAAGCGCTTTGAGTCACTAGAGAAAAGCGCTATGTAAATATAATTCACTTCACAATATCGATTTTAGGCCGTATCGCCCATGTCTATGACGTGCGACCAATAGATAGCCTTTTTATATGTCTCATCTATTTGACCTGCTTTCACCATATCAACCCTTGTGGACCCCTTAGAGCTTCTATCTGAACAAATACCGGAACAGAGCCATGGAGAGGTGGCATTTCACCACCATGGCCCCCACCTGTGGAACAGCCTGCGAGAGAGCCCTAGGACTGCAGAGACCATTGATATCAAATTAATATAAATAAATAAGTTTAAAAGGCACACTTTTTTTATCAGGCTTTTTATGGATTTTTAAAAACTCCTCTTAGGTCAGGGGTGTCCAAAGTGCGGCCCGGGGGCCATTTGCGGCCCGCAGGTCATTTTTTAACGGCCCCACGGCACATTCTAAAAATACGATAAAAAAACAAACAAACATAAAAAGTGGTATAAAATAGATAGATAATAGGTGAAATGTAACAAGAAAATGTTGCAACGTTTACTCTAATAACACAAAGCTGTCATGCAGGCCGTTTCTTTTTTTTACCATGAATTGATTTAGTGGTCAATTGTACGGAATATGTACTGTACTGTGCAATCTACTACTAATAAAAGCTTCAATCAATCAATCAATCAATCAATCAAAATCAATGTCATTATGAATTATTGACCTATTCAAGGCTCCAATTGCGTCACATTAAATATTCCACTTTGAGATATTCTTTGGGTAAAATGTTGCATATTTTGTGTTTGCCATATAAAAAACTAAGCTGTTTTTTTTTTTAAAGAAGGGCCTAAAACGAACAAACAAACAACATAAACAATACAACTTATAATTGACGGATAGATCTGAAGTTGATCTCGAGATAATTGTGTGAAAATTAAACAGTAAAAAAAATGTATAATTTATTTTTTAGCACTTTAATGAGTAGGACCCTTTTGGATCCCCAATCATTTTAGTGTGATTTGTTTTTAAGTGTCATTGCTCAAAAAATAATAATGAATTAACATCAATGTAGTTATTAGTTATTGACCTTTTTAAGGCTCCAATTATTATATAATCTCAAATATTCCACTTTATTGGGTGAAAATATTAAATATTTTGTGTTTTTTTTCCAAAAAAACAGGGTTTTCTTTGACAAAAAGAGCATACAACTTAAATCTTTAAAAACTTTATATTGAGAGATAGACCTAATGTTTATCTAGAGATTTAAACCTTGAATAATAATAATAATAATAATACTGAATAATGACACATTTTTTAAAATATTTTTTGACCAAAACCCTTTGGGGCCCCCGGGACCAAGCCTGAGTGGAGGCCTAAATGTATAGTTTTTATACATATATTGTATTGGTTTTTAAAATAAAAAAAATATCAAAATGGCCCCCCGCTTGCTTTGATTTTTCAGTGTGCGGCCCTCAGTGGAAAAAGCTTGGACACCCCTGTCTTAGGTTATTTTATATTGTATTTATTGCTATCATTACTAGAGCTGTCCGATAATGGCTTTTTTTGACGATATCCGATTTCCGATATTGTTCAACTCTTAATTACCGATTCCGATATCAACCGATATCGTGGAATTAACACATTATTATGCCTAATTTTGTTGTGATGCCCCGCTGGATGCATTAAACAATGTAACAAGGTTTTCCAAAATAAATCAACTCAAGTTATGGGAAAAAATGCCAACATGGTACTGCCATATTTATTATTGAAGTCACAAAGTGCATTATTTTTTTTAACATGCCTCAAAACAGCAGCTTGGAATTTGGGGTGGGCGAGGTTGAGGTGGTGGTGGTGATGGTGGTGGGGGGGGGTTAGGGGGGTGTAAATTGTAGAGTCCCGGAAGAGTTAGTGCTGCAAGGGGTTCTGGGTATTTGTTCTGTGTTTATGTTGTGTTACAGTGCGGATGTTCTCCCGAAATGTGTTTGTCATTCTTGTTTGGTGTGGGTTCACAGTGTGGCGCATATTTGTAACAGTGTTAAAGTTGTTTGTACGGCTACCCTCAGTGTGACCTGTATGGCTGTTGACCAAGTATGTCTTGCATTCGCTTGTGTGTGTGAGAAAAGCCGTAGGTATTATGTGATTGGGCCGGCACGCAAAGGCAGTGCCTTTAAGGTTTATTGGCGCTCTGTACTTCTCCCTACGTCCGTGTACACAGCGGCGTTTTAAAAAGTCGTACATTTTACTTTTTGAAACCGATACCGATAATTTTGAAACGGATACCGATAATTTCCGATATTACATTTTAAAGCATTAACGGCCGATAATATCGGCAGTCCGATATTATCGGACATCCCTAATCATTACTACTATTATTCTCAATATTTTGTGTGTATATTCCTTTATTTATATTTAATTTTTCCGTACATTTTAAAACATGTTTAATATTATTTTAGATGACTTAAATTGATTTTTATTCTCAAATGTGTTGTTTTCCTCAATCCTCAGTGCCATGTTTTGTTAATGTGTTGCAACTCGCCAGTGCATGAAAAGTGCGACATGAATAAAGTTTTGACCGATTCTGGTGTCGTTCCCACACGTGGAAAAAGTGCGACGCCTTTTTATAGCCCAAAGAGCGGCCCCGCCCTGAGATGGGTAGGTTGTGAGTTCAAACCCCAGCCGAGTCATACCAAAGACTATAAAAATGGGAGCCTTTATCTCCCTTCTTGGCACTCAGCATCAAGGGTTGGAATTGGGGGTTAAATCACCAAAAATGATTCCCGGGCATGGCCACTGCTGCTGCCCACTGCTCCCCTCACCTCCCAGGGGGTGATCAAGGGTGATGGGTCAAATGCAGAGGACACATTTCACCACACCTAGCGTGTGTGTGACAATCATTGGTACTTTAACTTTACTTATTTTGTGGCTACCTGAATCTGTCCCAGCAGCTCCTCCTGCTGGCGGAGGCTGTTCTGCACCCGCTGCTTGTGCTCGCCGTACAGCTGGTCCAGCTGCGAGACCGACAGCTGCTCCTCGTTGATGGCGCCGTCCTTGGCCAGCGCCGTCAGGAAGGTGGTGGACATGTCAAAGACCACGCCCTTGATCTCCACCTCCAGCGCCTCGCGCTCCTTCTTCACCTCCTCCAGCTGGGTCAGCTGAGAGCGCAGCACGTTGACCACCTGCGGCGCGGGCGACAAGCGTCAACAAGGCGGACCGACGCGGCCTCCGACACCCGTACGCACCTCGCTGCCTTGCAGCTTCCTGGTGGGGTTGGCGGAGGGCAGGGCGGCGCTGAGTTCGTTCTCGGGTTTGCACAGCAGAGCGATCATGTCGCAGTGGGTGTTGTAGCGGTCTTTCACCACCTGATCCGCCTGCACCGCCTTGTCCAGGACGTCGCGGAAGTTAGCGCCCTCTAAGACAGGAAGTGGAGGTGAGACTTAACGAGGCAAAGGAAGTGGGCCCGCAGAGCCAAGCTCACCTGCACGGAGGGGCTTGTACAGGTCTCCAGAGGGGGTCCTGTTCCAGCGCTGGTTGAATTTGGCTCTCAGCTCGTTGTCTGTCGTCTCTTCGTCGTTCAGCATCTTCAGCGCCTTCATGACAAACACACAGTTTGTTCTTCAACACTGGGCTGGCCGATACCGCTAGAAACTGTTTTTAATCAGGCCATATCAATAAATATTGATTTGTTATTACCTCCTATGGAAAATAATAAGCAGGAGATAAATATATAAAATGTAATGTAATTTTATTTGAAATGTAACCGTCCTCTGGTTATACCCCGCAGCTACCAAGGCAGAAAGGAAATGTCAACACAAGCATGGAAAACAAACCATGTAAACAAAATAGTAACATCACATTGAACACTTAACAATAAGCTCTTAAAATGAAGGTGCAAAAATAAGGAATAAGTAAGAAATGCTTGATAAAGTGTAACAAAGTGTGGAAATGTAAACAGAAACATGAGAAGTACTATTTCCTGCAGCTTTAGTGCCAAGGAGTTACAGCTGTGTAACATTTAATTTGGTCTGTTACCCTTCTTTGAGTGTGTAAAGGAATGTGTTATGAAGTAATTATTTTTATATTATTGGACCAACTTACTGTTATTTTAAAGTAGCACATGTTGTAATTATTTTTATTCATACAGTCCTGCACTTTAATTCCAACCTGTTTTTCCAGTATACCCGAACAGGGAACGGACAAGGGTGGAAAAAAAAAGGCGAAGGACGACAGTCGGTTTGAAAACCCCCCAAAAAGTGCCATACTGTCAAAGTGACTTTTCCCTCTTCTATCCACAATTTCTCCATTTTGAATTATATATATATATATATATATATATATATATATATATATATATATATATATATATATATATATATATATATATATATATATATATATATATATATATATATATAAACGGAATACAATGATTTGCAAATCATTTTCAACCCATATTCAGTTGAATATGCTACAAAGACAACATATTTGATGTTCAAACTGATAAACCTTCTTTTTTCTGCAAATAATCATTAACTTTAGAATTTGATGCCAGCAACACGTGACCAAGAAGTTGGGAAAGGTGGCAATAAATACTGACAAAGTTGAGGAATGCTCATCAAACACTTATTTGGAACATCCCACAGGTGAACAGGCAAATTGGGAACAGGTGGGTGCCATGATTGGGTATAAAAGTAGATTCCATGAAATGCTCAGTCATTCACAAACAAGGATGGGGCGAGGGTCACCACTTTGTCAACAAATGCGTGAGCAAATTGTTGAACAGTTTAAGAAAAACCTTTCTCAACCAGCTATTGCAAGGAATTTAGGGATTTCACCATCTCTGGTCCGTAATATCATCAAAGGGTTGAGAGAATCTGGAGAAATCACTGCACGTAAGCAGCTAAGCCCGTGACCTTCGATCCCTCAGGCTGTACTGCATCAACAAGCGACATCAGTGTGCAAAGGATATCACCACATGGGCTCAGGAACACTTCAAAAACCCACTGTCAGTAACTACAGTTGGTCGCTACATCTGTAAGTGCAAGTTAAAACTCTCCTATGCAAGGCGAAAACCGTTTATCAACAACACCCAGAAACGCCGTCGGCTTCGCTGGGCCTGAGCTCATCTAAGATGGACTGATACAAAGTGGAAAAGTGTTCTGTGGTCTGACGAGTCCACATTTCAAATTGTTTTTGGAAACTGTGGATGTCGTGTCCTCTGGACCAAAGATGAAAAAAACCATCTGGATTGTTTTGGGCGCAAAGTTGAAAAGCCAGCATGTGTGATGGTATGGAGGTGTATTAGTGCCCAAGACATGGGTAACTTACACATCTGTGAATGCGCCATTAATGCTGAAAGGTACATACAGGTTTTGGAGCAACATATGTTGCCATCCAAGCAACGTTACCATGGACGCCCCTGCTTATTTCAGCAAGACAATGCCAAGCCACGTGTTACATCAACGTGGCTTCATGGTAAAAGAGTGCGGGTACTAGACTGGCCTGCCTGTAGTCCAGACCTGTCTCCCATTGAAAATGTGTGGCGCATTATGAAGCCTAAAATAGCACAACGGAGACCCCGGACTGTTGAACAACTTAAGCTGTACATCAAGCAAGAATGGGAAAGAATTCCACCTGAGAAGCTTCAAAAATGTGTCTCCTCAGTTCCCAAACGTTTACTGAGTGTTGTTAAAAGGAAAGGCCATGTAACACAGTGGTGTACATGCCCTTTCCCAACTACTTTGGCACGTGTTGCAGCCATGAAATTCTAAGTTAATTATTATTTGCAAAAAAAATAAAGTTTATGAGTTTGAACATCAAATATGTTGTCTTCGTAGTGCATTCAACTGAATATGGGTTGAAAAGGATTTGCAAATCATTGTATTCCGTTTATATTTACATCTAACACAATTTCCCAACTCCTATGGAAACGGGGTTTGTATATATATATTAGGGCTGCAACTAACGATTAATTTGATAATCGATTAATCTGTCGATTATTACTTCGATTAATCGATTAATAATCGGATAAAAGAGACAAACTACATTTATATCCTTTCCAGTATTTTATTGAAAAAAAACAGCATACTGGCACCATGTTGTGGACATTGGGGGTGCAGCATACACCAATAATAACACAGAAATGTAACTCATCAGATCAGAACTGAATCTTGTACACGTTTCTGTTGTGAATAATAAAGGATTCATTTTAGGCTGCCTCTGAATAATAGCATGAAATATTCCTGCACCTTCATAACGTTTAGTTATACTAAAGCGTCACTCAAATCTAAATAGATTTATATAGCTTTATCGGGCCGGCTACATCGATCCATTATGAAACCAACCTGAGATATTTCTGTCCGTTACGTTTATTTCGAAATTGGTAACCGTGCGTTTTCTCTCTCAAAACGGAGTCAAATGTGCCGGAGACACATTATAAGCCCCGCGTTGCAACAAAGGCCTAACTTTAACGTTACTCACAAAAAAGCTGAACTCATGAATGCTTGTTGCCACTATGGACTTAAAAAGTTACGTACTGTGAGTTCTTCCCTTCATCCATGGCTCCAACATTTTTCTTCTTCAGGTGCTTCTGAAGCAATGTTGTACTTCCGTGCCATTTTGCAGGAAACGCTCTTCTTTGAAGTCTTTAAAGTGAAGTGTTCCCACACTTTTGACGACTTAGGTCGTACACTTTTCTCCATTGAAGTAATAACCTCAAGATGTTTCTCCGCTAAACTATCGGTACGGTTTTCCTGCGCCATTTTTCGAATTTTTCCAGCAAAGGAGACGCCGTCGTCACGTGAGCTGCACATGACACATCATTGGCTAGCTTACGCCACCTCATGAGACGTAGCCTCACCGCTGCCCTGGCGCTGTTTTGTACTGTTTTTGTACTTATTTTGATTATTGTTTCTCAGCTGTTCGTAAATGTTGCAGTTTATAAATAAAGGTTTATAAAACAAAACAAAACAAACAAAAAACAAACAAAAAACAAAAACAAACAAAAAAAAAGCCTCCGCGCATGCGCATAGCATAGTTCCAACGAATCGATGACTAAATTAATAGCCAACTATTTTGGTAATCGATTTTAATCGATATCGATTAGTTGTTGCAGCCCTAATATATATATATATATATATATATATATATATATATATATATATATATATATATATATATATATATATATATATATATATATATATACATAAAAACATTTACACACACTTTTTTTCGCGATATATTTTTCTTACTTTATTCTGCCCAGCCCTACTTTGACAACCCAACTGAAATCCAGCACTTGCTTTCCTTTTACTGACAAATTTTGCGCAGTATCTTCAAAACCAGCAGGACTGGCAGTTTTGCAGTGGAAAGCCACACAAACTCTGCCCGGCAACGACGTCCTTTTCTGTTCTCTCGATGACAGAAAAGCTCTTTGTCTTTTTGCTTCAATGGCCGCTGCTTTCTTTTTATGTTTGGACTTTTTCCCAGTTTGCCAACAAACTTGGAAGCGGGACGCATTTTATGTCCTTCCCGTCGTCTGTTTGCGTGTTCATCAGCAAGATGTTGGAATAACGGCCTGGCTGACGTGAGCGGACGCACAGTCCTTGGCCCAAAGACTAGAGGCTTAGACGTTTGATGAAGATCCTGATCCGGGATTGCAGCCATTAGGGATTATGAGGAGGTTTTCCATATTTGGGTGTTCCAAATATTCGCTGCTAAATGGCATCACATGACAACAAGCAAGCTGTCGCCATGTGTGTGTTACATTGGAAGCTCACCTCATCCAGAATCTCTCTGTTGCGGGTCAGCAGCTCAGGCAAATCTTTGATCAGCTGCTCGATGCTCTGCAGGCCCCCCTGCTGCACGACGGACCGGGCCTTCTCAGCAATGGATTGTGGGATGGAGTCTCCTGAAAGATCCTCCAGAGCTGCTGGCAGGTTGAGGGACGCCAACACGCTGGTGGAAGAGTGAGGATGAAGCTCGCCGACTAAATCAGGTGCAGGAGCATTGGACTCGTTACCCGTTGCAGAGGTTGGTGGCCTCCCGCATGGTTCCCACCAGTCTGTTGACGGTCTCCGCCTTCCGCTGGCCGTACACGCCCACCGACTGCTGCACCGCCATTGGAACCATCTTCTCAAACACGTCTGTGGCAAGGAGAGAGAGAGCACCATCTTGAGAAACACAAACACTGGGAAGCTCGGCTAATTTGCATGAAGTCACATCTCCTCGGCACTTGGCGATCACTCCAGCAGCACTGAGAGCGGACTCAGCCAAACGACCTCTCTGTAATGTTGCAATGTTCAATGCCAACAAAATTATACTCAAAAAAACCAAAAAAAAAACGCTCCAGTGTAACTAAATTAAGGCTCCACTTTTCCAAAAATGCCCTAGCTTGATGCTAATATACATTGGCTTTGCTATTGAAATGCTACTAATTAGCATGAGTGATTTTACACGGCGATTTCAATACCTCCAAATTTGATAATGAAAACTACAACTGAGATGCACGTTACCATTTAACCTCTTAAGGCCCAAGCTGTTTGTTTACATGTTTTTTTTTTATTTCTCTTTGTTATTTGGGCTTATTGGACCCTAATTAGAATAAAAACTAAAAATCATCTTTTAATATGATGTACTTAGTCCATAAGTGCACAAACGTGTGAGTATAAGTCGCACCGGCCGAAAATGCATAATAAAGAAGGAAAAAAACATATATAAGTCGCACTGGAGTATAAGTCGCATTTTTTGGGGAAATGTATTTGATAAAATCCAACACCAAGAATAGACATTTGAAAGGCAATTTAAAGGTCTACTGAAAGCCACTACTACCGACCACGCAGTCTGATAGTTTATATATCAATGATGAAATCTTAACATTGCAACACATGCCAATACGGCCGGGTTAACTTATAAAGTGCAATTTTAAATTTCCAGCTAAACTTCCGGTTGAAAACGCCTTTGGAGGATGACGTATGCGCGTGACGTAGCCAGTGAAACAGAGGTATGGCTTCCCCATTGAAGCCAATACGAAATAGCTGTTTTCATCTCATTATTCCACAGTATTCTGGACATCTGTGTTGGTGAATCTGTTGCAATTTGTTCATTGCATTATGGAGAAAGAAGCTGAGCAAGCAAAGAAGAAAGTCGGTGCGAAGCGGATAATTTTGCAAGGGTAGTCAGCAACACAACACAGCCGGCGTTTCATTGTTTACATTCCCGAAAGATGCAGTCAAGATCGAAGAACTCGGACAACAGAGATTTGGATACACAGACGCAGACGCAATACCGTGAGTACGCAGCTGCGCTTCCAAACATTTCATTGCTTGCCCGTACATGCGTGTCACGTACGTAACTTTGGTTAAATATATAAGCTTTATGAACCTTGGGTTAGGTGAACGGTCCTTTGGGCTGAGTGAGTGTGTGTGTGTTGTGCAGGTGTTTGAATTGTATTTGCGGGTTATATGGACGGGATCCCGTCCATATAACCCGCTCGAGCTAGTAGCTAGGAGCTAGCATAACAAACACCTAGGTGTTTTTATGTGGGATTAATTTGTGGCATATTAAATATAAGCCTGGTTGTGTTGTGGCTAATAGAGTATATATATGTCTTGTGTTTATTTACTGTTTTAGTCATTCGCAGCTGAATATCAGGTCACCCCCGGCTCTCACAGCATCTTCCCTATCTGAATCGCTTCCACTCCCCACTAGTCCTTCACTTGCACTTTCCTCATCCACAAATCTTTCATCCTCGCTCAAATTAATGGGGGAATCGTCGCTTTCTCGGTCCGAATCGCTCTCACTTCTGGCGGCCATGATTGTAAACAATAGGGAACTTTGCGGAAATGTTCAATTGACTACGTCACGCTACTTCCGGTAGGGGCAAGCCTTTTTTTTTTTTTATCAGATACCAAAAGTTGCGATCTTTATCGTTGTTATCCATATAAGTGTGTGCCTCATACCTGAGAATTTCTGGCTGAGCGGCGGCGTGATGGCGGTGGCTTTGACCAGCGTTGCCTTTCCAATGTGCTCCAGGTCTTTGACCTCGGGCACACGATCGTGGTAGATGAAGTCGTTGTCCTTCTTGGCTGCGGCGAGGGCCCGGTTGATTTTCTCTGTCAGTTCTTTCACGCTCACATACTCGTCGTAGCGCGTCGCCACCGTCTTCACGAGCTCTGCCGCATGCTGAACGCAGGAAAGGAGGAGTGCGCAAATTAATCTCAGACTAAAACGTCTCTTTATTATTTTGCATCACCTGTAGGCGAGCAATCTCCTCTCCGAAGCGCTTCTTCTGCTTGGCGATGGCGCTCTGGTGGAGCTCGGCGTTTGCCTGCATGATGCAGTGCTTCGCCGCCAGCACCGGCAACACTTCCTGAAAATAAAAATACTGACCAGGGAGAGGCAACCACAGAGCAAACGCACAAACACACGTGTACACGCACGCACACACGCATGATAGCAGGGCAGGCCGCAAAAAATAAAAAATAAAAGACAAAACAGCAGCCAAGTCAAGTCACAAATGTCAAATTATTGGCAGGCAGGGGTGCAAAAAGTAAAGGCGGGGGGGGGGGGGGAGGGAATAGGTGAGCACACACACATTGGCAACACCACCACCACGAGGGATGCACAAAGAAAGGAAGACAACGAGAGAGAAAACAGAACAGGCCGTGAGTGTTCAACCCTTCAGCAGAAAATGTCCACACACGCACGTTGAGATTGTTGGCCTGTGGAAGTGTTCCTAATGATGTGGCCCACGGGGTGGAAACCAGGGGTGTCTAAACTGCGGCTCACGAGACGCCAAGAGTGTAATAAGGAATCTGGCCCGCAGGGTGCCTCCAAGTTAATATCAAATATCTGACAATATAGTTACTGCACTGCCACCATCTTGTGGACATTGTGAGTAAGTCAAGTTAATGACTTAATTTAGTTAATTTACACAACACAGCATTTTTATACAACCTTTCCCACTAATGGCGCAAATAAACTGTCACAGAAAGTCAACACACATGGTCACACAACTTTGTGGGTATTGTAGAAAAAAATTCCAAACACAACACAATTCAATATAACACCCATTTAAATCTCCTGCACTGCATGATGGGGAAAATGCAAAATACTCTCTCCACACTTAACAATGTTATGCGCATTTTAGCTGCTCGAACACACACACATATACACATATATATATATATATATATATATATATATATATATATATATATATATATATATATATATATATATATATATATATATATATACACAGTATATAAATAAAATATATATATATATAAAATATATATATATATTTTATTTATATATATATTTATACACAGTATATAAATAAAATAAAAATAAAAATATATATATATATAAAATATATATATAAAAATAAAAATAAATATAATATATATATATATAAAAAAATATATATATACATACATATACACACACATATGTATATATACATACACATACATATACACATGTATATATATATATATATATATATATATATATGTATATATATATATATATGTGTGTATATATATATATGTGTGTATATATATATGTGTGTATGTATGTATATATGTATATATATATATATATGTGTGTGTGTATGTATATATATATATATATATATATATATGTGTGTATATATATATATGTGTGTATATATATATATATATATGTGTGTATGTATGTATATATGTATATATATATATATATATGTGTGTATGTATATATATATATATATATATATATATATATATATATATATGTGTATGTATATATATATATATATATATATATATATATATATATATATATACATACACATATATTAGATAGTACTTTATTGATTCCTTTATACATACACACACATATACACATACATGCATACACACAAATGTATATATATATATATATATATATATATATATATATATATATATATATATATATATATATATATATACACACACACATATATACATATATATATATATACCTGTATATATACACACATATACATATATATATATATATATATATATATATATATATATACACATACATACATATATATATATATATATATATATATATATATATATACACACATATACATACATACATACATATATATATATATATATATATATATATATATATATATACACATACATACATACATACATACATACACACATATACATACATCCATACATACACACACACACACTCATATATACGCACGCACACGCGCACTCTTGCTTTACATGCAGTCGGCTTTCGGCTCCCGGCCAAATTTTTTCCGCCCAATGCGTCCCCCAAGTCAAAAGGTTTGGACACCCCTGGTGTAGACTGTTATTGTTACAGTGGGACCTCCATTCATGAACGCCTCCATTTGCATTCTTTTCTGTCTACAAACGTTGAGACGCAGCCAAATACGCGACCATTCGATCATTTCATTTATTTATTCTTTTTATTTGCCGCTCGAACCGCTAGGGGGGCCAGCCATTTTGATGACAACACTTCCTGCAAAACACAATTTGGAAGAGGCGGGCCCCAGACATCACATCTTGTTTACGTTATATATTGTTTACGAAGAGTTATTGCTGCAAGGGGTTCTGGGTATTTGTTCTGTTGTGTTTATGTTGTGTTACGGTGCGGATGTTCTCCCGAAATTCGTTTGTCATTCTTGTTTGGTGTGGGTTCAAAGTGTGGCGCACATTTGTAACAGTGTTAAAGTTGTTTATACGGTCACCATCAGTGTGACCTGTATGGCTGTTGACCAAGTATGCATGGCATTCACTTGTGTGTGTGATAAGTTGGAGATATTATGTGCCTGGGCCGGCACGCAAAGGCAGTGCCTTTAAGGTTTATTGGCGCTCTGTACTTCTCCCTACGTCAGTGTACACAGCGGCGTTTTAAAAAGTCGTAAATTTTACTTTTTGAAACAGATACCGATCATTTTGAAACCGATACCGATAATTTCTGATATTACAGTTTAAAGCATTTATCGGCATCTCTACCAAGAACCAATTAAGTTCATAGACCGAGGTTCCACTGTATTTATATCATGATACGATACCACCCAAATAAACTATAATAATGAAAATGATCGTTTGGCCTGAATATCCTTCCTTTGATGATGTCATTGACCTTGTGCAGCCAAACAGGATGAAAATGGACCAATGAGGACACAGAGACGTGGACAGTCCCACACACCAGTTGACACTTAGTCAGGGACGGGGCGCCGCTCTGTCACCGGAAGTAGAGGACCAGTTCCAAGGTGGTCCAAACTACACCTGATGCTATGTTGACATTACAATCCAGTATCATCACAGTGACAGGAAGACGCCCCGTCATTAACATACACGGTACAAGTCAAGACACTGGTGTCTGTGCTTATGGATGCAGACAAACAGTCACCAATCTAAGTTACAAACCGTCATGCAAAAAGGAGAACGGCACACCAAGTGGAAAAAACCTCTCACTCAACGCGACCCTTTAATCAAAGCAGGATTTACTTGTGCCGACAAAAGACTTCAAGCACCAACCAGTCAAGTACCCGAGCCCAGTGCTCATTGAGTTTGTCATTAGCAGTTAGCAGCGAGTGCCACGCTGTTATTGTTTCATTAGCAGTTAGCAGCGTGTGTAACAGTGTTACTGTGTCATTAGCATTAGCCGCGTGTGTAACACTGTGTCCTTGGCATACCTTGGGCAGGTTGTCTTTGTACTGACACTGCTTGAAGGCGTCGCCGTAGTAATCTGCGGCCTGATTGGACAGCTTGGCGATGACGCCGTCCTTCATCCTGCCTGTAGAGGAGAAGAGTGGCTGTATGATGATGACTCTGGTTATGTGCTGCCTGGGACTGAGGCCGGGCTCCTAACTGCTTCCTGCTGTGGAAAGTGTCCCCTGGTGGCCAATTAAAAAGCCAAAATAGCTGGACATGTTACTGCACATATGGCCGAGTAGTGCTGCACTTTCTAGCCTGACATACTGTATTTAACCAGGGAATAAGCCTGTGTTGCTGATGCAAATGCTATTTTCTCTCCATCCCCTCTTTAAAAACTAAACGTGCTATTGTTGCTTTTTACAGTCTTGTTTCCATTAATCCCAGATGAATGCAAGGAGTTTACAGAAGTATCCGTACTTTTTGCACTCTGTTCTCTTGTTTCTGTCTGTCCCCTCTTAAAGAGGGAACTAATCATGTGTCCCCTCTTGAGCCAAGTAGTTTACAAAAGTATCACTGATTTTTGCACTCTGTTCTGTCTTTTTTCTCTTCCTGTCACCCCTTAAAGAGAGAAATAGTCATCTGTCCTCTCTGAAGCCAAGTAGTTTAAATAATTATCCCTGATTTTTGCACTCTGTTCTGTCTGTCTGTCCCCTATTAAAGAGAGAACTAATCATCTGTCCCTTCTTAAGCCAAGAAGTTTACATAATTATCGCTGCTTTTTGCACTCTGTTCTGTCTGTCTGTCCCCTATTAAAGAGAGAACTAATCATCTGTCCCTTCTTAAGCCAAGTAGTTTACAGAAGTATCACTGCATTTTGCACTCTGTTCTGTCTGTCCACTCTTATAGAAAGAACTAGTCACCTGTCCCATCTGAAGCCAAGTACTTTAAATAAGTATCACAGCTTTTTGCACTCTGTTCTGTCTGTCTGTCCCCTATTGAAGCGAGAATTAGTCATCTCTCCCCTCTGAAGCCAAGGAGTTTACAGAATTATACAATTTTGGCCACTATAAAAAAAATTATCTCGGTCTACCCTATCTTAAAAAGAGAACTAGTCATCTGTCCCCTCTTACGCCAAGTAGTTTACAAAAATATCACTGTTTTTGCACTCTGTTCTGTCTTTTCTGTCTGTCCCCTATTAAAGAGAACTGTCCCTTCTTAAGCCAAGTAGTTTACAGAAGTATCACTGCATTTTGCACTCTGTTCTTTCTGTCCGCTCTTATAGAAAGAACTAGTCACCTGTCCCCTATGAAGCCAAGTAGTTTAAATAATTATCACAGCTTTTTACACTCTGTTCTGTCTGTCCCCTATTAAAGCGAGAACTAGTCATCTGTCCCCTCTGAAGCCAAGTAGTTTACAGAATTATAACATTTTGGCCAGTACAACATATTTTTTCTCTCGGTCTACCCTATCTTAAAAAGAGAACTAGTCATCTGTCCCCTCTTAAGCCAAGTACTTTACAGAAATATCACTGTTTTTGCACTATATATTTTCTCTCAGTCTACCCCATCTTAAAGAGAGAACTAGTCACCTGTCCCCTCTGAAGCCAAGTAGTTTACATAATTATCACAGCTTTTTGCACTCTGTTCTGTCTGTCTGTCCCCTATTGAAGAGAGAACGAGTCATCTGTCCCCTCTGAAGCCAAGTAGTTTACAGAATTATACATTTTTTGTGCACTATAACATATTTTTCCTCTCGGTCTACCCTATCTTAAAGAGAGAACTAGTCATCTGTCCCCTCTTAAGCCAAGTAGTTTACAGAAGTATCACTGCATTTTGCACTCTGTTCTGTCTGTCCGCCCTTATAGAAAGAACTAGTCATCTGTCCCCTCCTAAGCCAGGTAGTTTACAGAAGTATCACTGCCTTTTGCACTATATCTTTTCTCTCAGTCTACCCTATCTTAAAGAGAGAACTAGTCACATGTCCCCTCTGAAGCCAAGTAGTTTAAATAATTATCACAGCTTTTTGCACTCTGTTCTGTCTGTCTGTCCCCTATTGAAGAGAGAACTAGTCATCTGTCCCCTCTTGAGCCAAGTAGTTTACAGAAGTATCACTGCCTTTTGCACTATATCTTTTCTCTCAGTCTACCCTATCTTAAAGAGAGAACGAGTCATCTGTCCCCTCTGAAGCCAAGTAGTTTACAGAATTATACATTTTTTGTGCACTATAACATATTTCTTCTGTCGGTCTACCCTATCTTAAAGAGAGAACTAGTCACCTGTCCCCTCTGAAGCCAAGTAGTTTACAGAAGTATCACTGCATTTTGCACTCTGTTCTGTCTGTCCACTCTTATAGAAAGAACTAGTCATCTGTCCCCTCTTAAGCCACGTAGTTTACAGAAATATCACTGTTTTAGCACTACATGTTTTCTCTCGGTCTACCCCATCTTAAAGAGAGACCTAGTCACCTGTCCCCTCTGAAGCCAAGTAGTTTACATAATTATCACAGCTTTTTGCACTCTGTTCTGTCTGTCTGTCCCCTATTAAAGAGAGAACGAGTCATCTGTCCCCTCTGAAGCCAAGTAGTTTACAGAATTATACATTTTTTGTGCACTATAACATTTTTTCTCTCGGTCTACCCTATCTTAAAAAGAGAACTAGTCATCTGTCCCCTCTTAAGCCAAGTAGTTTACAGAAATATCAGTTTTTGCACTATATATTTTCTCTCAGTCTACCCCATCTTAAAGAGAGACCTAGTCACCTGTCCCCTCTGAAGCCAAGTAGTTTACATAATTATCACAGCTTTTTGCACTCTGTTCTGTCTGTCTGTCCCCTATTAAAGAGATAACTAGTCATCTGTCCCCTCTGAAGCCAAGTAGTTTACAGAATTATACATTTTTTGTGCACTATAACATATTTTTTCTCTCGGTCTACCCTATCTTAAAGAGATAACTAGTCATCTGTTCCCTCTGAAGACAAGTAGATTACATAATTATCACAGCATTTTGCACTCTGTATTGTCTGTCCCCTATTGAAGCAAGAACTAGTCATGTGTCCCTTCTTAAGCCAAGTAGTTTACAGAAATATCAGTTTTTGCACTATATCTTTTCTCTCGGTCTACCTCATCTCAAAGAGAGAACTAGTCACCTGTCCCCACTGAAGCCAAGTAGTTTAAATAATCATCACAGCTTTTTGCACTCTGTTCTGTCTGTCTGTCCCCTATTGAAGCAAGAACTAGTCACCTGTCCCCTTTGAAGCCAAGTAGTTTACATAATTACCCCTGCTCTTTGCTCTCTGTTTTGTCTTTTCTGTCTGTCCCCTATTAAACAGAGAACAAGTCATCTGTCCCCTCTTAAGCCAAGTACAGAAATATCACAGTTTTTGCACTATATATTTTCTCTCAGTCTACCCCATCTTAAAGAGAGAACTAGTCACCTGTCCCCTATGAAGCCAAGTAGTTTAAATAATTATCACAGCTTTTTGCACTCTGTTCGGTCTGTCTGTCCCCTATTGAAGTGAGAACTAATCTATCCCCTCTGAAGCCAAGTAGTTTAGAGAATTATCCCTGCTTTTTGCACTGTTTTGTCTTGTCTGTCTGTCCCCTATTAGAGAAAAGCAATCATCTGTCCCCTCTGAAGCCAAGTAGTTTACAGAATTATCACTTTTTTGCGCACTATAATATATCTTTTCTCTCGTACTACCCTATCTTTAAGAGAGAACTAGTCACCGGTCCCCTCTGAAGCCAAGTAGTTTACAGAATTATCACAGCTTTTAGAGCTTGGTTCTGTCTTTTCTCTCCGTCTGTCCCTCTTTAAGAGTCGAGTGTTGTCTTTTTGTTTCTGCGTCCCCTCTCAAACCCCCCCAATGTCCTGCAGGATCATCAATCAAGTGCAACACACAGGTGGGAGACAGGTGGGTACTGTTAGAATAATTGTATCCAAGTTATCACAAAACTTTGTGTTACATTGAGTTCAGTTCGCCCGGCGAGAGGACAAAAGCTGTCTTTGCTCCTACCAAGCGGAAGGCTTGTAAAACTCCACTGTGTAGGATGGGAAGCAACATAAAGGCGTTCTGTTTCTTTGATGTATTGTAATCCACAGAAAGATTTTGTCTCGACCCGAGATCTACAAAGCGGAGAGAAAGCAGGACCTGCCCAAGCTCCAGGCACCTCTTCTTTGAACTGTTTTGTAACAAAGGCAATGGCTGTTTATGACCCCCCTCCCTTAGAAACAGCTGTTGCCATGTAATCAGGGAAAGAGGAGGCGTACAATCTTTCGTCAGAGCGTGGTGACACTGTGCAAGGGTACAGGTGTACGCGTTTCTCCTCAATTGAGCCAAATGTAATTCTGTCTCTGTTTAATTCCTTGCCTCTTGTCTTGTTTAATAGATGTCGTCAGTGTTTGAACCTGACATCTTCTACCAGTCCAAAGTAAAGGAGTGTTCCGGGGTTTTTTTCTTACCAGTGATGGCTTTGAGGAAGAAGACCTCCTGGGCCTGGGCCAGCATGATGGTGCTGAGGGTGCCCACAGTCTCGGGGGCGATATCCATAGTGGGCTCCCTGTTGAGGGCAGACAGCACCGTGTCTTTGATGTGTCCGAAGGCGCCGCTGGCCAGCTGCATGAGCACAACAACATCACGGCTCAGAAACACGCCATCTATTTGCACGCTACAGTCTGCCGGCATTGGGGTGACGCACAAGACCAAGTAGATTGGTCGGGGTCTTGTCATTTGTGCAACAGCGCCACCTGCAGGACCGGAAGCGAGACAGTTTGCACTTGTCAAAACAGTCACCTGGTAGTATTTGGCGGCGATTTTCAGCCCCTCGTCGTTGTCCAGATTCTGCTCGGAGGCGATCTGACTGGCCAGCGCCGCAGCGTTGAACAGCACGCACGTCTTCTCGTAGCCCAGACTGGCCAACGCTGCAAAGTGAATGTTTGTTGAGCTCCTTTATGGCAACATCTTCATCATGGCTGCCAAATGTGCTTGCCAGCTAGTATAATAGTAAGTACTGCAGGGACATTATCATTATTATATACAGTTGGACTTGCAAATATTCAACTCTCATCCTAAATGATGTTTATTGGACAAGTCTATAAAAGTGTAGTAGTAAACCTGCAAACATCTAATATCACACACTTTCTTTTTTACTGGCCATCCAATAAAAGTTACAACATATCACAAATAAATCATTTACAATTGTATAATTGTGCACGTAACTACTAGAGTGTGTCCCAGTCCCCTCTTCTCCTCTATCAGACTTTTATTGATTCTTATTTCTTGTTTTGTGAGTAGTCCTTGTGTCCCCAGAAAGGCACTTACATATAGGAATGAACATTGTTCATTATTAATGCATGTTGTTATAGGCTACATAGAAAAGTGCTGATGTGAAACAATATTATATGTGATATCATGTGCGATACAAGCAGTCCTGCAGCGTGTTTACTTGTGTTTGATTACACGTGCGACACAAGCAGTTCTGCAGCGTGTTTACTTGTGTGTGATGTCATGTGCGATACAAGCAATCCTCCAATGTGTTTACTTGTGTTTGATATCATATGCAATATAGGCAGTCCTGCTGCATGTTTACTTGAGTATGATATCATGTGCGATACAAGCAGTAATGCAGTGTGTTTACTTGTGTGTGATATCATGTGTGATACAAACAGTCCTGCAGTGTGGTTACTTGTTTGAGTACACGTGCGATATAAGCAGTCCTGCGGCGTGTTTGCTTGTGTATGCTATAATGTGCGATACAAGCAGTAATGCAGTGTGTTTACTTGTGTGATATCATTTGCGATACAAGCAGTCCTGCAGGGTGTTTACTTCTTTGTGATGTCATGTGCAATACAAGCAGTCCTGCAGTGTGTTCACTTGTTTGATTACACGTGCGATATAAGCAGTCCTGCAGCGTGTTTACTTGTGTATGACATCATGTGTGATACAAGCAGTAATGCAGTGCGTTTACTTGTGTGAGATATCATGTGTGATACAAACAGTCCTGCAGTGTGTTTACTTGTTTTTGATTACACGTGTGATATAAGCAGTCCTGCGGCGTGTTTGCTTGGGTATGATATCATGTGCGATACAAGCAGTAATGCAGTGTGTTTATTTGTGTGATATAATTTGCGATACAAGCAGTCCTGCAGGGTGTTTACTTCTTTGTGATGTGATGTGCAATACAAGCAGTCCTGCAGTGTGTTTACTTGTTTGATTGCACGTGCGATATAAGCAGTCCTGCAGCGCGTTTACTTGAGTATGACATCATGTGCGATGCAAGCAGTAAGGTAGTGTGTTTACTTGTGTGTGATATCATGTGTGATACAAACAGTCCTGCAGTGTTTGATTGCACGTGTGATATAAGCAGTCCTGCGGCGTGTTTACTTGTGTATGATATCATATGCGATACAAGCAGTAATGCAGTGTGTTTACTTGTGTGTGATATAATTTGCGATACAAGCAGTCCTCCAGGGTGTTTACTTCTGTGTGATGTCATGTGCGATACAAGCAGTCCTGCAGTGTGTTTACTTGTGTTTGATTACACGTGCGATATAAGCAGTCCTGCACCGTGTTTACTTGTGTTTGATATTATGTGCGATACAAGCAGTCCTGCAACATGTTTATTTGTGTGTGATACCATGTGCGATACAAGCAGTCCTGCAGCCTGTTTACTTGTGTGTGATATCATGTGCAATACAAGCAGTCCTGCAGCATGTTTACTTGTGTGTGATATCATGAGCAATACAAGCAGTCCTGCAGCGTGTTTAGTTGCATGCGATACAAGCAGTCCTGCATCGTGTTTGACTTGTGTGTGTGATATCATGTGCGATACAAGCAGTCCTGCAGCGTGTTTACTTGTGTGTGACATCATTGCGATACAAGCGGTCCTGCAGCATGTTTACTTGCGTGTGATACAAGCAGTCCTGCAGCGTGTTTGACTAGTGTGTGATATCATGTGTGATACAAGCAGTCCTGCAGCATGTTTACTTGTGTGACATCATGTGCGATACAAGCAGTCCTGCAGCATGTTTACTTGCGTGCGATACAAGCAGTCCTGCAGCATGTTTACTTGCGTGCGATACAAGCAGTCCTGCAGCGTGTTTGACTAGTGTGTGATATCATGTGTGATACAAGCAGTCCTGCAGCATGTTTACTTGTGTGACATCATGTGCGATACAAGCAGTCCTGCAGCATGTTTACTTGCGTGTGATACAAGCAGTCCTGCAGCGTGTTTACTTGTGTATGATATCATGTGCGATACAAGCAGTCCTGCAGTATGTTTACTTGTGTGTGACATCATGTACGATACAAGCAGTCCTGCAGTGTGTGTGATGTAATGTGCGATACAAGCAGTCCTGCGGGGTGTTTACTTCTGTGTGGTATTATGTGCGATACAAGCAGTCCTGCAGCGTGTTTACTTGTGTAAGATATCATGTGCGATACAAGCAGTCCTGCAGCGTGTTTTACTTGTGTGACATCATGTACGATACAAGCAGTCCTGCAGTGTGTTGCGTGTGTGATGTAATGTGCGATACAAGCAGTCCTGCGGGGTGTTTACTTCTGTGTGGTATTATGTGCGATACAAGCAGTCCTGCAGCGTGTTTACTTGTGTAAGATATCATGTGCGATACAAGCAGTCCTGCAGCGTGTTTTACTTGTGTGACATCATGTACGATACAAGCAGTCCTGCAGTGTGTTGCGTGTGTGATGTAATGTGCGATACAAGCAGTCCTGCGGGGTGTTTACTTCTGTGTGGTATTATGTGCGATACAAGCCGTCCTGCAGCGTGTTTACTTGTGTGTGACATCATGTGCGATACAAGCAGTCCTGCAGCATGTTTACTTGCGTGCGATACAAGCAGTCCTGCAGCGTGTTTGACTTGTGTATGATATCATGTGCGATACAAGCAGTAATGCAGTGTGTTTACTTGTGTGTGATATCATGTACGATACAAGCAGTCCTGCAGTGTGTTGTGTGTGTGATATAATGTGCGACACAAGCAGTCCTGCAGGGTGTTTACTTCTGTGTGGTATTATGTGCGATACAAGCCGTCCTGCAGCGTGTTTACTTGTGTGACATCATGTGCGATACAAGCCGTCCTGCAGCGTGTTTACTTGTGTGTGACATCATGTGCGATACAAGCAGTCCTGCAGCGTGTTTACTTGCCTGTGATACAGGCAGTCCTGTAGTGTGTTTACTTGCGTGCGATACAAGCAGTCCTGCAGTGTGTTTACTTGTGCAAAGCTGGACAGGCAGTTAACATCTAAATGTCCTCCAATAAGCACACAATTTCCTCTATTTTAGTGTGGCAGCTACACAACAGCTAAGCACACAAGCTAGACATTCATACATAATCACTAAACAATAATGGAGTGTAAAACAGCACATATGTCAATAGGAACATGTATCAAATCATTTAAGTTGCATATTACTTACATATATAAAGTCTCCAAGGCAGAAGCGTATTAGAAAGTATCCAGTAAGAAATGTGTCCGCATCATGAGCTTAACTTATTTACTGTGGCCACTAGGTGTCACCGAATAAACAATTGCCACTCCACTTCCACTTAACGACAGAATAAGTCCACACTACCAAATATTACAAGTATTTATTGTTCCTGCTGATATGGTGGAAGTAAAAAAGTGGTATCGAGACACCTAATTTTTTGGGGATTTTTCAAAATAATTTTAAACAAATCTTATGCAACTTTTCTGCATTAATTTCTTAATTTCATAATACTAATTAATCTTCATTAATTAATAACATTAATTTATAAATGAGTAAATTCCAGCATAAGCAGGAGGTGTAGGGATTGTTTGGCCTTGGCGGAAGTCTGCGGTTCCACTTCCTGTCTAATGTGTGTTTACTTCCCGTTTGATCAACTTGATGACACGGATGATGATACTGTGCTTCATATAGCAACACAAACACACCCTTCCTCGCCTCAAACACCATACCAAACCTTGCCAGACCAGTTCTGCAGTACAAAGCCACTATTTATAGCGTGAGACATCTGCAGATATACAGAGGGAATAACGGATTAGCCCTGCCTGACAGTGCAATAGTACGTAAAGACGTGTAAAGTTAAATAGTACATAAAGACGTGTAACGTTTGATAGTACACAAGTACGTAAAGACGTGTAAAGTTAAATAGTACATAAAGACGTGTAAAGTTTGATAGTACACAAGTACATGAAGACGTGTAAAGTTTGATAGTACACAAGTATATAAAGACGTGTAAAGTTAAATAGTACATAAGTACATAAAGACGTGTAAAGTTTGATAGTACACAAGTACATAAAGACGTGTAAAGTTTAATAAAACACAAGTACATAAAGACATGTAAAGTTTGATAGTACACAAGTACATAAAGACGTGTAAAGTTTGATAGTACACAAGTACATAAAGACGTGTAAAGTTTGACAGTACACAAGTACATAAAGACGTGTAAAGTTTGACAGTACACAAGTACATAAAGACGTGTGAAGTTTGATAGTACACAAGTACATAAAGACGTGTAAAGTTTGACAGTACACAAATACATAAAGACGTGTAAAGTTTGATAGTACACAAGTACATAAAGACGTGTAAAGTTTGATAGTACACAAGTACAAAACGATGTGTACATTTTGATAGTACACACGTACATAAAGATGTGTAAAGTTTGATAGTATACAAGTTCATGAAGACGTGCAAATGTTGATAGTACACAAGTACATAAAGACGTGTAAAGTTTGATAGTACATAAAGACGTGTAAAGTTTGATAGTACACAAGTACATAAAGACGTGTAAAGTTTGATAGTACATAAAGACGTGTAAAGTTTGATAGTACACAAGTACATAGACGTGTAAAGTTTGATGGTACACAAGTACATAACGATGTGTGCATTTTGATAGTACACAAGTACATAAAGATGTGTAAAGTTTGATAGTATACAAGTTCATGAAGACGTGCAAATGTTGATAGTACACAAGTACATAAAGACGTGTAAATGTTGATAGTACACAAGTACATAAAGACGTGAACATTTTGATAGTATACAAGTTCATGAAGACGTGTAAATGTTAATAGTACACAAGTACATAAAGACGTGTAAATGTTGATAGTACACAAGTACATAAAGACGTGTACATTTTGATAGTACACAAGTACATAAAGACGTGTAAAGTTTGATAGTACACAAGTACGTAAAGACGTGTAAAGTTAAATAGTACATAAGTACATAAAGACGTGTAAAGTTTGATAGTACACAAGTACGTAATGACATGTAAAGTTAAATAGTACATAAGTACGTAAAGACGTCTAAAGTTTGATAGTACACAAGTACGTAAAGACGTGTAAAGTTTGATACTACACAAGTACGTAAAGACGTGTAAAGTTTGACAGTACAATAGTAAATAGACGTGTAAAGTTTGATAGGACACAAGTACATAAAGACGTGTAAAGTTTGATAGTACACAAGTACGTAATGACATGTAAAGTTTGATAGTACACAAGTACATAAAGACGTGTAAAGTTTGATAGTACACAAGTACGTAATGACATGTAAAGTTTGATAGTACACAAGTACATAAAGACGTCTAAAGTTTGATAGTACACAAGTACGTAAAGACGTGTAAAGTTTGATAGTACACAAGTACATAAAGACGTGTAAATGTTGATAGTACACAAATACATAAAGACGTGTAAAGTTTGATAGTACACAAGTACATAAAAACATGTAAAGTTTGATAGTACACAAGTACATAAAGACGTGTAAAGTTTGAAAGTACACAAGTACATAAAGACGTGTAAAGTTTGATAGTACACAAGTACATAAAGACGTGTAAAGTTTGATAGTACACAAGTACGTAAAGACGTGTAAAGTTTGGCAGTACAATAGTACATAGACGTGTAAAGTTTGATAGTACACAAGTACATAAAGACGTGTAAAGTTTGATAGTACACAAGTACATAAAGACGTGTAAAGTTTGACAGTACACAAGTACATAAAGACGTGTAAAGTTTGATACTACACAAGTACGTAAAGACGTGTAAAGTTTGACAGTACAATAGTAAATAGACGTGTAAAGTTTGATAGTACACAAGTACATAAAGACGTGTAAAGTTTGATAGTACACAAGTACGTAATGACATGTAAAGTTTGATAGTACACAAGTACATAAAGACGTGTAAATGTTGATAGTACACAAATACATAAAGACGTGTAAAGTTTAATAAAACATAAGTACATAAAAACATGTAAAGTTTAATAAAACATACGTACATAAAAACATGTAAAGTTTGATAGTACACAAGTACATAAAGACGTGTAAAGTTTATTAGTACACAAGTACATACAAATGTGTAAAGTTTGATAGTATACAAGTACATTAAGACATGTAAAGTTTGATAGTACACAAGTACATAAAAACATGTAAAGTTTAATAGTACATAAGTACATAAAAACATGTAAAGTTTGATAGTACACAAGTACATAAAAACGTGTAAAGTTTATTTGTACACAAGTACATAAAAACGTGTAAATGTTGATAGTACACAAGTACATAAAGACGTGTAAAGTTTGACAGTACAATAGTACATAAAGACGTGTAAAGTTTGATAGTACACAATACATAAAGACGTGTAAAGTTTAATAGTATACAACTTCATGAAGACGTGTAAATGTTGATAGTACACAAGTACATAAAGACGTGTACATTTTGATAGTACACAAGTACATCAAGATGTGTAAAGTTTGATAGTATACAAGTTCATGAAGACGTGTAAATGTTGATAGTACACAAGTACATAAAGACGTGTAAATGTTGATAGTACACAAGTACATAAAGACGTGTACATTTTGATAGTATACAAGTACATTAAGACGTGTAAAGATTGATAGTACACAAGTACATAAAAACATGTAAAGTTTAATAGTACATAAGTACATAAAAACATGTAAAGTTTGATAGTACACAAGTACATAAAGACATGTAAAGTTTGATAGTACACAAGTACATAAAGATGTGTAAAGTTTGATAGTATACACGTACATAAAGACATGTAAACAAGTACATAAAGACGTGTAAAGTTTGATAGTACACAAGTACATAAAGACGTGTAAAGTTTGATACACAAGTACATAAATACGTGTACATTTTGAGAGTACACAAGTACATAACGACATGTACATTTTGATAGTACACAAGTACATAAAGACGTGTAAAGTTTGATAGTACACAAGTACATATTGACGTGTAAAGTTTAATAGTATACAAGTTCATGAAGACGTGTAAATGTTGATAGTACACAAGTACATAAAGACGTGTACATTTTGATAGTACACAAGTACATAAAAATGTGTAAAGTTTGATAGTATACAAGTTCATGAAGACGTGTAAATGTTGATAGTACACAAGTACATAAAGCCGTGTAAATGTTGATAGTACACAAGTACATAAAGACGTGTACATTTTGATAGTATACAAGTTCATGAAGACGTGTAAATGTTGATAGTACACAAGTACATAAAGACGTGTAAATGTTGATAGTACACAAGTACATAAAGACGTGTACATTTTGATAGTACACAAGTACATAAAGATGTGTAAAGTTTGATAGTATACAAGTTCATGAAGACGTGCAAATGTTGATAGTACACAAGTACATAAAGACGTGTAAAGTTTGATAATACATAAAGACGTGTAAAGTTTGATAGTACACAAGTACATAAAGACGTGTAAAGTTTGATAGTACACAAGTACATAACGACGTGTACATTTTGATAGTACACAAGTACATAAAGATGTGTAAAGTTTGATAGTATACAAGTTCATGAAGACGTGTAAAGTTTGATAGTACACAAGTACATAACGACGTGTACATTTTGATAGTACACAAGTACATAAAGATGTGTAAAGTTTGATAGTATACAAGTTCATGAAGACGTGCAAATGTTGATAGTACACAAGTACATAAAGACGTGTAAAGTTTGATAGTATACAAGTTCATGAAGACGTGCAAATGTTGATAGTACACAAGTACATAAAGACGTGTAAAGTTTGATAGTACATAAAGACGTGTAAAGTTTGATAGTACACAAGTACATAAAGACGTGTAAAGTTTGATAGTACACAAGTACATAAAGACGTGTAAAGTTTGATAGTACATAAAGACGTGTAAAGTTTGATAGTACACAAGTACATAAAGACGTGTAAAGTTTGATAGTACACAAGGACATAACGATGTGTACATTTTGATAGTACACAAGTACATAAAGATGTGTAAAGTTTCATAGTATACAAGTTCATGAAGACGTGTAAATGTTGATAGTACATAAAAACGTGTAAAGTTTGATAGTACACAAGTACATAAAGACGTGTAAAGTTTGATAGTACATAAAGACGTGTAAAGTTTGATAGTACACAAGTACATAAAGACGTGTAAAGTTTGATAGTACACAAGTACATAACGATGTGTACATTTTGATAGTACACAAGTACATAAAGATGTGTAAAGTTTGATAGTATACAAGTTCATGAAGACGTGCAAATGTTGATAGTACACAAGTACATAAAGACGTGTAAAGTTTGATAGTACATAAAGACGTGTAAAGTTTGATAGTACACAAGTACATAAAGACGTGTAAAGTTTGATAGTACATAAAGACGTGTAAAGTTTGATAGTACACAAGTACATAAAGACGTGTAAAGTTTGATAGTACACAAGTACATAACGATGTGTACATTTTGATAGTACACAAGTACATAAAGATGTGTAAAGTTTGATAGTATACAAGTTCATGAAGACGTGTAAATGTTGATAGTACACAAGTACATAAAGACGTGTAAATGTTGATAGTACACAAGTACATAAAGACGTGTAAATGTTGATAGTACACAAGTACATAAAGACGTGTAAATGTTGATAGTACACAAGTACATAAAGACGTGTAAAGTTTGATAGTACACAAGTACATAAAGATGTGTACATTTTGATAGTACACAAGTACATAAAGATGTGTAAAGTTTGATAGTATACAAGTTCATGAAGACGTGTAAATGTTGATAGTACACAAGTACATAAAGACGTGTAAATGTTGATAGTACACAAGTACATAATGACGTGTAAAGTTTGATAGTACACAAGTACATAAAGACGTGTAAAGTTTGATAGTACACAAGTACATAAAGACGTGTACATTTTGATAGTACACAAGTACATAAAGACATGTAAATTTTGATAGTACACAAGTACATAACAATGTGTACATTTTGACAGTACACAAGTACATAAAGACGTGTACATTTTGATAGTACACAAGTACATAAAGACGTGTAAAGTTTGATAGTACACAAGTACATAAAGACGTGTACATTTTGATAGTACACAAGTACATAAAGACATGTAAGTTTTGATAGTACACAAGTACATAACGATGTGTACATTTTGATAGTACACAAGTACATAACGACGTGTAAAGTTTAATAGTATACAAGTTCATGAAGACGTGTAAATGTTGATAGTACACAAGTACATAAAGACGTGTAAATGTTGATAGTACACAAGTACATAAAGACGTGTACATTTTGATAGTATACAAGTTCATGAAGACGTGTAAATGTTGATAGTACACAAGTACATAAAGACATGTAAATGTTTATAGTACACAAGTACATAAAGACGTGTACATTTTGATAGTACACAAGTACATAAAGATGTGTAAAGTTTGATAGTATACAAGTTCATGAAGACGTGTAAATGTTTATAGTACACAATTACATAAAGACATGTAAATTTTGAGAGTACACAAGTACATAAAGACGTGTAAATTGTGATAGTACACAAGTACATAGACGTGTAAATTTTGATAGTACACAAGTACACAAAGACGTGTAAAGTTTGATAGTACACAAGTACATAAAGATGTGTAAATTTTGATAGTACACAAGTACATAATGATGTGTACATTTTGATAGTACACAAGTACATTAAGACTTGTACATTTTGATAGTACACAAGTACATAACGATGTGTACATTTTGATAGTACACAAGTACATAACGATGTGTACATTTTGATAGTACACAAGTACATAAAGACATGTAAATTTTGATAGTACACAAGTACATAACGACGTGTACATTTTGATAGTACACAAGTACATAAAGACGTGTACCTTTTGATAGTACACAAGTACATAAAGACATGTAAATTTTGATAGTACACAAGTACATAACGACGTGTACATTTTGATAGTACACAAGTACATAAAGACGTGTACCTTTTGATAGTACACAAGTACATAAAGACATGTAAATTTTGATAGTACACAAGTACATTAAGACGTGTACATTTTGATAGTACACAAGTACATAACGATGTGTACATTTTGATAGTACACAAGTACATAACGATGTGTACATTTTGATAGTACACAAGTACATAAAGACATGTAAATTTTGATAGTACACAAGTACATAACGACGTGTACATTTTGATAGTACACAAGTACATAAAGACGTGTACCTTTTGATAGTACACAAGTACATAAAGACATGTAAATTTTGATAGTACACAAGTACATAACGACGTGTACATTTTGATAGTACACAAGTACATAAAGACGTGTACCTTTTGATAGTACACAAGTACATAAAGACATGTAAATTTTGATAGTACACAAGTACATTAAGACGTGTACATTTTGATAGTACACAAGTACATAAAGACGTGTACCTTTTGATAGTACACAAGTACATAAAGACATGTAAATTTTGATAGTACACAAGTACATAACGACGTGTACATTTTGATAGTACACAAGTACATAAAGACGTGTACCTTTTGATAGTACACAAGTACATAAAGACATGTAAATTTTGATAGTACACAAGTACATTAAGACGTGTACATTTTGATAGTACACAAGTACATAAAGACGTGTGAAAGTGACATTACCCAGCTTGACAGAGCCCCCAAAGAGCGAGCCTTTATCGAAGGCATCTTTCCACGTGAACGTCAAGCACAGCTGGTGACACACAAAAAGACACTTTGTTGGACACAAGTTGTTGGGAACAAGAAAAGGCCACTTAGCTCCCGCCATGTGATCCATTCCCAGCATGTGATCCATTACCTGGTTTTCACAGAAGGGAAACTTGGGCTCCACGGCGCACAGTTGGTCATAATATCTGGAGAGAGCAGACATTTGCAGCAATAAGAACATTTTGCTGGTGGCAGCATGAAAAGATGAACACAGTCTTCCATCATGTGCACACAATCACACTTTAAAAAGTGTCCAAACAATATTCATCCACATTCCACGCGCAGGGAGTTTTAAAATGTGTCTACATGAAAACACATTCCTCCACTTATCCTGCACATTTTGTCCAATCAGAAGCCTGCAATGCAGCCACAGCTGACTTGCTGGATATTTATAGGCCTACTGAAATGAATTTTTTTTATTTAAACGGGGATAGCAGATCCATTCTATGTGTCATACTTGATCATTTCGCGATATTGCCATATTCTTGATGAAAGGATTTAGTAGAGAACATCGACGATAAAGTTCGCAACTTTTGGTCGCTGATAAAAAAAAGCCTTGCCTGTACCGGAAGTAGCGTGACATCACCAGAGGAAGGACTCCTCATATTCTACCGTTGTTTTCAATGGAGCGAGAGAGATTCGGACTGAGAAAGCGACGATTACCCTATTAAATTGAGCGAGGATGAACGATTCGTGGATGAGGAAAGTGAGAGTGAAGGACTAGAGAGGCAGTGCAGGACGTATCTTTTTTCGCTCTGACTGTAACTTAGGTACAAGGGTTCATTGGATTCCACAGTTTCTCCTTTTTCTATTGTGGGTCACGGATTTGTATTTTAAACCACCTCGGATACTATATCCTCTTGAAAATGAGAGTCGAGAACGCGAAATGGACATTCACAGTGACTTTTATCTCCACGACAATACATCGGCGAAGCTCTTTAGCTACTGAGCTAACGTGATAGCATCTGGCTCAAATGCAGATAGAAACAAAATAAATAAACCCCTGACTGGAAGGATAGACAGAATATCAACAAGACTATTAAACCATGGACATGTAACTACACTGTTAATAATTCTCAGCCTGGCAAAGCTTAACAATGCTGTTGCTAACGACGCCATTGAAGCTAACTTAGCAACCGGACCTCACAGAGCTATGATAAAAACTTTAGCGCTCCACCTACGCCAGCCAGCCCTCATCTGCTCATCAACACCCGTGCTCACCTGTGTTCCAGCGATCGACGGCGCAACGAAGGACTTCACCCAATCATCCGTGCGGTTGCCGGCTAGCGCGTCTGCTATCCAAGTAAGTCCTCCTGGTTGTGTTGCTGCAGCCAGCCGCTAATACACCGATCCCACTTACAACTTTCTTCTTTGCAGTCTCCATTGTTCATTAAACAAATTGCAAAAGATTCACCAACACAGATGTCCAGAATAATGTGGAATTTTGAAATGAAAACAGAGATTTTTTGTATTGGATTCAATGGGGTACCAATACTTCCGTTTATCTAGTGACGTCACGCGCATACGTCATCATACATAGACGTTTTCAACCGGAAGTTTAGCGGGAAATTTAAAATTGCATTTTATAAGTGCAAAGATCAGACTGTGTGGTCGGTAGTAGTGGGTTTCAGTAGGCCTTTAAACACCTGTGTTATAATATACAATAACCTACCCTAATACCCTGAAGTGCTATATTACCCTTCGAGTGCAATACATCCGACACTGATTGTTATTTATTACTCCGGTACTCTTGTCTTGTTCTGTATATTGTACAGTACTTTGTATTTGTATAGTGTTTTGCATATTGCACAGGATTGCTTATTATTTGTATTGGATAGTAGTCTGTTAATTTCAATTCTTAGTTTTATCTTTATTACCTCTGGTTTAATTTATTTTTATCCCATATTTGTTCCCACTACCGCACCTTAAATTGGAGTCCTAAATCTCGTTATACGCCAATATAATGACAATAAAGTCCATTCTATTCTACTCTATTCTATTGTGGTGGACCAGGCACACACTCAAGTACACATGATCTCTATGTGACAATGAAACAGATGAGACACCAATGGGTGAAACAAGAGCAACAATGTACAAACAGCAGTCGCAACTTGAGAGGCGCTATCCTTTTTTTTTTTTTTTAGCAGCCTAAACTGAGTCGACTCTTTACTCGTCAGGCTGCGAACAGCAGCACAGCACATGTCCACCCCTTCACAATAATAGCGCGGTGCAACACATCCCGTCCGACTGCGCTGGCAAAATAAAGGTTTCAAAAAAGTACCTCACACACGCATAATGTACTTTTTGATACAATTATTGTGCTTTAATCTAAAATACTGCTCAAAAGTGTCCAAATATGTGAGGTTTTTTGCATTTAATTAACATTTTATTAAACTATATGACACAAAAAGCACACACTATGGTGGTAAAATAAGTGTAAAGGGTAAAAAACGGAATTAAAAACAATTAAAATGGAAAAAATGAATTGTATTGTTTTTTTATATTGCTGTTATTTAAATGTATTGTTTATTATTATTTTAGTTGTAGTTTGTTACTAATTTACATGTTGTTTTGTTTTTTTTAACTATAATTAAAGTTGGTGGTACAATAAATACTCATGTTTTCAAATTCATGAATGCCCTATTTTTCAGACTATAAGGCGCGCTTAAAAATCCTTTAATTTTCTCAAAACTCGACAGTGTGCCTTTTAACCCGGTGCGCCTTATAACAGGTCTTTTTCAACCTTTTTTTGCGTTGAAAAAATCTGGAGGCACACCACCAGCAGAAATCATTAAAAAATTAAACTCAGTTGACGGTAAAAAAGTCGTTGTCGCAATTGTTGGACATGACTTTAAAGCATAACCAAGCATGCATCAATATAGCTCTTGTCTCAAAGTAGGTGTACTGTCACATCACACCCTGACTTATTTGGACTTTTTTGCTGGTTTCCTGTGTGTAGTGTTTTAGTTCTTGTCTTGCGCTCCTATTTTGTTGTTGATTGTCATGTACGGATGTACTTTGTGGACGCCGTCTACTCCACACGCTGTAAGTCTTTGCTGTCGTCCAGCATTCTGTTTTTGTTTACTTTGCAGTCAGATCAGTTTTAGCTATGTTTAGCATAGCCATCCCTAAGCTTCAATGCCTTTTCTTAGCGGGACTTGCCTTTTGTTTATTTTTGGTTTAAGCATTACATACCTTTTTACCGGCACGCTGCCTTTGTGATTACGACAAACCATGTTCCCGACATCTACAAAGCAATCAGCTACCACCAACTGATATGCTGAGCTCTAGACAGTACACACACTCAACAACGGCACATTTGCGGATTATAATTACTGGTTTGCAAAAAATATTTTTTAACCCAATTAGGTGAAATGACAATCTCCCACGGCACACCCGACAATATCTCACGGCACACTAGTGTGCTGCGGCACAGTGGTTGAAAAACACTGGCCCAAAGCGCGGAATAATTCTGGTTGTGCTTACCGACCTCGAAGCAATTTTATTTGATACATTGTGTAATGATAAGTGTGACCAGTAGATGGCAGTCACACATAAGAGATACGTGACGACTGCAATATGGCGCCAGTAAACAACACCAAAACGTTAAGTGTTCCATTGAAAATAAAGAACATTACACACGGCGCTCAAAAATCTGTCAAAATGTTTTAGTACGACTTTGAAGCCGCACCGCTTGATGGATTGTCGGCCCATTGCGGCTACCGTAGTCAGAGATACAAGTTAGTATTACTATGGTGTGTGTATAAGGACCGCAAAATGGCACCCATTAGCAGACGTGAGTGGTAGTACGAGAGACAGAAGGTGCAAATCTGGTAACAAATGAAGGAAGAATAATTAATTCCCAAGAAAAACAGCCGGGGGTCCATCGTCTGGCGGTGGTTTGGCTTCAAGCGGGAAGATGTTGAACAGACAACCGTAATATGTCAAGTATGTGGCAGCAGCGTTGCTACAAAAAGTAGCATTACTGCTAATATGTAGCATCATTTGAAAAGTCACCTGCTAGAGAATGAAGAGTGCTTACTCCGCATGTCAACATCTCCGTTCGGTGCCACACCAACAAAATGCCCAAGCAACCATTTCCACATCAACACCGTATGAAACAAATAGTCAACAACAGAAGGAGATAACGTCTGCAGGAACCTACCACATAGCGAAGGACATACACTATTTGATTTCCTATTATGCAGCTCATTTTTATTTGACACTTATTGAAATATCTTGTGTGACATCATGCACAAAAGTGCACTTTATTTGTTTTAAACTATTGTAGTGGCGTTCTGTACAAAAAGTGCACTTTAATTTAGTGTTGTTTTGATATGTCATCTTAGTGACATCATGCACAAAAGTGCACTCATAGCTTGTTTTAAAATGTCTCTGACAATCTTGCACTTTCTGTTTGGAAATGACATGAATGTTTGTGCCACTGCTTAATAACTCTTTAATAAATACACTTTTGGTCAATTGACATAGTTGTGATTTCCCTCTCTGCATGAAAGTTTAAAATGAGCATATATTAATGCAGTATGAACAAGAATGTTTTAATGTAGACACACAGAATCATCATACTGCTGTGATTATATGCATCAAGTGTTCATTCAAGGCTAAGGCTAAATATGGAGATATATATCGTGTATCGTGACATGGCCTAAAAATATTGAGATATTAAAAAAAGGCCGTATCGCCCAGCCCTAATCGGAATGATAATTTTCTCCATAATCGTCCAGCCCTACTTTATTAAGCTTTTCTTACATATTCCTTCTTTTTGCACCTTCATCTTAGGATCTTATTGTTAAGTGTTCAATGTGATTTTACTATTTTGTAGGGGTGTAACGGTACGTCTATTTGTATCGAACCGTTTCGGTACGGGGGTACCTGTTCAGTTCGGAGGTGTACCGAACGAGTTTCCACACGGACATATTAAGTAGCGTAACGCACGTTGTGTAAACAATGCACACCGAGGCACAACACACGGCATGCTAGCAGCTAACGGGCTAGGATAGACTGACCATATGTCCTCTTTTCACCGGACATGTCCTCTTTTGCGCAGCTGTCAGGGCGGAGTTTCTTAAATGCCTCAAATGTCCGGCGTTTTGAGTTAGAGTTGCGTGTATTTTCAATGTACGTTCAGGGTTAAGAAGGGGTTAAAAACAAAACAAATTGTGCGGCGCAGCAGCATTGGTGAGGGAGGGGCAGAGACAGAGAGAGCGAGAGAGTTATGATAAACGCGCATGCGTCGCCAGGCTTTGCTTTTTATCCATAGATTTATCACATTTCATTTTTTATTATGTATAGCAGGGGTGTCAAAAGTGTGCCCCGGAGGCCATTTGCGGCCCACAGCTAATGTTTTAAAGGCCCACGGCACATTGTAAAAATACTATTCAAATAAACAAAAATATAACAAAAGTGAAATAAAAAAGCTTAAAGGTTAAATGTAATTTAGAAAAAGTTGCAATGTTGACTAATAAAACAAAGCTGGGTTTTTTTTCTTTCAAACTGTCATTGCTCAAAACATAATATTGAATCAAAATCAATGTTATTATGAATTATTGACCTATCCAAGGTTCCCATTACTTCACATCAAATATTACACTAAGAAAAATATTTTTGGTGGAAGATTTTGCAAATTTGGTAAATAACCCAAAAATGTATATTTTCTTGTTTTCTTACTGTACCGAAAATAAACCGAACCGTGACCTCTAAACCGAGGTACATACTGAACCGACATTTTTGTGTACCGTTACACCCCTACTATTTTGTTTTACCTTCCTCTTGTGTTAGCTTTCTGTTACCATCTCTTATGTTAACGAGGCGGTTTTGACCCATGTCTTAAAGGCCTACTGAAAGCCACTACTACCGACCACGCAGTCTGATAGTTTATATATCAATGATGAAATCTTAACATTGCAACACATGCCAATACGGCCGGGTTAACTTATTAAGTGCAATTTTAAATTTCCCGCCACACTTCCGCTTGAAAACGTCTCGGTATGATGACGTATGCGCGTGACCTAGCCAGTTTAACAGAGGTATGGCTTCCCCATTGAAGCCAATACGAAATAGCTCTGTTTTCATCTCATTATTCCACAGTATTCTGGACATCTGTGTTGGTGAATCTGTTGCAATTATGTTCATTGCATTATGGAGAAAGAAGCTGAGCAAGCAAAGAAGAAAGTTGTCGGTGCGAAGCGGATATTTTGCGAGGGAAGTCAGCAACACAACACAGCCGGTGTTTGTTTACATTCCCGAAAGATGCAGTCAAGATCGAAGAACTCGGACAACAGAGACTCTTACCAGGAGGACTTTGATTTGGATACACAGACGCGATACCGTGAGTACGTAGCTGCGCTTCCAAACATTTGATCGCTTGCTATAACTAGCTCGAGCTAGTAGCTATGAGCTAGCATAACAAACACCTAGGTGTTTGTTATGCGGGATTAGTTTGTGGCATATTAAATATAAGCCTGGTTGTGTTGTGGCTAATAGAGTATATATATGTCTTGTGTTTATTTACTGTTGTAGTCATTCCCAGCTGAATATCAGGTCCCACCCGCGCGCTTCCAAACATTTGATCGCTTGCCCGTACGTGCGTGTCACGTACGTAACTTTGGTTATATATATATAAGCTTTATGAACCTTGGGTTAGGTGAACGGTTCTTTGGGCTGAGTGAGTGTGTATGTTGTGCAGGTGTTTGAATTGTATTGGCGGGTTATATATACGGGATCCCGTCCATATAACCCGCTCGAGCTATAACTAGCTCGAGCTAGTAGCTAGGAGCTAGCATAACAAACACCTAGGTGTTTGGTATGCGGGATTCATTTGTGGCATATTAAATATAAGCCTGGTTGTGTTGTGGCTAATAGAGTATATATATGTCTTGTGTTTATTTACTGTTGTAGTCATTCCCAGCTGAATATCAGGTCACCCCCAGCTCTCACAGCATCTTCCCTATCTGAATCGCTTCCACTCCCCACTAGTCCTTCACTTGCATTTTCCTCATCCACAAATCTCTCATCCTCGCTCAAATTAATGGGGAAATCGTTGCTTTCTCGGTCCGAATCTCTCTCACTTCTGGCGGCCATCATTGTAAACAATAGGGAACTTTGCGGGAATGTTCAATTGACTACGTCACGCTACTTCCGGTAGGGGGAAGCCTTTTTTTTTAATCAGATACCAAAAGTTGCGATCTTTATCGTCGTTTTGTACTAAATCCTTTCAGCAAAAATATGGCAATGTCGCGAAATGATCAAGTATGACACATAGAATAGATCTACTATCCCTGTTTAAATAAATAAAAAATCATTTCAGTAGGCCTTTAAATCAGCTGTAAAATACACTAAAACAATTATCTATCATCCAATTTTTTTCTCATCTCTCGGTTACCTTGTTAGGCTTCCTTATCCATGAAAGTATTGGTTTTAATATTTTTGGTGTGGGCCATTGGGCCTGTTTTTTGTCAGTATACCCCTCGATTTCCATTTAAAAAATGGTCAAATGAACCTCAAGATTTTCGTATAAATAAATAAAAGTCTTTGTTTTTGTACTGGATAACAAGGTAAAATGAGAATCCCCTAAAACTCACATGATTGGGAGAGGAGCTGGCTGTCAGTGTGTTCAGTTTTGGCTGTAATTATTGCTTTATAATCTTATTTTTATAACTGGGTCGAAACCGACCCTAACAACACCAAGGTCATAATTTCAACCAGAGCATTTTATAATTTAGTGAACTTTTTTTTTTTTAATATATATTATTTGTTGAAATAGAGGTTCCTGACGAATTCAAAAAGCTTTGATGCAAAAAAATAAATTTATGTGGTTCTTTTATGAATTTAAAAACTCAAACGGGTCAGACACAAGACGAAGGTTAAATTGTTTTCCTTTCTGCCTTGATATCTGAGGGAGTTATAACCACAGGAAGGTTACATTTTAAATAAAATTAAATGTTCTCTTGCTCCTTGTTTTTTGCAGGTCATAAAATATATCAATAATTATCGATACCGACCGACATAAAACACTGGTATCGTGATACAGTTCCCAGCCTTCTCGCTTGTAGGACAGTTAAGAACAGAAAATGTGCACCTAAAACTTTAAAGGCGGCCACAGCTTCACCCCGGAACGAATCATTTGTAGTCTTATCATTTGCTAGAATGCGACTGCGGTAAGAAAACACATTGTTTAGTTGCATAAGCGCGTCTGATTGAAGCACGTTGCATGACACTCGATACAGTCAGTCAGAATGACAAACTGATGATATCGTTACATTCGCCACATTCAACAAAGGCAACCGCGCTTTCTCCTGCCCTCGGAAATCTGAGACGAGGTGTGTGTGCGCCGTCCGGCTAAAGTCAACACCTGGAGCAAACAATGGTTGCCATGGCGATGTAGACAAAGCCAACCTCCTCCCTAGTTGTTGAGCGGTGCATTCTGCGAACGCAGAGACACGGCGTGTCGACATCGCTGACACGCCACGTCAGCATGGAGTGACTCATGGCACCGGTCTGAGCCCACCTGATAACAGGCCAGGCAACAAGGCAGAGGGATTCTCTTACGTAAGAAAGGCCAGGCGGCTGCTCTTAATATGACAATATGGTAAACAAGCAGAAATATCACACTTGCACTTCAATTCTGAATTTTAAAAAAAAAGACCATGATTTGGACCACAAATCACTCCTAAATGTGAATAATCACCTACATAGTTGAATTATTGTGTGGAGATCATTCCTTTAGAACAGTGTTTTTCAACCACTGTGCCGCGGCACACTGTATACACTCTGGTGTGCCGTGGGAGATTATGGAACTTCACCTATTTGGGTTCAAATCTTTTTTTGCCAACCAGTAATTATAGTCTGCAAATGATGTGCCGTTGTTGAGTGTCGGGGCTGTCTAGAGCTCGGCAGAGTAACCGTGTAATACTCTTCCATACCAGTAGGTGGCAGCAGGTAGTTAGTTGCTTTGTAGATGTCGGGAACACGTTGTGTGAGACGACAAGGGTTTGTCGTCGTATCTAATGCTTAAACCAAAAATAAACAAAAGGTGAGTGCCCCTAAGAAAAGGCATTGAAGCTTAGGGAAGGCTATACAGAACGAAACTAAAACCTAACTGGCTACAAAGTAAACAAAAACAGAATGCTGGACGACAGCAAAAACTTACTGTGGAGCAAAGACGGCGTCCACAAAGTACATCCGAACATGACCTGACAATTCCACAATGTCCCCACAAAGAAGGATAGCAAATAGGGATGTCCGATAATATCGAACTGCCGATATTATCGGCTGATAAATGCTTTAAAATGTAATATCGGAAATTATCGGTATCGGTTTCAAAAAGTAAAATTCGTGACTTTTTAAAACGCCGCTGTGTACACGGACGTAAGGAGAAGTACAGAGCGCCAATAACCCTTGAAGGCACTGCCTTTGCGTGTCGGCCCAGTCACATAATATCTACAGCTTATCACACACACAAGTGAATGCAAGGCATATTTGGTCAACAGCCATACAGGTCACACTGAGGGTGGATGTATAAACACTGTTACAAATATGCGCCACACTGTGAACCCACACCAAACAAGAATGACAAACACATTTCGGGAGAACATCCGCACCGTAACACAACAGAACAAATACCCAGAATCCCTTGCAGCACTAACTCTTCCGGGACGCTACAATATACACCCCCCACTACCCCCTACCTTAAACACCCCCCCCCCATCCCCTCCAGTGTTTCCCACACATTAATTTATTTGTGGCGGCCCACAAAAGAATTAGGTCCGCCACAAAAATTTAAAAAAAATAAAATAAAATAAAAAAAATAAAAACTTTTTTTTTTTGTTCTGTCCAGCTTCTCAGGCAAATCATATAGTTGATGTAGATGCCCATATAGGCTGTTCAGATTTACTTTACGAAAGAGAAGTGTAGGATACTTCTCTTGTTGCCTTATTTGTATTTGACCACTACTGTTTTCTGTTTATTTGTTACTGACTGTGGCAGGACACCTCTGCCTCTGTTTCACTTTATGTTGCTGGTAAATAATATGGTTGTAGTAGTAGGCTAAAGTTAAATTATTTAGTATGCACTAATTAAAAGGGCAGAGCTTTAAGAGACATTTTAGCTTTTATATTTTATAAGATATATTTTTTGTAAGAACCACAGTGAATAAATATATTTCAGTGAATAACTTATTGATCATGGTAAACTACCGACCGGTCTCCCACCTTCCGTTTATTTCCAAAATTCTCGAAAAAACTGTTGCACAGCAGCTAAATGAACACTTAGTGACTAACAATCTCTGTGAACCTTTTCAATCCGGTTTCAGGGCAAATCACTCTACGGAGACAGCCCTCGCAAAAATGACTAATGATCTATTGCTAACGATGGATTCTGATGCGTCATCTATGTTGCTGCTTCTTGATCTTAGCGCCGCTTTCGATACCGTCGATCATAATATTTTATTAGAGCGTATCAAAACACGTATTGGTATGTCAGACTTAGTCTTGTCTTGGTTTAACTCTTATCTTACTGACAGGATGCAGTGCGTCTCCCATAACAATGTGACCTCGGACTATGTCAAGGTAACGTGCGGAGTTCCCCAGGGTTCGGTTCTTGGCCCTGCACTCTTTAGTATTTACATGCTGCCGCTGGGTGACATCATACGCAAGTACGGTGTTAGCTTTCACTGTTATGCTGATGACACCCAACTCTACATGCCCCTAAAGCTGACCAACACGCCGGACTGTAGTCAGCTGGAGGCGTGTCTTAATGAAATTAAACAATGGATGTCCGCTAACTTTTTGCAACTCAACGCTAAGAAAACGGAAATGCTGATTATCGGTCCTGCTAGACACCAACATCTATTTAATAATACCACCTTAACATTTGACAACCAAACAATTAAACAAGGAGACTCGGTAAAGAATCTGGGTATTATCTTCGACCCAACTCTCTCGTTTGAGTCACACATTAAGAGTGTTACTAAAACGGCCTTCTTTCATCTCCGTAATATCGCTAAAATTCGTTCCATCTTGTCCACTAGCGACGCTGAGATCATTATTCATGCGTTCGTTACGTCTCGTCTCGATTACTGTAACGTATTATTTTCGGGCCTCCCTATGTCTAGCATTAAAAGATTACAGTTGGTACAAAATGCGGCTGCAAGGCTTTTGACAAAAACAAGTAAGTTTGATCATATTACGCCTATACTGGCTCACTTGCACTGGCTTCCTGTGCACTTAAGATGCGACTTTAAGGTTTTACTACTTACGTATAAAATATTACACGGTTTAGCTCCAGCCTATCTCGCCGATTGTATTGTACCATATGTCCCGACAAGAAATCTGCGTTCAAAGAACTCCGGCTTATTAGTGATTCCCAGAGCCAAAAAAAAGTCTGCGGGCTATAGAGCGTTTTCTATTCGGGCTCCAGTACTCTGGAATGCCCTCCCGGTAACAGTTAGAGATGCTACCTCAGTAGAAGCATTTAAGTCCCATCTTAAAACTCATTTGTATAATCTAGCCTTTAAATAGACCCCCCCTTTTTTAGACCAGTTGATCTGCCGTTTCTTTTCTTCTCTCCTCTTCTCCCCTGTCCCTTGCGAGGGGGAGTTGCATAGGTCCGGTGGCCATGGATGAAGTGCTGGCTGTCCAGAGCCGGGACCCCGGGTGGACCACTAGCCTGTGCATCGGTTGGGGACATCTCTGCGCTGCTGACCCGTCTCCGCTCGGGATGGTTTCCTGTTGGCCCCGCTGTGGACTGGACTCCCGCTGATGTGTTGGATCCACTGTGGACTGGACTTTCACAATGTTATGTCAGACCCACTCGACATCCGTTGCTTTCGGTCTCCCCTAGAGGGGGGGGGTTACCCACATATGCGGTCCTCTCCAAGGTTTCTCATAGTCATTCACCGACGTCCCACTGGGGTGAGTTTTTCCTTGCCCGTATGTGGGCTCTGTACCGAGGATGTCGTTGTGGCTTGTACAGCCCTTTGAGACACTTGTGATTTAGGGCTATATAAATAAACATTGATTGATTGATTGATTGAAATCTGTATATAAATATGTACATAAAGTGTTGTAATTATATTGTAAAATGGATGGATGGATGGATGGATGGACGGACGTTTAAAACAAAACTGTTATTATTAATTAGTAAGTATACATTTTTTTAGCCTTTTTAGAAAAAATCCTATCATTGTAGTAAATTATGCAAATTACTCAATGATGTCATGGTGACCACGCCCATAGCCACGCCCACACCGCCACAGGTATCTTGGCAGTTTATGGGAAACACTGCCCTCCCACCTCAACCTCCTCATGCTCTCTCAGGGAGAGCATGAGGAGGGCAAGCTGTTGTTTTGAGGCATGTTAAAAAAAATAATGCACTTTGTGACTTCAATAATAAATATGGCAGTGCCATGTTGGCATTTTTTTCCCATAACTTGAGTTGATTTATTTTGGAAAACCTTGTTACATTGTTTAATGCATCCAGCGGGGCATCTCAATAAAATTAGGCACAATAATGTGTTAATTCCACGACTGTATATATCGGTATCGGTTGATATCGGTATTGGTAATTAAAAGTTGGACAATATCGGAATATCGGATATCGGCAATCTCTAATAGCAACAACTGAAATAGTCTTGATTGCTAAAACAAAGCAGATGTGGGTAATAGCGTTTAAGGAAGACATGAAACTGCTACAGGGAAACACCAACAAAACAGGAAAAGTCACCAAAATAGGAGCGCAAGACAAGAAGTAAAACACTACACACAGGAAAACAGCAAAATACTCCAAATAAGTCAGGGGGTGATGTGACAGGTGGTGACAGTACACCTACTTTGAGACAAGAGCTATAGTGATGCATGCTTGGTTATGCTTTAAAGTCATACAACAATTGCGAGAATGACTTTTTACCGTCAACTGACTTTTATTTTTGAATGATTTCTGCTGGTGGTGTGCCTCCGCATATTTTCATGGAAAAAAATGTGCCTCGGCTCAGAAAAAAGGTTGAAAAACACTGCTTTGGAAAACACCTTATATTAATATGTTGTTTTGATTCATGTTTTACTGAGGGTGACCAAATAAAATGATTAAAATGGGAACTACTACTACGTACTAGTGGCTTGTAAAAAGAGCATTACCAGGAAATGGATATTACAGGAGAGCCCAACTTTGAAGCTATGGATGGAAATCACAAATGACATTTATAAAATGGAGAAGATAATGGCTTTTATTAATTATACATTGGAGAAATTCACTTCATACTGGGAAAACTGGGTCAATTACAGTATGTCACGCCCCATAAACCTGATTTTATTTTCTCAAATTAGTTTAAAAAAGATTACTCCCTATAGGTCTATAGTTTGTTTTCCTTTCTATTCATTTATTTACTATCTCTTTATATTATTTTATTATTATTGTCAGAATAATTGTATCTAAGTTATCACAAAACTTTGTGTTGCCATGAGTGAGGACAAAAGCTGTCTTTGATCCTACCAAGAAGAAGGCTTGTAAAACTCCACTGTGTAGGATGGGAAGCAACATGAAGGTGTTCTGTTTCTTTGATGTATTGTAACCCACAGAAAGATTTTGTCTTGACCCGAGAACTACAAAGCAGAGAGGAAGCAGGACCTGATTCCCCTCCAGGCGACCTTTTCTTTGAACTGTTTGTAATCAAAGGCGATGGCTGTTTACGACCCCCGTCCCTTAGAAACAGCTGTTGCCATGTAATCAGGGAAAGTCCAAATAAAAGAGGAGGCGTACAATCTTTCGTCAGAGCGTGGCGGAGACCGTCCAAAGAGTACAGTCCAGACGTCTCTCCTCAATTGAGCCAAATTTAATTCTGTCACTGTTTAATTCCTTGCTTCTTGTCTTGTTTAATAGATGTCATCAGTGTTTGAACCTGACAATTATTTTTGTATTTATTTATTTATTAATAAAATATGTATTTATTTGTTTATAAAATTATTACTTTAGTTTGTTTAGTTTTTTTGCTGTTTTTCTCTTTATTTTGGGGAAAAAATCTAAAATAAATTCAATAGAAGAACATAGTTCCCACACGACACGCACAAGAGAACCCTCAAGTTTCTGGACGACCGCTCAAACGGCTGGGCCACTCTGCCCGACAGAAGAGAAGATGTAGCATACTCCCAGGAGAGTACAAAGTCACGTGATCTATGATTTTTCACTGTAAATATCCAAAAGTAGCTAGAATTGGAGCATTAAATGTTACTATTCTAACAGGGTAACTGCTAGCATACATCCAAGATGGCAACAAGTAACAGAATATCAATCAATCAATCAATCAATGTTTATTTATATAGCCCTAAATCACAAGTGTCTCAAAGGGCTGTGATTGTTAGGTTTAAAATGACGAAATGTGCTAAACTGCTAGCACGCTAACATTAGCCTTCTAACAGGGGAACAGCTAGCATACAAATATAAGAAGGTGAAAGGTAACGAAAGCCATATTTATTAGGTTAAAAAGTACAATATCAGTCAAAATGCTAACACAAAATGTTAGCATGCTACCATTACCATGCTAACACACTTTTAAAATGGCGCGAAGTAACGGAATCTCTGCTTATTTGGTTAAAAAGTACGAAATTTGCTAAAATGCTGACTTAAATTGTAACGGAATTGTTAGGTTTAAAAGTACAACATCTGCTAAAATGCTAGCACGCTAACGTTATCCTAACAGGGGAACAGCTAGCATACATCTAAGATGGCGACAAATAACGAAAGCCATATTTATTAGGTTAAAAAGTACAATATTAGTCAAAATGCACGCACAAAATGTTAGCATGCTAACATGACCATGCAAACACTTAAAGATGACGCGAAGTAACGGAATCTCTGCTTATTTGGTTAAAAAGTATGACATTTGCTAAAATGCTGACTTTATTTGTAACAGAATATGATTGTTACGTTTAAAAGTACAACATTTGCTAAAATGCTAGCACGCCAACTTTATCAGAATCAGAAATACTGAAATAATAATCCCAGAGGGGAAATTAAGATGTTATCCTAACAGGGGAACAGATAGCATACATCTAAGATGGCGAAAATTAACGAAAGCCATATTTATTAGGTTAAAAAGTACATTAGTCAAAATGTTAGCACAAAATGTTAGCATGCTAACATTACCATGCTAACACACTTAAGATGACGCAAAGTAACGGAATCGCTGCTTATTTGGTTAAAAAGTATGAAATTTGCTAAAATGCTGACTTAAATTGTAACAGAATATGATTGTTAGGTTTAAAATGATAAAATTTGCTAAATTTCTAGCACGCTAACAATAGCCTTCTAACAGGGGAACAGCTAGCATACACCTAAGATGGCGACAAGTAAAGAAAGCCATATTTATTAGGTTAAAAAGTACATTAGTCAAAATGCTCGCACAAAATGTTAGCATGCTAACATTACCATGCTAACACGCTTTTACGAATCTCTGCTTATTTGGTTAAAAAAAGTATGAAATTTACTAAAGTGCTGACTTAAATTGTAAGCATGCTAACATGACCATGTTAACATGCTTTTTAAAATGGCCCCAAGTGACACAATCCATGGTTTTTAGGTTAAAATGTATAACATTTGTTGAAATTGCTAGCATAAAACATTAGCATCGTAATGTTAGCATGTCAGCATGTAAACAGCGAGTGTTGTGATGCTTTGAATGTAATGTTTGGTGGTAGCGGGGGTGTATATTGTAGCGTCCCGGAAGAGTTAGTGCTGCAAGGGATTCTGGGTATTTGTTCTGTTGTGTTTATGTTGTGTTACGGTGCGGATGTTCTCCCGAAATGTGTTTGTCATTCTTGTTTGGTGTGGGTTCACAGTGTGGCGCATATTTGTAACAGTGTTAAAGCTGTTTATACGGCCACCCTCAGTGTGACCTGTATGGCTGTTGACCAAGTATGCGTTGCATTCACTTGTGTGTGTGAAAAGCCGTAGATATTATGTGACTGGGTCGGCACGCTGTTTGTATGGAGGGAAAGCGGACGTGACGACAGGTTGTAGAGGACGCTAAAGGTAGTGCCTTTAAGGCACGCCCCCAATATTGTTGTCACGGGGTGGAAATCGGGAGAATGGTTGCCCTGGGAGATTTTCAGGAGGGGCACTGAAATTCGGGAGTCTCCCGGGAAAATCGGGAGGGTTGGCAAGTATGCCGACCGGTAGCAGGTCACGGGGAAGACCCAGGACACGTTGGGAAGACTACGTCTCCTGGCTGGCCTGGGAACGCCTCGGGATTCATTCATTTTTTATTTATCTCCTTCATTGATGTGCATCTTTGATCGATACACAATTATACCTCAATTATTCAATTATACATTTACACACCAATGCCTGAGAAGGAGCAGGATGAAGAAAAATCTTATAATTTTCCTGCCCCCTTCAACATAATACGTAGTCTTACTTAATGGATATCATATGAACCAACAAATGTCCAGATCCCCCGGGAGGAGCTGGACGAAGTGGCTGGGGAGAGGGAAGTCTGGGCTCCCCTGCTTGGGCTGCTGCCCCCGCGACCCGACCTCGGATAAGCGGAAGAAGATGGATGGATGGTATATTTCGCTAATATTATGGTCACGTGATTGGAAGGATACGCGGAAGAAGATGGATGGATGGTATATTTCGCTAATATTATGGTCACGTGGTTGGAAGGAACCGTTTAGCTGGTGCCAATCAGCCATGTTAGCCTTAAAAACCTCCTTTCCGCCCGAAGTCACATGACTAACAAGGTGCGTGGGACAAGTTTCGACATGTTTGGTGGCGTTAATAAGTTCCTACTGCCTGTTAGCTTCCGGTGTTAGCATCCGGGCTAAGCTAAACACGTCTGGGGTGCGGCGGCAGCTAGCGAGGCGCTAAACCGGCGACGCGGGTCCATGTTCGCCGCGGAATGAGCGAGGGAAACCGGCACGGCGACCACCGTTTACCTGAGTAAGATCTCCAGGGAGCTTTCATGTTTGTCCAGCGGCCTCCCCAGCGCGTTCCTGCGGAGCTTGTTCAGCTCCTCCACGGCGCGGATGTGGTCCGCCTGCTCGTCGCCCGCCGGGTAGCTGGACGTGACATATTTGGCCAGAGGCTTCACCAAGTCCACCTCGGTGGACTTCTTCAACGGGACAGAAATGAAGGTCGCCATTGCTGGGAGGAGGAGAGAGGGGGGAACACAAATAAGAGCGAGAGACTTCACTTCCTGGATTGTTGCCTGTCAGGTGACGTCATAAAGACGACGGGGCTCGCACTGCGCAGACGCGAGAGTGTGAAGCGGCTCCAAATACATGGGCGTATGTAATGTCTGACAGGGCTCAGGGCTCAGTAGGATTATGTGCACCCCTTTTTATTTACTTGAATATTTTATTAACATTAAAACACCGTTTGTATAAAAAAAAATAAAATGTTTTGGGTGGAAGTTCAAATGATTTGTTTAATGTTTTATTAAAAATGGATTGCTCTAAATTAGAGATGTCCGATAAATGCTTTAAAATGCAATATCGGAAATGATCGGTATCGTTTTTTTATTATCGGTATCATTTTTTATTTTTTTTAATTAAATCAACATTGAAAACACAAGATACACTTACAATTAGTGCACCAACCCCCAAAAAAACCTCCCCCATTTACACTCATTCACACAAAAAGGGTTGTTTCTAGGGATGTCCGATAATGGCTTTTTGCCGAAATCCGATATTGACCAAACCCTTAATTACCGATACCGATATATACAGTCGTGGAATCAACACATTATTATGCCTAATTTGAACAACCAGGTATGGTGAAGATAAGGTCCTTTTTTAAAAAATCAATAAAATAAGATAAATAAATTAAAAACATTTTCTTTAATAAAAAAGAAAGTAAAACAATATAAAAACAGTTACATAGAAACTAGTAATTAATGAAAATGAGTCAAATGAACTGTTAAAGGCTAGTACTATTAGTGGACCAACAGCACGCACAATCATGTGTGCTTACGGACTGTATCCCTTGCAGACTGTATTGATATATATTGATATATAATGTAGGAACCAGAATATAAATAACAGAAAGAAACAACTAGAGATGTCCGATAATATCGGCCTGCCGAGATTATAGGCCGATAAATGCTTCAGAATGTAATATCGGAAATTATCGGTATCGTTTTTATAATTATTGGTATCGTTTTTTAAACATTTTATTTTATTAAATCAACATAAAAAACTATAATGTAGGAACCAGAATATTAATGACAGAAAGCAACAACCCTTTTGTGTGAATGACTGTAAATGGGGGAGGGAGGTTTTTTGGGTTGGTGCACTAATTGTAAGTGTATCTTGAGTTTTTTATGTTGATTTAATAAAATAAAAAAAAAAATAAAAAACACAAAAAAACGATACCAATAATAAAAAAAAACGATACCGATAATTTCCCATATTACATTCTGAAGCATTTATCGACATCTCTAGTTCTTTCTTTCTGTTATAAATATTCTGGTTCCTACATTATACATCAATATATATCAATACAGTCTGCAAGGGATACAGTCCGTAAGCACACATGATTGTGCGTGCTGCTGGTCCACTAATAGTACTAACCTTTAACAGTTCATTTTACTCATTTTCATTCATTACTAGTTTCTATGTAACTGTTTTTATATTGTTTTACTTTCTTTTTTATTCAAGAAAATGGACCTTATCTTCACCATACCTGGTTGTCCAAATTAGGCATAATAATGTGTTAATTCCACAACTGTATATATCGGTATCGGTTGATATCGGTATCTGTAATCAATAGTTGGACAATATCGGAATATCGGCAAAAAAGCCATTATCGCACATCCCTACTCTAAATCAGTGGTTCTTAACCTGGGTTCGGTGAGTCGGACTCAGGGGTTCGGCGGAGGTCGAAACACACCCAACTCACGTGTAAATACAAAATTCTCCCTATCGGCGTATTACGGATACGGCAACAGCTGACTGATTTGCAGGTGTGTAATTTGTTGTGAGTTTATGCACTGTGTTGGTTTTGTTGTTTGAACAAGGTGATGTTCATGCACGGTTCATTTTGTGCACCAGTAATAAAACATGGTAACACTTTAGTATGGGGAACATATTCACCATTAATTAGTTGCTTATTAACATGCAAATTAGTAACATATTGGCTTTTAACTAGTCATCATTAAGTAGTTATTAATGCCTTATTCGGCATAGCCTTATTATAACCCTAACCAAATAACTCTAAAATAAGTCTGTGTTACTTAGAATATGTTCCCCATACTAAAGTGTTACCAAAAACATAAAACTTTGTCTTGAATTTGAAAAAAAAGGTTTTATTTTTCACTAAAGAAGGGTTCGGTGAATGTGCATATGAAACCAATGGGGTTCGGTACCTCCAACAAGGTTAAGAACCACTGCTCTAAATTGATAATTGAACGAGGAAATTTTATGTTATTTCTCCAAACGGGGTAGGATAGACTTTATTCATCCCACGATGGATTGCAGTGCAGATTCAAAGAGTCCGCGAAACTAAGGTAAAAACCACATGAACGCAAGAAGGAAACATCAAAAGATATTAAAAGAGCACACAGCTGATGCAACTAGCTGCCACTTCAGCGGCACCATTTCTACATACAGCTACAAAAGTAAGACCGTTTTAAGAAGGGACTAAAAATCCCACCTTTTTGACACAGCTTTTATCTAAATTCTCTGCCTTCTTGTTTTATCCAGTGCTTTCATTTCTATTTTTATCTATGTTTCTGTTTCATCTAGTGTTTATCTAGTGTTTTAATTTCTATTTAAAAATGTTTATTATATATTCTAACTTTCTATTTTTTAATACTTTGTAACACTTTGAGATTTTAACAAATGTAAAGTGCGTTACAAATGTAATTCCTTTATGTTATTATTATTAGAACCAAAAAATGAGCGATAAATAATACAAATAGCACACCTACGACAAAAGAGAGCCGACTCCGTCCTAGGCTGCCCACTAGCCCCATGCCAACACAAATGCAGTTGTCTTTATCAAGACCTTGAACAGCTACTCATCTGTGGTTGTTCCCTGCGGCTTCGTTTACTCGAATGTTTACGGACGGATCCAAAGATCCAATCACAGGATTATGGGCACCCCTTTTTATTTAGTTGAATATTTTGGTAACATAAAGCAAGTATTAACATTAAAACATCTATTGTATCTAAAAAATTAAAAAAAATAAAAATACGTTTTTGTTGGACTCAATCCAAAGAAAAAGTTTGAATTATTTGTTTGTTTTGTTAACATCAAAGGACATCAAAGAAATGAAATGAGCACAGAGCTGCTACTTCAGCAGCGCCATTTCTACATACAGCTACAAAAGTAAAAGAACCAAAAAATGAGCAATTTTCTCCAAAGATCCAATCACAGGAAATACAGGCTTTGCATTTGGCGCCGTTAAAGACAGAGCAACGAACCATTTGACAAGAGTTTACAATGGAGTTATTGGCAATCAAAGCACCATGACGGTGGGTAGAAGAGTCAGAGCTGGAACAGGTGGTGGTCTGCTCCGATTTAAGGTCAGCGTAAGTCTCTATTCAACATTTTTGGTCGCAAAAGCAGACATATGTGAAATACTGTTCAGTGAGTACCATAAGGTTCCTGTGGTTGCAGCTCACACAGGCATGAAGGGCAATGAATTGGCAGATCAGCTGGCAAAGCAACGCTAGATCATCTCAGAGAGGTACCTCTCAGTAGCCATGTGTAACGTTTATTTAATCTGATCATCATTCGGATTAGAATGTTACTGTGTACATGGACCCTGAGAAAAAGGATCTGATTATGACGTGCATTTCATGCATCACACCTTAAATCGGAATACTTTACTTTTGACATAAACGGAAAAGTGTGTTATGGCGCCATCCTTTGGACGAGTTTGTTCACCGCAGGTGCTGACTAAGCAGTGACTGCCACTGTAAACAAACATGGCTTTGTGCATCTTTGCTTCTCTGACGTTATCACGGTGTTTATCATCTTTTTCCGTCTGTTCACTACTTTTGTTTTACCTCTCTTTTTGAAGTGGAGCTGTTCTGTGCTTTTTATGTTGTGATTATGTGGGTTGCGTGTTTGAGGCTAGCAGTTAGCACTCGGAATAGCTGTAAAGTCGTGAATAAAACAGCTCGCTAAGACGACAATTGGATCCCTTTTTTTTTTATTGTTACATCGACACAACACTTTTGTTTTTGCTAGTTTCGTTTTAGAGCAACAAACTCAACAGCATATAGCGCTACATTTGTACATGTGGGGGGAGACAGCAGCAAGACAACCGCTTCATTCCGAGACTATTAAATTTAGTACCCCGACACCACCAAAGTATAGCTGACATCTAGGACATGCGCAGTAATCTAACCCGAATTTCGGAACATGTGTTTTCATGTGCTACAAGCCGAATGACTTTCATCTCGTTCGGAATTCAATTTTGATCCGAACGTGTGTGATCGGGTCAGATTATTTCAAATAAATGCAACACGGAACGACACAGGAAGTCCTTCATACCGACAGCCATCAGACTGTATAATGCATATGTTCATGTACTGTAAATGTATAACGTATTTATATTATTCACATGTGAATAATGCTGTATAATAGACTGTATTTATATTATTCACATGTGAATAATGCTGTATAATAGACTGTATTTATATTATTCACATGTGAATAATGCTGTATAATAGACTGTATTTATATTATTCACATGTGAATAATGCTGTATAATAGACTGTATTTATATTATTCACATGTGAATAATGCTGTATAATAGACTGTATTTATGTTATTCACATGTGAATAATGCTGTATAATAGACTGTATTTATATTATTCACATGTGAATAAAGCTGCATAATAGACTGTATTTATGTTATTCACATGTGAATAATGCTGTATAATAGACTGTATTTATATTATGCACGTGAATAATGCTGTATAATAGACTGTATTTATATTATTCACTTGTGAATAATGCTGTATAATAGACTGTATTTATATTATTCACTTGTGAATAATGCTGTATAATAGACTGTATTTATATTATTCACATGTGAATAATGCTGTATAATATACTGTATTTGTTATTCACATGTGCATAATGCTGTATAATAGACTGTATTTATATTATTCACATGTGAATAATGCTGTATAATAGACTGTATTTGTTATTCACATGTGTATAATAGACTGTATTTATATTATTCACATGTGAATTATGCTGTATAATAGACTGTATTCATATTATTCACATGTAAAAAATACTTAAGAGTTTATTGTCTATTGTGAGCGAACTGTGGTGCTGAATTTCCCCCAGGGTTCAATAAAGTACTTTCTATTCTATTCTACTATTGGCTAAGTTTTATATTCATAAATGTGTGTTTGCCAACCCTCCCGAATTTTCCGGGAGACTCCCGAATTTCAGTGCCTCTCCCGAAAATCTCCCGGTACAACCATTCTCCCGATTTCCAGCCGGACTTAAGGCACGCCCCCTCCAGGTCCGTGCGGACCTCCAAGGTGCCAATTGGAGGGGTGCATTATTTACTTTAGCCACCAGATGGCAGTAGAGTGTGAGATACCTTAAAATGTGTCTTGTGGCCATTCCAACTTTGACCACAGCATCAGTTGCTGTGTTGAGAGGCGCTTTCCATCATTTTCAGCGGACTGCGTGGCAAAATGGGGCCATGTGAATCCCTTCCCTACTGTATTGATAGTAAAACACAGCACATTGTTGGAAATGATGCGGCGGAGCAAGTTATGAAAGCATTTATTCCCAGCACGTGTCCAGCATACAAGCAGAATCATCAACATTAAGAGTCCTCTCATTCGCGCCACACACAAAAACACACACCGCTAGTCTTATTGGCCCGCACTCGCTCACTGTTTGGGGTTGATGAATATCCACGGCTATTATTAATATCATTATGAGGTGTGTTGTGTTGGCGCCACAGGAGCTACAAGTCCAGGCTCTGCTGTGACGCTGCAAGAAGACGAGGAGGAGGAGGACGACGACGTGTGTGTCTGGAGGTCACCTGTCTACACATGGACGTTGTTTTTTGTTTTTTTTCTAGAACAGATGGTCTCGTCTCCTCGAATTAGCATCTGAGGTTTGACCTCCGACCTCATCCCACCAGACTTACCACACATGCGCTTGTCTCTACAGCAGTGCTTCTCTATTATTTTCCGCCCCCAAAGTTGATTTTTTTCATCCGTATGTGTCAAGATAGTTCTCTACTAACAGTAAAGATGCTGTTAGGCCATTGCTTCTCACTTTCACCTCACGGAGCCCCGCCCCCTATTTCAAAAGCAAGCATTTAAGGGGCGGTCTGGAACTTGCTCAGTTGAATTTTGCTTACAGACAGAATTTTTTCACGCCCCCCCCCCCCTGAAGTGAATTTATTTACCTAACTGTATGTGTCAAGGTAAACGCCATTGCCCCTCCCAGGGGGGCCCGCCCCACTATTTGAGAAGAAGTGCTCTACAGCAAGCTAACAAATCTATTAGGATCAATCGAGTCTTTGCAAGGAAAAAAACATGCACATTCACACGTTGACACTTTTTAAGAGGCAGACAGCACATTTAGGAGAGTGGACTAAACCTACACAGGATGTGTGTGTGTGTGTGTGCACTTGCTCAGCGACATTAAAAAAAACGACGGATGGATGGATGGATGTGGAGCTGCCATGATTTAAAAAGTCCATAGGATGAAACGCACAGTTTGGTCCACATTTGCTGTCTTTCTTTAAAGATGGCCGTCCTGTCAAAAGCAACAAAGTTTGGAGGGCGGCGTTGTCCCAGGCGCGAGTAAAAAGCTCACACGGCACCAGAAGGAAGGAAAGAAGAAGATTCTGTTGACTAAAAGAAAAGAATAAAAGGGCAACAGGCAGATAGCGAGACATTGATTGGGTCACTAAACGACGTGTTATTAGGACAACCCCCCTCCTCCAATAGCAAGCTGAGATAGCGAGCAAAAAGGTCATGGAATACTGGCCGCTTTCTGAACGACCCCGCGCCTAAAGAGGGATGCTGCGTTACCTTTCACACACCTCTTTGTGCTCCTAATGTTTTCAATATGAAACAGTGGTCACCCCCCCGCATGTCAGATTCTAACATTTACACGCCTCTTTGCTGGCCATGCAACAACCAATCAAGACGGGAGAAGGGTGGGAGGAGGGAAGCGACGACCGGTGGGACGCCCCGTCGTCTGCCCCCGCCTACTTCAGGATGAGATGGAGTCCTTCGCCGTGCTCATCTGGAGGACAAGACGAGAGACGGTAAGAAGGGAGACGGGAAGAGGGTAAAAGGAGAGACGGTAAAAAGAGAGACAGTAGGAAGGGAGACAAAAACAGGAGACGAAAACAGGAGACGAAAAAGGGAGACGGTAAGAAGGGAGACGAAAACGGAACACCAAAACGGGAGACGGTAACAGGGGAGACGGGAAGACGGTAAAAAGGGAGACGGTAGGAGGGGAGACGGGAAGACGGTAAAAAGGGAGACGGTAAGAAGGGAGACGGTAAGATGGGAGACGAAAACGGTAGGCGGTAAGAAAGGAGACAGTTCGAAGGGAGACAGTAAGAAGGGAGACAGTTCGAAGGGAGATGGTTCGAAGGGAGACGAAAACGGGAGATGTTAAGTGGGGAGACGGGAAGACGGTAAAAAGGGAGACGGTTTGAAGGGAGACAGTAAGAAGGGAGGGGGTTCGAAGGGAGACAGTAAGAAGGGAGATGGTTCGAAGGGAGACGTAAACGGGAGATGGTAAGAGGGGAGACGGTAAAAAAGGAGACGGTTTGAAGGGACACAGTAAGAAGGGAGACGGTTCAAAGGGAGACGAAAACAGAACACAAAAACGGGAGACGGGAAGACAGTAAAAAGGGAGACGGTAAGATGGGAGACGAAAACGGGAGCCGGTAAGAAGGGAGACGGTTCAAAGGGAGACAGTAAGAAGGGAGACGGTTCGAAGGGGTTCGAAGGGAGACAGTAAGAAGGGAGATGGTTCGAAGGGAGACGAAAACAGGAGACGAAAACAGGAGACGAAAAAGGGAGACGGTAAGAAGGGAGACGAAAACAGGAGACGAAAAAGGGAGACGGTAAGAAGGGAGACGAAAACGGAACACCAAAACGGGAGACGGTAAGAGGGGGGACGGGAAGACGGTAAAAAGGGAGACGGTAAGAGGGGAGACGGGAAGACGGTAAAAAGGGAGACGGTAAGATGGGAGACGAAAACGGTAGGCGGTAAGAAAGGAGACAGTTCGAAGGGAGACAGTAAGAAGGGAGACAGTTCGAAGGGAGATGGTTCGAAGGGAGACGAAAACGGGAGACGTTAAGAGGGGAGACGGGAAGACGGTAAAAAGGGAGACGGTTTGAAGGGAGACAGTAAGAAGGGAGGGGGTTCGAAGGGAGACAGTAAGAAGGGAGATGGTTCGAAGGGAGACGTAAACGGGAGATGGTAAGAGGGGAGACGGTAAAAAAGGAGATGGTTTGAAGGGACACAGTAAGAAGGGAGACGGTTCAAAGGGAGACGAAAACAGAACACAAAAACGGGAGACGGGAGGACAGTAAAAAGGGAGACGGTAAGATGGGAGACGAAAACGGGAGCCGGTAAGAAGGGAGACGGTTCAAAGGGAGACAGTAAAGGGAGACGGTTCGAAGGGGTTAGAAGGGAGACAGTAAGAAGGGAGATGGTTCGAAGGGAGACGAAAACAGGAGACGAAAACAGGAGACGAAAACAGGAGACGAAAAAGGGAGACGGTAAGAAGGGAGAAGAAAACGGGAGACGAAAAAGGGAGACGGTAAAAAGGGAGACGAAAACGGAACACCAAAACGGGAGACAGTAAGAGGGGAGACGGGAAGACGGTAAAAAGGGAGACGGTAAGAGGGGAGACGGGAAGACGGTAAAAAGGGAGACGGTAAGATGGGAGACGAAAACGGGAGGGGGTAAGAAGGGAGACGGTTCGAAGGGAGACGGTAAGAAGGGAGACAGTTCGAAGGGAGATGGTTCGAAGGGAGACGAAAACGGGAGATGTTAAGAGGGGAGACGGGAAGACGGTAAAAAGGGAGACGGTTTGAAGGGAGACAGTAAGAAGGGAGGGGGTTCAAAGGGAGACAGTAAGAAGGGAGATGGTTCGAAGGGAGACGTAAACGGGAGATGGTAAGAGGGGAGACGGTAAAAAAGGAGACGGTTTGAAGGGACACAGTAAGAAGGGAGACGGTTCAAAGGGAGACAGTAAGAAGGGAGATGGTTCGAAGGGAGACGTAAACGGGAGATGGTAAGAGGGGAGACGGTAAAAAAGGAGACGGTTTGAAGGGACACAGTAAGAAGGGAGACGGTTCAAAGGGAGACGAAAACAGAACACAAAAACGGGAGACGGGAAGACAGTAAAAAGGGAGACGGTAAGATGGGAGACGAAAACGGGAGCCGGTAAGAAGGGAGACGGTTCAAAGGGAGACAGTAAGAAGGGAGACGGTTCGAAGGGGTTCGAAGGGAGACAGTAAGAAGGGAGATGGTTCGAAGGGAGACGAAAACAGGAGACGAAAACAGGAGACGAAAAAGGGAGACGGTAAGAAGGGAGAAGAAAACAGGAGACGAAAAAGGGAGACGGTAAGAAGGGAGACGAAAACGGAACACCAAAACGGGAGACGGTAAGAGGGGAGACGGGAAGACGGTAAAAAGGGAGACGGTAAGAGGGGAGACGGGAAGACGGTAAAAAGGGAGACGGTAAGATGGGAGACGAAAACGGTAGGCGGTAAGAAAGGAGACAGTTCGAAGGGAGACAGTAAGAAGGGAGACAGTTCGAAGGGAGATGGTTCGAAGGGAGACGAAAACGGGAGATGTTAAGAGAGGAGACGGGAAGACGGTAAAAAGGGAGACGGTTTGAAGGGAGACAGTAAGAAGGGAGGGGGTTCGAAGGGAGACAGTAAGAAGGGAGATGGTTCGAAGGGAGACGTAAACGGGAGATGGTAAGAGGGGAGACGGTAAAAAAGGAGACCGTTTGAAGGGACACAGTAAGAAGGGAGACGGTTCAAAGGGAGACGAAAACAGAACACAAAAACGGGAGACGGGAAGACAGTAAAAAGGGAGACGGTAAGATGGGAGACGAAAACGGGAGCCGGTAAGAAGGGAGACGGTTCAAAGGGAGACAGTAAGAAGGGAGACGGTTCGAAGGGGTTCGAAGGGAGACAGTAAGAAGGGAGATGGTTCGAAGGGAGACGAAAACAGGAGACGAAAACAGGAGACGAAAAAGGGAGACGGTAAGAAGGGAGAAGAAAACAGGAGACGAAAAAGGGAGACGTAAGAAGGGAGACGAAAACGGAACACCAAAACGGGAGACGGTAAGAGGGGAGACGGGAAGACGGTAAAAAGGGAGACGGTAAGAGGGGAGACGGGAAGACGGTAAAAAGGGAGACGGTAAGATGGGAGACGAAAACGGTAGGCGGTAAGAAAGGAGACAGTTCGAAGGGAGACAGTAAGAAGGGAGACAGTTCGAAGGGAGATGGTTCGAAGGGAGACGAAAACGGGAGATGTTAAGAGGGGAGACGGGAAGACGGTAAAAAGGGAGACGGTTTGAAGGGAGACAGTAAGAAGGGAGGGGGTTCGAAGGGAGACAGTAAGAAGGGAGATGGTTCGAAGGGAGACGTAAACGGGTGATGGTAAGAGGGGAGACGGTAAAAAAGGAGACGGTTTGAAGGGAGACAGTAAGAAGGGAGATGGTTCGAAGGGAGACAGTAAGAGGGGAGACGGTTCGAAGGGAAACGGTTATAAGGGAGACGGTAAGAAGGGAGACGGTAAGGAGGAAGACAGTAAGAAGGAAGACAGTAAGAAGGAAGACGGTAGGAAGGGAGACGTAAGAAGGAAGACGGTAAGAAGGGAGATGGTAAGAGGGGAGACGGGAAGACGGTAAAAAGGGAAACGGTAAGAAGGGAGACGAAAACGGGAGGGGGTAAGAAGGGAGACGGTTCGAAGGGAGACGTAAGAAGGAAGACGGTTAGAAGGGAGACGGTTTGAAGGGAGACGGTTTGAAGGGAGACGGTTTGAAGGGAGACGTAAGAAGGGAGATGTAAGAAGGGAGACGATAAGAAGGGAGACGATAAGAAGGGAGACGGTTAGAGTTAGAGTTTATTTCGAACATGCAAGCATACAACATGATACATCACAATTTCCAGTTTATCTTTTCAACATGTTCGAAAAGGAGTAGGAAGAAGCAGAGCTTATTTAATCCTACCCCTTTTCTTTACATAACAGTTGCTGAAACTTTTTTATTCACTTCCTGTTCTCAATTTATTCACAATAACTCCATAGGTAATCACAATAAAAATAAATAAATAAATAATAGTAAGAATTTAATAATAATAATTGGTGAAGTAAGTCATATTTCATGTGATGAGATAAGTAAGATTACTTTAAGAATGAATGAGTGGATGGATGAAATTAATTGAGAATGTTTGTCATGGTTCTTCTTCTTTGTACTTTGTAAACACTTTAAGTTTGAAGAGTTTCTTGAAGTGGATCATATTAGTACATTGTTTGATTGCTTTGCTTAATCCATTCCATAATTTAATTCCACATATTGATATACTGAAGGTCTTAAGTGTTGAACGTGCGTACAAATGTTTTAAATTAAATTTTTCTCTAAGATTATATTTCTCCTCTTTTGTTGAGAAGAATTGTTGTATATTCTTGGGTAGCAGGTTATAGTTTGCTTTGTGCATAATTTTAGCTGTTTGCAAATTCACTATGTCGTGGAATTTCAGTATCTTTGATTCACTAAATAAAGGGTTTGTATGTTCTCTATATCCAACATTATGTATTATTCTAACTGATCTTTTTTGTAACACCGTTAATGAATGAAGTGTACTTTTGTAATTATTTCCCCATATTTCTACACAGTAGCTCAGATATGGTAACACTAGTGAGCAGTAGAGAATATGAAGGGATTTTTTTGTCTAGAACATGTTTTGCTTTATTCATTATTGACGTGTTTCTTGCTACTTTATGTTGTATATTTTTTACGTGAGATTTCCAGTTCAATTTATCATCAATCATTATACCTAGAAATTTGGTTTCATTTACTCTTTCAATTTCTATTCCATCTATTTGTATTTGTGTTTGACTTTCTCTACTACTGTTACCAAATAGCATTATTTTAGTTTTGCTGAGATTCAACGATAATCTATTTTTGTCAAACCATCTCTTTAATTTGTTAATATCTTCTGTTATTATTTGTATTATCTTCTGTGTGTTCTCTCCTGAACAAAACGCTGTTGTATCATCCGCAAATAATACTAACTTTAAATCTATTGTAACTTTACAAATGTCATTTATATAGAGATTGAATAATTTAGGTCCTAGTATTGATCCCTGAGGTACACCACAGGATATATTTAGCATTGTAGACATGTGTTCGCCTAGCTTCACGTATTGTTTCCTGTTCGTTAGATAACTTCTTATCCAGTTTAAGACTAACCCTCTGAAGCCCTATCGTTCTAGTTTTTTGATTAAAATATTGTGATTAATTGTGTCAAATGCTTTAGTTAGATCCATAAAAACTGCTGCTGCACATTTTTTACTGTCTATTGCATTGGTAATTTCCTCTGTTATTTCAATTAAAGCCATTGAAGTTGAGACATTAGCTCTGTATCCATATTGGTTCTCTTCGGGTATTCTATTTTTATTTATGAAACTCTCTAATCTGTTACCACTTGCTGTTCTGCTGAGATCATATCCATTTCATCAGGTTCACCTTCAGTATTCACAGCTTTCGCAAAGGATCTTGGTTTAATTCGGTGCCCTGTCACGATGATATCATTCATTCGTTTGTCCTGATCCATTTCGTCTATGATATTCCTCAGCATGTTGTTGTCTTCTTGAAGGGTTTTCATTCGTTTGCCCATTTCAGTGGCTTCATTATTTCTTCTGTTGTTCTGAGATTGCAGATTTTCTATATTTTCCTGCAGACTTTTCACATCTTGTTTGTGTTCTGTTGTTACTTTTCTCAGATATTCCTTCAATTCTTTCATTTCTTTTTTCATTTCTTCAAGTTTTTGTAGGATCACTTCTTGATTCCCATCATGTCCTGTGTCCAACCTCAAATCTTGTTCCCAGTTGTGTTCTTTATCAGCTGACCCCGAAGGTTTCGGGATTTCAATCTTTCCTTTACCTTTTCGCATCGCGGCAGTCACTGACGTCACTGCCTCTTGCTTGTGTCTTAACAGCAGTTGCTTCTTTAGCGACTTGCGGCACTTTAACTTGTTTTTTCCAACAATTTCGTATCTTGCGCCGTTCAGAGATCAATTTGAGGTGTCAGCCTGTCAACTTATATCACTCTGCGACGTTGGGATCACTTTAAAACAGCTGTAAACTTGCCGTAGCTTTTGGTTGCTAGGCAACCGCTTTGAACTGCGGCAAGGCGCCTATGGCTTGAGGCTAACGGCTCTCCCAACTCGCCTTCTTTCAGCGTATCAGTGCCTCTCAACTGACCAAAATCAGATTGAAGATGCCAGGGTACTCTCCTGTGGCTGTGATCGCAAATCAGTGGTCAAAATCTTCAGATTTAACAAAAAACTCCGGTAGTTTCTCTTTTGCGTCCTTTCTCATTGACAGGAAGTGACGTAGTTAGAAGGAAGACGTTTGAAGGGAGACGTAAGAAGGGAGACGTAGAAGGGAGACGGTAAGAAGGAAGACAGTAAGAAGCAAATCAGTGAGAAGGGAGATGGGAAGAAGGGAAACAGCAAGAAGGGAGACAGGAAAAAGGGAAACAGTAAGAAGGGAGACGGTAAAAAGGAATACAGTAAGAAGGGAGACAGGAAGAAGGGAGACAGGAAGAAGGGAGACAGGAAGAAGGGAGACAGGAAGAAGGGAGACAGGAAAAAGGGAAACCGTAAGAAGGGAGACAGTAAAGAGGAAGACAATAAGAAGGGAGACAGGAAGAAGGGAAACAGTAAGAAGGGAAACAGTAAGAAGGGAGACGGTAAGAAGGGAGACGGTAAGAAGGGAGACAGTAAGGAGGAAGACAGTAAGAAGGGAGACGGTAAGACGCGAGGCGTGAGACTCACCTTTGACAGTGCTGATGACGAAGCAGCTCTCGTCTGTCAAGTTGTAAACCATCTGCACAAATGGAGGACACAGGTGTGGGAAAAGAAAGCAAGAGAATGTTTGTCAACCATCAACCTGCTGCTAGACCTCCTTTTGTCATTTCTTCAACCTGCTGCTACACCTCCTTTTGTCATTTCTTCAACCTGCTGCTACACCTCATTTTGTCATTTATTCAACCTGCTGCTACACCTCCTTTTGTCATTTCTTCAACCTGCTGCTACACCTCCTTTTGTCATTTCTTCAACCTGCTGCTACGCCTCCTTTTGGCATTTCTTCAACCTCCTGCTACACCTCCTTTTGTCATTTCTTCAACCTGCTGCTACACCTCCTTTTGTCATTTCTTCAACCTGCTGCTACACCTCCTTTTGTCATTTCTTCAACCTCCTGCTACACCTCCTTTTGTCATTTCTTCAACCTGCTGCTACACCTCCTTTTGTCATTTCTTCAACCTGCTGCTACACCTCCTTTTGTCATTTCTTCAACCTGCTGCTACACCTCCTTTTGTCATTTCTTCAACCTGCTGCTACACCTCCTTTTGTCATTTCTTCAACCTGCTGCTACACCTTCTTTTGTCATTTCTTCAACCTGCTGCTACACCTCCTTTTGTCATTTCTTCAACCTGCTGCTAGCTACACCTCCTTTTGTCATTTATTCAACCTGCTGCTACCCCTCCTTTTGTCATTTCTTCAACCTGCTGCTACACCTCCTTTTGTCATTTCTTCAACCTCCTGCTACACCTCCTTTTGTCATTTCTTCAACCTGCTGCTACACCTCCTTTTGTCATTTCTTCAACCTGCTGCTACACCTCCTTTTGTCATTTCTTCAACCTGCTGCTACACCTCCTTTTGTCATTTCTTCAACCTGCTGCTACACCTCCTTTTGTCATTTCTTCAACCTGCTGCTACACCTCCTTTTGTCATTTCTTCAACCTGCTGCTACACCTCCTTTTGTCATTTCTTCAACCTGCTGCTACGCCTCCTTTTGTCATTTCTTCAACCTGCTGCTACACCTCCTTTTGTCATTTCTTCAACCTGCTGCTACGCCTCCTTTTGTCATTTCTTCAACCTGCTGCTACGCCTCCTTTTGTCATTTCTTCAACCTGCTGCTACGCCTCCTTTTGTCATTTCTTCAACCTGCTGCTACACCTCCTTTTGTCATTTCTTCAACCTGCTGCTACACCTCCTTCTGTCATTTCTTCAAACAATTTTATTGAAATCAGGGGTGTCCAAACTCTTCGCACACTGAAAATTGAAAGCATGCAGGGGCCATTTTGAACATTTTTGTTTTCAAAACCAATACAACACCAAAATATTTCACTTTTAGGGCTCCCCTTGAGTCTGATCCCGGGGACCTGGAAGGGTCTCAGTCATAAAAATGTTTAAAATAAGTAATCTCTACATATGTTTTGTAATATGAAAGGTCACCGTAGAGTCTGTTTAGCTATGAGAGCTAGCTTCCACAGCTAGTGGGTCCATGACCATGACTTTTGTTTTGTTTGATCAGCCGTTTTACTGCCGTGTTACAGACACCCTTTGGAAACGAATTAAGGTATGTAAATAAACATTTACTAAATCTTTCTGTGTAAATAACTCATTTCACAACGTATATATCTGCGGATTGTAGTCTTTTCTCACTGGCACTCATCGAGGGCGGACGCTTCCCTTTCCTCTCCCTCATCTCTCCTGCTTGCTTCTTTGTCTTGTCCTGTCTTAACTTGTTTGTTGCCTCTTTTTGCACTGCTCTCCAAATCTAAACATTGGAACTATTTCACTGGCCTCAACGAAATTGACAAGATCTTGGGTTTGGGGGAACCTGCTTGTCGTGACGGAGCGGTTGTTGCTGGACACAGGAAGGACTCTTGGGAGAAGAAGGAGTGCCGCGTGCCTGGTGACGTGAAGATATCTACCTATTCGGAATTATGACAACAGGACATCTGCTGATTGGAGTAAGCGTTGCTCTGGTTTGTCGACAAATTGGAAGTTGCTGGCAGTCTTTAAAGTACCCCAAAGTTGCCACAAATAATTGGAGGATGCGGGCAGAACTGTGGACACTTTGTGATTTGGATGACATCGGGCCTGCAGGGTGAATTTGAGGACCAGTAATAGACAATTTAGAGTGAAAAGCAAATTATATATTCACTCGCATACAAACCTTCTAACTTGGATTGTTTCCCTGGCTTCGAGACTCTCCCGAAGGACAGTGCGGCGAAGACACAACAAACTCCCCTCTTGTCTCTCATGGACACACACCTGTTGTTGTTGACTTTGGACTGACTATCGGCTGCACAACATCAAGGCCGCGGAACAGAGACACACTGCAGGCTTACACACACACATGCATCCACGAAAAAAAAAATATGCCACACACATACCCCACCCCCAATCCAACGCCGTCGACGCGAATCCCATAGGAGTGATGGACGGATGGGCAGCGCCTGAAGAGCTGCGGCCTCCCACCATGGCCCCTCACTCCCTCCCCTCTGTTGCTGGATATCTCGAGATGTACGTTGTAATATGTATATGTGCTTTGCTATGGAGTTGTTTTTTCCCACTCCAGACTGGGCCTCCTTAAGAGCCCAGTCTAGATTGTGTTTTTATTACTCATCCTCCCCCAGCGTTTACCTTTTTCCCATCTTTTACGGGGCGCCTTGTGGCGACCCATCAGCGTTCCTGTCCTGTAACCCTGTACACTGTTTGTTTGTCTAATCTTGAACGGGTTTGTGCTGAAAACAACGTTTCGTTGTACTTGTGCAATGACAATAAAGACCTACCTACCTACCAGTGCGACTAATATATGGAAAATATTGTTTTCTCCCAAAATTTAGTGGGTGCGTCTTATATACCGGTGAGCTCTATAGTCAGGAAAATACGGTATATAGTCCTTTAATAATCCTAATATAATTATTTTAATCCAATGTGGCTCTTGAGTCAAAAAGTTCCACAGATATCGTGATACATGATCGATAATTTCACTCATGGATGATCGGTATTGGAATCCTCAGCACAAAACCCTGATGGGACCTGTCTTGTAATTGAAGGCATGTGTAAAGCACTTCAAATTGCTTTGTGCTCTAAAAACAATCTTCATCTTTGTACTACAGTATCCAATCAATCCAATCCACTTTATTTGTATAGCACATTTAAAACAACAAAAATGTTTCCACAGTGCTGCACAACAATATTAAAAACAATATTCAAATAATGCATGTATTATATAGATCTGTATCGCTCTGGAATAACCTGCCTCGAATTCTCACCGGCATTGAAAGTAAACAGGTTTTTAAAAGGAAAGTCATATTTTATCTGAGTCTGTAAATTAGTTTGCGTGTTGATGATTTTTGTTTGGTTTTGTATTGTGTAGTTATATTTATATGGTCATTATTATTCTGTGACTGTAAATTGTTTGCGTGTTTGCTTATTGATGCTTTTATTTGTTTCTGTATTGTGTAGTTATAAACATATGCTTTTACTTGTAATTGTATTGAGTTTCTGGACCCCAGGAAGACTAGTGGGTTGTTGTGGCAACCAGCTAATGGGGATCCTTAATAAAAATCAAAAAAATAAAAATCAAATAATCCTTAGCTCCACCAATACACTGCAAAAAGTCAGTGTTCAAAAACAAGAAAAAAAAATACACAAATGAGGGGTATTTTATTTGAACTAAGCAAAATTATCTGCTAATAGAACAAGAAAATTTGGCTTGTCAAGACTTTCCAAAACAAGTAAAATTAGCTAACCTCAATGAACCGAAAAATACCTTAAAATAAATATATTCTCAATAATAACAAGTGCACTTTTCTTGGTAGAAAAAAAAGAGACCTTTTTGCTCAATATGTTGAAAAATATTCTTAAATGAAGTAAATGCTAGTGCCATTATCTTGACATAATGATATGCATACATCATGATTTTTTTTCCATGCTTGAAGTAAGAAATTATTTTATATATATATATATATATATATATATATATATATATATATATATATATATATATATATATATATATATATATATATATATATATATATATATACACTACCGTTCAAAAGTTTGGGGTCACCCAAACAATTTTGTGGAATAGCCTTCATTTCTAAGAACAAGAATAGACTGTCGTGTTTCAGATTAAAATTCTCTTTTTCTGGCCATTTTGAGCGTTTAATTGACCCCACAAATGTGATGCTCCAGAAACTCAATCTGCTCAAAGGAAGGTCAGTTTTATAGCTCCTGTAACGAGCTAAACTGTTTTCAGATGTGTGAACATGATTGCACAAGGGTTTTCTAATCATCAATTAGCCTTCTGAGCCAATGAGCAAACACATTGTACCATTAGAACACTGGAGTGATAGTTGCTGGAAATGGGCCTCTATACACCTATGTAGATATTGCACCAAAAACCAGACATTTGCAGCTAGAATAGTCATTTACCACATTAGCAATGTATAGAGTGTATTTCTTTAAAGTTAAGACTAGTTTAAAGTTATCTTCATTGAAAAATAAGGACATTTCAATGTGACCCCAAACTTTTGAACGGTAGTGTATATATACATATATATATAGTTTTATACTTGTGAGTGTTGATGACACAGCTTTTTTGCAACAGTTGATATTCTAGTTTCAAGCATGTTTTACTCAATATAGGTAATCAAATCTCAGCAACAAGCTGTAATATCTTACTGAGATCATTTAGGACCAAAACCCTTAAAACAAGTAAAACACTAACATAAAATCTGCTAAAGGAGAAGAATGATCTTATCAGACAGAAAATAAGCAAATATCAGCCTTATTTGAGATATTTAATCTTACTTAGATTTCAGTTTTTGCAGTGTGACTGAATAAAAACAAAAACATTAAAATAAATATGCAGCTGAGATAAGCTCCAGCACCCACCGCCACCCCAAAAAGGGACAAGCGCTAGAAAATGGGTGGATGGATGGATAAAACCAATATACCGTATTTTTCGGACTATAAGTCGCAGTTTTTTTCATAGTTCGGCCGGGGGTGCGACTTATACTCAGGAGCGACTTATGTGTGAAATTATTAACACATTAGCGTAAAATATCAAATAATATTATTTAGCTCATTCACGTAAGAGACTAGACGTATAAGATGTCATGGGATTTAGCGATTAGGAGTGACAGATTGTTTGGTAAACGTATAGCATGTTCTATATGTTATAGTTATTTGAATGACTCTTACCATAATATGTTACGTTAACATACCAGGCACGTTCTCAGTTGGTTATTTATGCCTCATATAACGTACACTTATTCAGCCTGTTGTTCACTATTCTTTATTTATTTTAAATTGCCTTTCAAATGTCTATTCTTGGTGTTGGGTGTTATCAAATAAATTTCCCCCAAAAATGCGAGTTATACTCCAGTGCGACTTATATATGTTTTTTTCCTTCTTTACTATGCATTTTCGGCCGGTGCGACTTATACTCCGGGGCGACTTATACTCCGAAAAATACGGTAAAAACAATATAAAAATAAATATGATTAAAAACGATTTTAAAGGGTAAAACCAAATAAAACAATAAATTGAAATCAAAATGTAAAAACACAGAGGACCACACCCCTCACGTAGTGTTAAAAGCCAGAGAATAAAAGTGGGTCTTAAGTATTAAACATGTACTTCATGTACTCTGTGTACAGCGTGTCATTCGTTCACACCTACACTAATATTCACAGTACGAGGTTCTACCACTAGGGGGCAGCAGGAGTGAGGAGATGCGACATTCTCACATCTTTGGACAGACTCTAAAACAGTGGTTCTTAACCTGGGTTCGATGGAACCCTAGGGGTTTGGTGAGTCGGCCTCAGGGGTTCGGCGGAGGTCAAAACACACCCGACTCATCGTGTAAATAAAAACTTCTCCCTATCGGCGTATTACGGATACGGCAACAGCAGAAGTCACACTGATTTACAGGTGTGTTTCTGTGTTGGTTTTGTTGTTTGAACAAGAGAATGTTCATGCACGGTTCATTTTGTGCACCAGTAAAAAAACATGGTAACACTTTAGCATGGGGAACATATTCACCATTAATTAGTTGCTTATAACATGCAAATTAGTAACATATTAGCTCTTAACTAGTCATTATTAAGTACTTATTAATGCCTTAATGTCATGTCTGTGTTAATCATGTTTTTGTTTGGCCATGTTTTGCTTGGTTTTTGGACTCTTTTTTTTAGTTCCTGGTTTCACTTCCTTGTTTTGTTTGGTTTCCATGGTCACCCATTAGTTTTCACCTGCCATGTCACGCACCTGTTTCACGTTTAGACTCACACACACACCTGTCACAAATCATGTCACTGTTATATAAGCCCACCTTTGTTCATCACTCGTTCGGCCTGCATTGTCTTTATGTCACACCGGTTCATGTCTCTTTCTGACCAAAGTAAGTTTCATAGTCCGTGCCATAGCTTCTGCTAACTAGCAGCTTCACTTGTGTTTTAGGCACGCTTGCCTTTTTTGTTGTATTTTTGTGTTTATGGTAGTGAGTTATTTATGTTAAATAAATCCAAGCCTACCTTCACGCTGTCGTCCGGAGCCGTTTTTGCGTTGGAAGAACAACCCCGCAGCTAGCTGCGACCCCCACCTGACACTTAATCAGCATAGCCTTATTATAACCCTAACCCTCCCACACTTAGGATTAGTCTTAAACTGGATAACAAGTTATCTAACGAACAGGAAACAATACGTGAAGTTAGGCGAACACACATCTACAACGCTAAATATATCCTGTGGTGTACCTCAGGGATTAATACTAGGACCTAAATTATTCAATCTCTATATAAATGACATTTGTAAAGTTACAAAAGATTTAAAGTTAGTATTATTTGCGGATGATACAACAGCGTTTTGTTCAGGAGAGAACACACAGGAGATAATACAAATAATAACAGAAGAAATTAACAAATTAAAAAGATGGTTTGACAAAAACAGACTATTGAATCTTAGCAAAACTAAAATAATGCTATTTGGTAACAGTAGTAGAGAAAGTCAAACACAAATACAAATAGACGGAATAGAAAATGAAAGAGTAAATTAAACCAAATTTCTAGGTATAATGATTGATGATAAATTGAACTGGAAATCTCACGTAAAAAATATACAACATAAAGTAGCAAGAAACACGTCAATAATGAATAAAGCAAAACATGTTCTAGACCAAAAATCCCTTCATATACTCTACTGCTCGCTAGTGTTACCATATCTGAGCTACTGTGTACAAATATGGGGAAATAATTACAAAAGTACACTTCATTCATTAACGGTGCTACAAAAAAGATCAGTTAGAATAATACATAATGTTGGATATAGAGAACATACAAACCCTTTATTTATTGAATCAAAAATACTGAAATTCCACGACATAGTGAATTTGCAAACAGCTAAAATTATAAACAAAGCAAACTATAACCTGCTACCCAAGAATATACAACAATTCTTCTCAAAAAAAGAGGAGAAATATAATCTTAGAGAAAAACGTAATTTAAAACATTTGTATGCACGTACAACACTTAAGACCTTCAGTATATCAGTATGTGGAATTCAATTATGGAATGGATTAAGCAAAGCAATTAAACAATGTACTAATATGATCCACTTCAAGAAACTCTTCACACTTAAAGTGTTTACAAAGTACAAAGAAGAAGAACCATGACAAACATTCTCAATTTATTTCATCCATCCATTCATTCATTCTTAAAGTAATCTTACTTATCTCATCATATGAAATATGACTTACTTCACCAATTATTATTATTAAATTCTTACTATCATTTATTTTTATTGTGATTACTTATGGAGTTTATTGTGACTAAATTGTGAACAGGAAGTGAACAAAAAGTTTTAGCAACTGTTATGTAAAGAAAAGGGGTAGGATTAAATAAGCTCTGCTTCTTCCTACTCCTTTTCGAACATGTTGAAAAGAGAAACTGGAAATTGTGATGTATCATGTTGTATGCTTGCATGTTCCAAATAAACTCAAACTCAAACACTAACCCTAACCAAATAACTCTAAATTAAGTCTTTGTTACCTAGAATATGTTCCCCATACTAAAGTGTTACCAAAAACGTATAACTTTGTCTTGAATTTGAAAAAAAACATTTTATTTTTCACTAAAGAAGGGTTCGGTGAATGTGCATATGAAACTGATGGGGTTCGGTACCTCAAACAAGGTTAAGAACCACTGCTCTAAAACCTCCCAGTTTTCCTGAAAGCATCGTGGGACTTGTGGCAATCACTTCCTGCCAGTCCCCTACAAAAGTGACACGTCACTTGTCTCACATGTCTCCTTTTTGTCATACTTGTATTCAATAACAAAGATCTTTGTCCTACTTGCATTTAATAACAAAGATGGTTACCTGGTCACTGAGCAGGATGTGTATGCCTGTGGGACCTTGTCTGTACACCTGGTTGATGTTTCCCAGCGGGAGGCAGCACACGCTCGCCATCTTGCGGATGAGCTCGGCGGCCGTCAGCTCCTCCAAGTACAAGGCGTGGTAGACTACGCGCACAAACACACAGTCTTTTCCAGCTAATTCTTTCGGGAGACAGCAACACTTTGTTTTACCGTGTAAACTGGGCGAGGCGCACTGCTCTCCATTTTCATTGGCGGCGTGTCTCTCCAGCAGGGGGCTGTCCTGAGGCGACTCCTGACAGACGTACAACGTCAACCTGGGACGCACGGACCTGCACACGCGGCAAGCTGAGCGTGAATACACAGAGAAGCGCACGCCATCACCACGTGGCACACACACTTTGATTTCAGCGCGTTGAAGAGTCGGATTCCATCCGCGGGACCACAAATCTGGACCAGGTCGTCCCGGTTTAACTTCAACAAATCAGAACCTGGACGAGCAGGGAGAGAAGTGGCGTGACACTTTTAACATGGGCGTTGTTGTCGTTTTGCTGGAGAGTGTGTACCTGAGAAGTGCGAGAAGACTCGAGCGTAGGAGTTGAAGCGGTTTTTCACGAGCCACTTCTGTGTGTCCTGAATGGACGCCGTAGGACTCAACTGCTGCAGGGAGACACAGCCGCAACACTTTACATTAGAAACATACCTTATGTTGCTTCCATTCATTCTTTAAGAAGTGGAGCTAATAAACATTCATAACATCCAGACCGCGTAAAACAGACCTGGGCATTTATTTGGACTCGGGGGCCATATTGAGAGAATTAAATGCGTCTGGGGGCCGACATGTACGTGTGTATAAAAAAAAATTAACATTTACAATTAGAGGTATCCGATATTCCGATATTGTCCAACTCTTAATTACAGATTCCGATATCAACCGATACCGATATATACAGTTGTGGAATTAACACATTATTATGCCTAATGTTGTTGTGATGCCCCGCTGGATGCATTAAACAATGTAACAAGGTTTTCCAAAATAAATCAACTCAAGTTATAGAACAAAAATGCCAACATGGCACTGCCATATTTATTATTGAAGTTAAGTAGGTAAAAAAGGTCAATTCAAAGTAAATACAAGGTAAAATAAAGAAATAAAAGGAGTAAATAAAAGGTAAATACAACGTAAATAGAAGGTAAAAGTAGTATATTAAAAAGGTGTAGAGAAAGTACATGAAAAAATATAGAAGGTAAAATGAGTTAAATAGAAGGTAAATAAAAGGTAAAAAATTTAAATAGAAAGTCCAAGAAGATAAATAAAGGTTAAAGGAAGGTAAAAGTAGGAAATAAAAAGTAGAGGTAGTAAAACAAGATCAATAAAAAGGTAAATAGAAAGTAAAATAAGGAATGTAGAAGTTAAAGTAAGTTAAATAGAAGGTATATAAAAGGTAAATAGAAGATAAATAAAAGGCAAAAGAAAAAATAAATATTGAAGGTACAATAAGTTAAATAGAAGATAAAAAAAAGGTAAAAGAAGATAAATAAAGGTTAATAGAAGGCCAAAGTAGGAAATAAAAGGTAAAGGTAGTTAAACAAAGATAAATAAAAAAGTAAATAGAAAGTAAAAGAGGGAATATAGAAGTTAAAGTAAGTTAAATAGAAGGTATATAAAAGGTAAATAGAAGATGAATAAAAGGCAAAAGAAAAAATAAATATTGAAGGTAAAATAAGTTAAATAGAAGGTAAATAAAAGGTAAAAAATGTAAATGGAAGGTACAAGAAGATAAATAAAGGTTAAAGGAAGGTAAAAGTAGGAAATAAAAGGTAGAGGTAGTAAAACAAGATCAATAAAAAAGGTGAATAGAAAGTAAAAGAAGGAATATAGAAGGTAAAATAAGTTAAATAGAAGGTAAATAAAAGGTAAAAAAATGTAAACAGAAGGTACAAGAAGATAAACAAAGGTTAAAGGAAGGTAAAAGTAGGAAATAAAAGGTAGAGGTAGTACAACAAGATCAATACAAAGGTAAATAGAAAGTAAAAGAAGGAATATAGAAGGTAAAATAAGTTAAATAGAAGGTATATAAAAGGCAAAAAAGGTAAATAGAGGATAAATAAAAGGCAAAAGAAGGAACATTGAAGGTATAATAGAGGATAAATAAAAGGTAAAAGAAGATAAATAAATGTTAATAGAAGGCCAAAATAGGAAATAAAAGGTAAAGGTAGTTAAACAAAGATAAATAAAAAGGTAAATAGAAAGTAAAAAAGGGAATATAGAAGTTAAAGTAAGTTAAATAGAAGGTATATAAAAGGTAAATAGAAGATAAATAAAAGGCAAAAGAAAAAATAAATATTGAAGGTAAAATAAGTTAAAAAGAAGGTAAATAAAGGTTAATGGAAGGTCGAAGTAGGAAAAAAGGTCAAACTAATAAAGAAGATGAATAAAATGTAAATAAAAGGTAAAAGAAGGAATAAAGAAGGTACAATTAGTAAATAGAGGGTAAATAACATTTTAAAAAGGTCAATAGAAGATAAATAAAAGATAACAGAAGGAATATAAAAGGTAAAAGAAGTTAAATAGAAGGTAAAATAGGTTACATATTCAGTAAAAGAAGGCATATAGAAGGTAAACAACAGGTAAAGAGCCTTCCTGGCTCATTTCTGAGCAGCTTGCATTTTCCTTTTTGTTTCTGCTTCAGTGGATTCTGCCTTGGATTTTAGAGCCAATTTCTGTCTCTTCCACTCCCTCTCCACTTCTAACTGCTCCAAATGCAGAAATCATAAAGAGTAGAAACAATGTTTATTCTGTTAGCTAACTTCCTTTATCTGAATAGCCGTTTGTGATTTATAGCATGACATAAGAGTCATGCTGTTTATGATGTTTATTCAATGTCACCATATAAACAGTAGAAATAATCAACAAAATGTCAGCTACACCAATGACAATTAAATGTAGCATTTCCAACTAGACGGAAAAATCACATGCCTGTAGTATAGACTGGGCTTTCTGTTCCGCCGCTCCCAGTCTGTGGAACGCTCTCCCTGACCACCTGAGGGCACCACAGACTGTGAATGCTTTTAAAAGAGGCTTAAAAACCCTTCTTTTTAAAAAAGCCTTATTTTAGATATATGCATACTAGTTTGAGCTATTTGGCTGTTATAGTTTTTATTTGTATTTATTTTTTATTATCTATTTTTATTTTTTTTAACACACTGTAGCACTTTGAGGTTGTTTAATCAATGTAAAGTGCTTTTTACGAATAAAATCTATTATTATTATTATTATTGCACATAAAAGGTAAAAGGACAAATACAAAAATGTAAAACAAGTTAAAGAGAATGTAAATAAAAGAAAAAAGAAGTAAGATAGAAGGTAAACAAACTGAAAAAAATATTTGTTTGATTCCACTATTCACCCCAACATACACATAGAGGCTATAAAGTGTGTTTATTGTGATTACTCAGGGAATGAAACAAAAGCATTTAAAATAATGGACACCTGCATTCTAGTCAACACACACTTGGTGAAACCCACCTCAGTGTTGCCGTGGCTACCAGGTTCCGCCTGGTGATTGGGTGAGGACGAGTCACTGCAGGAGGAACAAGACCCATGGTGAGTGGAAGAGGGGTGGCGCCGCAGGGACAGCAGCTTACCTGTCAGGTAGCGATGAGGTGGTGTAGGTGGAGAGCGGGGTGGAGGTGAAGGAGGGAGCGGCTGCCTGGTTGGTGCTGACGTAGGTGTTGTCTGGCCATGGCGAGCACTGGAAGGGACCACCACAATCATCACATGTATTACACTTGTCTGGGCTACTAAACCAAATGACCATCAGGAGCTCCAATCAGGTCAAAAACAATGGCTGTAGGCAACCTTCTCCTGTAACTTGTCACATAGCGGTAGCTGCATTTGAATATCACAGGCAGCGTTATCTGGCTCTGCATACGCTCTAGCACTCAGCTGTTTGGTGCACACCTTCCTTAGGATAGCTTCTGGAGCAGCAGGCATCTTCAAAACACTGTTAGCAAGGTTCGATGTGTTGAAGCGCAATTTTTTTCCCCTCCTCGATGGTAATAGTAGTGTCGTGAACCGATACGGATATCGGTACGATAGCAGTAAGAAAAAGTGTGGGATGATATGTGCTTACATTTAAAATATGCGATACGAGCAGTCCTGCAGCGTGTTTACTTGTGTGCGATATCATGTGCAACACAAGCAGTCCTGCAGCGTTCTTACTTGTGTGTGATATAATTCGCGATACAAGCAGTCCTGCAGCGTGTTTACTTGTGTGCGATACAAGCAGTCCTGCAGCCCGTTCACTTGTGTGTGATATCATGTGTGATACAAGCAGTCCTGCAGCGTGTTTACTTGTGTGTGATATCATGTGCGATACAATCAGCCCTGCAGTGTGTTTACTTGTGTGTGACATCATGTGCGATACAAGCAGTCCTGCAGCCTGTTCACTTGTGTGCGATATCATGTGCGATACAAGCAGTCCTGCAGCGTGTTTACTTGTGTGTGATATCATGTGCGATACAATCAGTCCTGCAGCGTGTTTAATTGTGTGCGATATCATGTGCGACACAAGCAGTCCTGTAGCCCGTTCACTTGTGTGTGATATCATGTGTGATACAAGCAGTCCTGCAGCGTGTTTACTTGTGTGCGATATCATGTGCGATACAAGCAGTCCTGCAGCCCGTTCACTTGTGTGTGATATTATGTGTGATACAAGCAGTCCTGTAAAGTGTTTACTTGTGTGCGATATAATGTGCAACACAAGCAGTCATGCAGCGTGTTTGCTTCTGTGTGATATCATGTGTGATACAAGCAGTCCTGCAAAGTGTTTACTTCTGTGTGATATCATGTGTGATACAAGCAGTCCTGCAAAGTGTTTACTTGTGTGCGATATCATGTGCAACACAAGCAATCGTGCAGCGTGTTTGCTTCTGTGTGATATCATGTGTGATACAAACAGTCCTGCAAAGTGTTTACTTGTGTGCGATATCATGTGCAACACAAGCAGTCCTGCAGCACGTTTACTTGTGTGTGATATCATGTGCGATACAAGCAGTCCTGCAGCGTGTTTACTTGTGTGCGATACAAGCAGTCCTGCAGCCTGTTCACTTGTGTGCGATACAAGCAGGCCTGCAGCGTGTTTACTTGTGTGCTATATCATGTGTGATACAATCAGTCCTGCAGCTCGTTCACTTGTGTGTGACATCATGTGCGATACAAGCAGTCCTGCAGCTCGTTCACTTGTGTGCGACATCATGTGCGATACAGGCAGTCCTGCAGCCCGTTCACTTGTGTGCGATATCATGTGCGATACAAGCAGTCCTGAGGCGTGTTTACTTGTGTGCGATATCCTGTGCAACACAATCAGTCCTGCAGCGTGTTTACTTGTGTGTGATATAATGTGTGATACAAGCAGTCCTGCAGCGTGTTTACTTGTGTGCGATACAAGCAGTCCTGCAGCCCGTTCACTTGTGTGTGATATCATGTGAGTTTGAGTTTGAGTTTGAGTTTATTTCGAACATGCAAGCATACAACATGATACATCACAATTTCCAGTTTCTTTTCAACATGTTCGAAAAGGAGTAGGAAGAAGCAGAGCTTGTGTGATACAAGCAGTCCTGCAGTGTGTTTACTTGTGTGCAATACCATGTGCGATACAAGCAGTCATGCAGCGTGTTTACTTGTGTGTGATATCATGTGTGATACAAGCAGTCATGTAAAGTGTTTACTTGTGTGCGATATCATGTGCAACACAAGCAGTCGTGCAGCGTGTTTACTTGTGTGTGATATCATGTGTGATACAAGCAGTCCTGCAGCGTGTTTACTTGTGTGCGATATCATGTGCGATACAAGCAGTCCTGCAGCACACACTTTCTTTTATTTCAGTCAAGTCATTTACAAAACATGCTAGGCTGCTGGGAGCTAGCAGAAACACAACAGCTAAGCACATAAGTACACACGCAGTAATCATTGAACAATGAAACAACACATTTGTCAATATAAACAAGTATAACATATTTTTAGTTGCAAATTACTTACACATAAATCTAAGAACGTATCCAGTAACAAACGTGTCCGCACTATTCAACTGACTGCATCATGAGCTATTGTGGCCACTAGGTGTCGCAAAAAAAAACCCATAACCACTCCACTTTATCTTAAAGACGTATTACTTACACATACGAAGTCTCCAAGGCAGAAGAGTATTAGGAAGTATCCAGTAACAAACGTGTTCGCATTATTCAACTTGCTGCATCGTGAAATATTGTGGCCACTAGGTGTCGCCAAACAAATCCACAACCACTCCACTTCACCTTAAAGAAATATTACTTACACAAATTCTCCTAGGCAGAAGAGTATTAGAACGTATCCAGTAACAAACGTGTTTTCACTATTCAACTTGCTGCATCGTGAACTATTGTGGCCACTTGGTGTCGCCAAAAAAATCCATAACCACTCCACTTCACCTTAAAGAAATATTACTTGCACAAAGTCTCCGAGGCAGAAGAGAATTAGAAAGTATCCAGTAACAAACGTGTCCACATCATTCAACTTACTGCATCAGGAGCTTAACTTTATGAATTACTGTGATATGTCGCAGTACAAATAATTGCCATACCACTTCAATTTAAAGATGACATCAGTCCATTACAGGTGGTAAATACAAAATAGGTTAGTGTCTAATCATTTCACTCCTACTCAGTGGCCCAGTGGTTAGAGTGTCCGCCCTGACATCGGTAGGTTGTGAGTTCAAACCCCGGCCAAGTCATACCAAAGACTATACAAATGGGAGCCATTACCTCCCTGCTTGGCACTCGGCATCAAGGGTTGGAATTGGGGGTTAAATCACCATAAATGATTCCTGGGCGCGGCACCGCTGATGCTCACTGCTCCCCTCACCTCCCAGGGGGTGAACAAGGGAATGGGTCAAATGCAGAAGACAAATTTCACCACACCTAGTGTGTGTGTGACTATCATTGCTACTTTAACTTTAACTTAACTTGATCAAACCTTTTCTAACATTCCACACTACTCAATAATACACGTAGGATTCCTGCTGATATCGTACCGTACCAATATCGGTATCAGCCAATACTCAAGCTCCAATAATCAGTATCGTGTTGCATCGGGACACTTCCAGCAAATAGTTAAAGGTAAAGTTAAAGTAGCAATGATTGTCACACACACACTAGGTGTGGTGACATTTGTCTTCTGCATTTGACCCATCACCCTTGATCACCCCCTGGGAGGTGAGGGGAGCAGTGAGCAGCAGCGGTGGCCGCGTCCGAGAATAATTTTTGGTGATAGGACACGAAAAGGGGAAGCACACGATCGACGCCATGTTTGTTTACATTGAGGTCAGGTCAGTTTGCTCACTCTAACCCACCTACAGCACAATACGGGTCATGTCACTTCATTATGGATTCATACAAGTATGACGTCATAATTCATCATATTTATGGTAACTGTATTTAAACATAAAATAGCAGCATGCTTAGCATGCAGTCAGCTAATGAATTATTCTGATGACCTCAGTAAGTGTGGTGCAAAGGTGTCAGGTCAGGTGAGGAAGCACTTTTGATGAATACCGTGTGTCTTTAGTACAGGCCCGGGTAATTATGTTGACTCAGGGGGCCAAATTTAGAGAACAAAATGTGTCTGGGGGGGCCGATATATCTATTTTTAGGAACACTAATGCAAAACCTCACAATAATGTCTGATTGAATGCAAAAACGTTATGACAGACCGCCTGAAAAAACGGAATTTGATTGTACATTTTTTTACTGAATGAGACGCCCAGAATGTACATGAAAATAAAGAATGTGGGATTTACAATATTAACTATGAATGATAAAACACTGAATATTGGACAACTAGGGCTGCAACTAACAACTAATTTGATAATCGATTAATCTGTCGATTATTACTTTGATTAATCGATTAATAATCGGATAAAAGAGACAAACTACATTTCTATCCTTTCCAGTATTTTTTTGAAAAAAACCAGCATTCTGGCACCATACTTACTTTGATTATTGTTTCTCAGCTGTTTGTACATGTTGCAGTTTATAAATAAAGGTTTATTAAAAAAAAGAAAGTAGCCTCTGCGCATGCGCATGCGCATAGCATAGATCCAACGAATCGATGACTAAATTAATCGCCAACTATTTTTATAATCGATTTTAATTGATTTTAATCGATTTAATCGATTAGTTGTTGCAGCCCTATTGACAACATATGAATGTCACAACTCCTCTCCATCCACATATTTTACAATCAAGCGAAACGCAACAAACAGCGAAATATGAACGCAAAGGTAGGGCTGGGCGATATATCGATATATCGCAGGTTTGTCTCTGTGCGATATAGAAAATGACTATATCGTGATATTCGAGTATACGTTCTCACGCAGTTGCTTTTAGCTGCGGGCATTACACTACAGGCTCTTCTCACTCGTTCTTGTATCTCCTTCTCACAGAGACATAAAACAAGTGCACCTTCTTACATACGTCACATACTGTCGCGCGTGCAACGTCATACGCCCTCGCAGAGCAGAGAGGTAGCAGCATGGGTAACGTTAGCTGTGATGCGAGTGGTAATACGAGAGAAAGAAGGTGCCAATCTGGTAACAAATGAAGGAAGAATTATTTCCCAGGGAGTGCATCGTCTGGCGGTGGTTAGGCTTCAAGCGGGTAGATGGTGAAGAAGCATGCGGCAAAAGCGTTGTTACAAAAAGTAGCAGCACTACTAAGGTGGTTTGGCTTCAAGCGGGAAGATGTCGAACAGACAACCGTAATTTGTCAAGTGTGGGGCAAAAGTGTTGCTACAAAAAGTAGCATTACTGCTATTATGTAGCATCATTTGAAAAGTCACCCGCTAGAGAATAAAGAGAGCTTGAAACTTCGCATGCCAACATCTCCGTTCGGTGCCACACCAACAAAATGCCCAAGCAATCATTTCCACATCAACACCGTATGAAAAAAATAGTCAACAACAGAAGGAGATAACGTCCGCAGGAACCTACCACATAGTCAACATAGTCAACAGAAGGAGATAACGTCCACTGGAACCTACCACATAGTCAACATAGTCAACAGAAGGAGATAACGTCCACAGGAACCTACCACATAGTCAACATAGTCATCAAAAGGAGATAACGTCCGCAGGAACCTACCACATAGTGAAGGACATACACTATTTTAATTTCCTATTATGCAGCTCATTTTTATTTGACACTTATTGAAATATCTTGCGTGACATCATGCACAAAAGTGCACTTTATTTGTTTTTAACTATTGTAGTGGCATTCTGTACAAAAAGTGCACTTTAATTTAATGTTGTATTGATGTCATCTTAGTGACATCATGCACAAAAGTGCACAAATAGCTTGTTTTAAAATGTCTCTGACAATCTTGCACTTTCTGTTTTGAAATGACATGAATGTTTGTGCCACTGCTTAATAACTCTTTAATAAATACACTTTTGCTAAATTGGCTTAGTTGTGATTTCCCTCTCTGCATGAAAGTTTAAAAGTAGCATATATTAATGCAGTATGAAGAAGAATGTTTTAATGTAGACACATAGAATCATCATACTGCTGTGATTATATGCATCAAGTGTTCATTCAAGGCTCCGGCAAAATATGGAGATATATATCGTGTATCGTGACATGGCCTAAAAATATCGAGATATTAATAAAAGGCCATATCGCCCGGCCCTACGCGAAGGGTAAAAAAACAAACATCTACAATCTGATATATCACTAAGCTTTAGAACTTTGCTGTAAAAATCTCCTTCCGCGTCTGTCCCTGACATCCGCATTTCAGGCTGGCCGCTCTGGAAACACTCTGTGGAAACGCTCCCCACCCACACTGCTTGGTGCCTCGTCTGAGCTTACATTACCATAGTACCGTATTTTCTGGAGTGTAAGTTGCTCCGGAGTATATGTCACACCGGCCGAAAATGCATAATAAAGAAGGAAAAAAAACATATATACGTCGCACTGGAGTATAAGTCGCATTTTTGGGGGAAATGTATTTGATAAAAGCCAACACCAAGAATAGACATTTGAAAGGCAACTTAAAATAAATAAAGAATAGTGAACAACAGGCTGAATAAGTGTACGTTATATGAGGCATAAATAACCAACTGAGAACGTGCCTGGTATGTCAACGTAACATATTATGGTAAGAGTCATTCATATAACTATAACATATGTCATGACGCGGAGTCGATCCCAGGTTTCCTCTGCAGCTGGAGCTGCAGGCACCTCTGCTAACCCCTCTGCTGGCAGCACGCTCAAACACGCCTCTGCTCGCACTGAGCACAACACGCCCACACAGCAACAAGTCTGCAAGCAATCACTGATCAGCGCACCTTGACTTGACGAGGGGGAGCGGCATAAAGACCAGCGGACCCGAGGAACCTTTGCCAGAACGTCGCTAACCTTCCAGTAAGCATCACGTCTGGCATTCCTTTCCCAGTGATTTCCTCATCCTTGTTTTGCTCTATCTCTCCGTGTTTCCCCCTGGTTCATGCCCTTTTGTATTTCCACAGTGATCGTGCCTTGTCACTCGACACCCATCCGGATTCCTAACTGCCCTCCTCGATCCACGACCTCCCTGCTCGGACCCAGACCACGCTGCCCTGCTCTTGCCCACGACCACTTGCCTGTCCACGAACGGCCTCCTCGCCTTGCCCCCTTGGATACGACGAAAGATACAACCAACATTTACAGACAACAACCCTTGGTAACATTTACATTATTAATTTACACATAGTCAACACTCACTCACTTTGAGTAGCATACACACGCCACATATTCATCAAAGGTTTCAAATAAACCTTGTAAACCGCAGTCCTGCCCTGGTTGTCGCCTCCTTCCCTTCTCTGATACATAACATATAGAACATGCTATACGTTTACCAAACAATCTGTCACTCCTAATCGCTAAATCCCATGAAATCTTATAAGTCTAGTTCAGTGGTTCTTAACCTTGTTTGAGGTACCGAACCCCCATAAATCGCAGTTTTTTTCATAGTTTGGCCGGGGGTGCGATTTATACTCTGGAGCGATTTATGTGTGAAATTATTAACACATTACCGTAAAATATCAAATATTATTTATCTCATTCACGTAAGAGACTAGACTAGTGGTTCTTAACCTGGGTTCGATGGAACCCTAGGGGTTTGGTGAGTCAAGCTCAGGGGTTGGGCGGAGGTCAAAACACACCCGACTCATCGTGTAAATAAAAAATTCTCCCTATCGGCGTATTACGGATACGGCAACAGCAGAAGTCACACTGATTTGCAGGTGTGTAATTTGTTGTGAGTTTATGCACTGTGTTGGTTTTGTTGTTTGAACAAGGTGATGTTCATGCACGGTTCATTTTGTGCACCAGTAAAAAAAAAAAACATGGTAACACTTTAGTATGGGGAACATATTCACCATTAATAATTTGCTTATTAACATGCAAATTAGTAACATATTGGCTCTTAACTAGTCATTATTAAGTACTTATTAATGCCTTATTCGGCATGGCCTTATTATAACCCTAACCCTGACCCTAACCAAATAACTCTAAATTAAGTCTTTGTTACTTAGAATATGTTCCCCTAGTGTCCAAATAACTCTATATTAAGTCTGTTACTTAGAACATATTCCCCATACTAAAGTGTTACCAAAAACATATAACTTTGTCTTGAATTCCAAAAAAACTAAATATTTTATTTTTCTCTAAAGAAGGGTTCGGTGAATGCGCATATGAAACTGGTGGGGTTCGGTACCTCCAACAAGGTTAAGAGCCACTGGACTAGACTTATAAGATTTCATGGGATTTAGCGATTAGGAGTGACGGATTGTTTGGTAAACGTATAGCATGTTTTATATGTTATAGTTATTTGAATGACTCTTAAGTTAACATACCAGGCACGTTCTCAGTTGGTTATTTATGCCTCTTATAACCTACACTTATTCAGCCTGTTGTTCACTATTCTTTATTTATTTTAAATTGCCTTTCAAATGTCTATTCTTGGTGTTGGGTTTTATCAAATAAATTTCCCCAAAAAATGCGACTTATACTCCAGTGCGACTTATGTATGTTTTTTTCCTTCTTTATTATGCATTTTTGGCCGCTGCGACTTATACTCCGGAGTGACTTATACTCCCAAAAATACGGTAGTGTATCATGCAAAAGTGCAGATTCCAACCATTGAAATACTTTGTATAGTTCAAGACTTTCGGTCATTTGAAAACATCACTGCACATCATAATGGCAGCTACACTTTCCATCTTGAAGATCTATAAAAATTATTTGGGGAATGTCCGGCGGGCCAGATTGAATTTGCCCAGATCTGCTCTAGTAGCTAACTGCATGTGCGGGCGGTTAGAAGAAACGGGATGCTTACGCTGCCTCTCTTGGCCAGGGAGTCGCCACAGTCGGCAGGAAGTGTCCGCTTGCTGGACTTCTTCAGCTCGTGGTCGCCGGCCTCCTCGATGATGGGCTCCAGTCTGGTCTAAGTGCGACACACACGGTGAGGCGAGGATGTAGACGGGCGAGCGGAGTCTGCTGCCAGCACTGACCTCACACAGGATAGTGGTATCGTAAGAAGGCTGGTACTTCTCCTTCTCCTGGGGGCTTCTCTTCTCCATCTTCTCTCGGTCCGTCTTCTGCTTACGGTCCGCGCCCTTTGGCTGACAGGTGGGGAGGGGGGGGGGGGAGACTTAACCACGGCGCGCGGCTCGGGAGCGACCACAAGAGGGCGACAGCGTACCTTGAAGACTTTAATTTGGCAGGAGGCCGAGTGCAGGTGCTCCAGGTACTCGCCGTTGTCTCCCTGAGCGAAGGTGTCGAACTGGATCCTGAAGGGGACGCCCTTCTCGCCGCCGTGCTTCCTGGGCGTGAACTCGGTGCTGATGCAGTGCACCTGCGGGGGGCGCGGTCAAACCATCAAAACGATTTGAGGCAGTGAGGCGGAACGGAGGAGGACGAGTGCACTACCTGCACAAACACAGACGCTCTTTTGTTCAAGTCCCACAGGAACTCGGCCGCATTCAGCTGGGAAAGGTGCGTCTTGGGCTCCAGAATGCCCACCGACATGGGAATATCTGCCACAAACACACACTAGATCAGGGGTGTCCACATTCTAAAACTACTTTTGATAAATAAACTTAAAAAGTGGCATAAAAGAGCAAACAGGTGAAATGTAGCGAGAATAAGTTGCATTGTTCACTTTAATAACAAAGCGGCCATGAATGCTGCTTTTTTTTAAACGGTCATTGCTCAAAAAATAACAATAAATTCAAATAAATGTTGTGAATTATTGACCTAATCAAGGCTCCAATTACTTCACATCAAATATTCCACTTTGAAATATTTTTTTGGGGAAAATATTGCATATTTTGTGTATTTGCCAAATAAAAAAGTATGTTTTCTTTGACAAACAGGGCATAAAAAATAAATAAATAAATAAAATATTTAAAAAATTATATAAACTTATAATTGCCGGATAATCTATAGAATTGAGCATTGAAAGTAAAAAAAATAAAAATAGTCTATTACATATTTTTTAATATTTTTATGAGTGGGGCCCTTTTGGAGCCGCAAAAATGTTTGACATTTTTCTTTTAACGGTCATTGCTCAAACAATAACAATAAATTAAAATAAATGTTGTGAATTATTGACCTATTTAACGCTCCAATTACTTCACATCAAATATCCCACTTGGAAATATTTTTTGGGAAAAATATTGCATATTTGGTGTTTTGCCAAATAGAAAACTATGTTTTCTTTGACAAAAACAGGGCATAGAACAAACAATAATAATAACAATGATAATATAAACGTATAATTGCTGGATAATCTATAGATTTGAGCATTGAAAGTAAAAAAAAATAAAAATAGTGTATTACATATTTTTTTACATTTTTTATGAGTGGGGCCCTTTTGGAACCGCAAACATTTTAGTGACATTTTTCTTTTAACGGTCATTTCTCAAAAAATAACAATACATTAAAATAAATGTTGTGAATTATTGACCTATTTAACGCTCCAATTACTTCACATCAAATATTCCACTTTGAAATATTTTTTTGGGGAAAATATTGCATATTTTGTGTATTTGCCAAATAAAAAAGTATGTTTTCTTTGACAAACGGGGCATAAAAAAAAGAAAATAAAAAAATAAAAAATAGAAAAAAATAATATAAATTTATAATTGCCGGATAATCTATAGATTTGAGCATTGAAAATAAAAAAAATAAAAAAATAGTGCATTACATATTTTTTAAACATTTTTATGAGTGGGGCCCTTTTGGCTCCGCAAACATTTTAGTGACATTTTTCTTTTAACGGCCATTGCTCAAAAAATAACAATAAATTAAAATAAATGTTGTGAATTATTGACCTAATCAAGGCTCCAATTACTTCACATCAAATATTACACTTTGAAATATTTTTTTGGGGAAAATATTGCATATTTTGTGTATTTGTCAAATAAAAAAGTATGTTTTCTTTGACAAACAGGGCGTAAATTTTTTTTTAAAAAACCTTTAAAAAAATAATATAAACTTATAATTGCCGGATAATCTATAGAATTGAGCATTGAAAGTAAAAATAAAAATAAAAATAGTGTATTACATATTTTTTTTACATTCTTATGAGTGGGGCCCTTTTGGAGCCGCAAACATTTTAGTGACATTTTTCTTTTAACAGTCATTGCTCAAAAAATAACAATAAATTCAAATAAATGTTGTGAATTATTGACCTAATCAACGCTCCAATTACTTCACATCAAATATTCCACTTTGAAATATTTTTTTTGGGGAAAATATTGCATATTTTGTGTATTTGCCAAATATAAAACTATGTTTTCTTTGACAAACAGGGCATAAAAAAAACTATACAAAAAAAAAAAAAAACATTAAAAAAATAATATAAACTTGTAATTGCCGGATAATATATAGATTTGAGCAATGAAAGTAAAAAAAAATAAAAAAAATAATGTATTACATATTTTTTTACATTTTTATGAGTGGGGCCCTTTTGGCTCCGCAAGCATTTTAGTGACATTTTTCTTTTAACGGTCATTGTTCAAAAAATAACAATAGATTAAAATAAATGTTGTGAATTATTGACATATTTAACGCTCCAATTACTTCACATCAAATATTACACTTTGAAATATTTTTTTGGGGAAAATATTGCATATTTTATGTACTTGCCAAATAAAAAAGCATGTTTTCTTTGACAAACAGGGCATAAAAAAAATATACAAAAAAAAAAAACATTAAAAAAATAATATAAACTCATAATTGCCGGAAAATATATAGATTTGAGCATTGAAAGTTAAAAAATAAATAAAAAAATAGTGTATTACATATTTTTTTATATTTTTATAAGTGGGGCCCTTTTGGCTCCGCAAACATTTTAGTGACATTTTTCTTTTAACGGTCATTGCTCAAAAAATAACAATAAATTAAAATAAATGTTGTGAATTATTGACCTAATCAAGGCTCCAATTACTTCACATCAAATATTCCACTTTGAAATATTTTTTTGGGGAAAATATTGCATATTTTGTGTATTTGTCAAATAAAAAAGTATGTTTTCTTTGACAAACAGGGCATAAAAAAAAAAAACACATTAAAAAAATAATATAAACTTATAATTGCCGGATAATCTATAGAATTGAGCATTGAAAGTAAAAATAAAAATAAAAATAGTGTACTACATATTTTTTTTACATTTTTATGAGTGGGGCCCTTTTGGAGCCGCAAACATTTTAGTGACATTTTTCTTTTAACGGTCATTGCTCAAAAAATAACAATAAATTCAAATAAATGTTGTGAATTATTGACCTAAACAAGGCTCCAATTACTTTACATCAAATATTACATTTTGAAATATTTTGGGGGGGAAAATATTGCATATTTTGTGTATTTGCCAATTAAAAAAGTATGTTTTCTTTGACAAACAGGGCATAAAAAAAATAAAAAACATAAAAAAATAAAAAACATAAAAAAAATAATATAAATTTATAATTGCCGGATAATCTATAGCAGGGGTCACCAACCTTTTTGAAACCAAGAGCTACTTCTTGGGTACTGATTAATGCGAAGGGCTACCAGTTTGATACACACTTAAATAAATTGCCAGAAATAGCCAATTTGCTCAATTTACCTATAACTCTATGTTATTATTAATAATTAATGATATTTACACTTAATTGAACGGTTTAAAAGAGGAGAAAACACGAAAAAAATGACAATTAAATTTTGAAACATAGTTTATTTTCAATTTCGACTCTTTAAAATTCAAAATTCAACCGAAAAAAAGAAGAGAAAAACTAGCTAATTCGAATCTTTTTATGGAACATCATTAGTAATTTTTCCTGATTAAGATTAATTTTAGAATTTTGATGACATGTTTTAAATAGGTTAAAATCCAATCTGCACTTTGTTAGAATATATAACAAATTGGACCAAGCTATATTTCTAACAAAGACAAATCATTATTTCTTCTAGATTTTCTAGAACAAAATTTTTAAAAGAAATTCAAAAGACTTTGAAATAAGATTTAAATTTGATTGTACAGATTTTCTAGATTTGCCAGAATAATTTTTTTGAATTTTAATCATAATAAGTTTGAAGAAATATTTCACAAATATTCTTTGTCGAAAAAACAGAAGCTAAAATGAAGAATTAAATTAAAATGTATTAATTATTCTTTACAATAAAAAAAAAATAATTTACTTGAACATTGATTTCAATTGTCAGGAAAGAAAAGGAAGGAATTTAAAAGGTAAAAAGGTATATGTGTTTAAAAATCCTAAAATCATTTTTAAGGTTGTATTTTTTCTCTAAAATTGTCTTTCTGAAAGTTATAAGAAGCAAAGTAAAAAAAAATACTGAATTTATTTAAACAAGTGAAGACCAATTCTTTAAAATATTTTCTTGGATTTTCAAATTCTATTTGAGTTTTGTCTCTCTTAGAATTAAAAATGTCGAGCAAAGCGAGACCAGCTTGCTAGTAAATAAATAACATTTTAAAAATAGAGGCAGCTCACTGGTAAGTGCTGCTATTTGAGCTATTTTTAGAACAGGCCAGCGGGCTACTCATCTGGTCCTTACGGGCTACCTGGTGCCCGCGGGCACCGCTTTGGTGACCCCTGATCTATAGATTTGAGCATTGGAAGTAAAAAAAATAAATAAATATTGTATTACATATTTTTTTACATTTTTATGAGTGGGGCCCTTTTTAGTGACATTTTTCTTTTAACAGTAATTGCTCAAAAAATAACAATAAATTAAAATAAATGTTGTGAATTATTGACCTATTTAACGCTGAAATTACTTCACATCAAATATTCGACTTGGAAATATTTGTTGGGGAAAATATTGCATATTTTGTGTATTTGCCAAATAAAAAAGTATGTTTTCTTTGACAAACAGGGCATAAAAAAAATAAAAAACATTAAAAAAATAATATAAACTTATAATTGCCGGATAATCTATAGATTTAAGCATTGAAAGTAAAAAAAATAAAATAAAATAGTTTATTACATATTTTTTTACATTTTTATGAGTGGGGCCCTTTTGGATCCGCAAACATTTTAGTGACATTTTTCTTTTGACGGTCATTGCTCAAAAAATAACAATACATTCAAATAAATGTTGTGAATTATTGACCTAATCAAGGCTCCAATTACTTCACATCAAATATTCCACTTTGAAATATTTTTTTGGGGAAAATATTGCATATTTTGTGTATTTGCCAAATAAAAAAGTATGTTTTCTTTGACAAACAGGGCATAAAAAAAACTATACCATAAAAAACATATACATTTATAATTGCCGGATAATCTATAGATTTGAGCATTGAAAGTAAAAAATAAATAAATAGTGTATTACATATTTTTATTTATTTTTATGAGTGGGGCCCTTTTGGATCCGCAAACATTTTAGTGACATTTTTCTTTTAACAGTAATTGCTCAAAAAATAACAATAAATTAAAATAAAAGTTGTGAATTATTGACCTATTTAACGCTCCAATTACTTCACATCAAATATTCCATTTGAAATATTTGTTGGGGAAAATATTGCATATTTTGTGAATTTGCCAAATAAAAAAGTATGTTTTCTTTGACAAACAGGGCATAAAAAAAATAAAAAACATAAAAAAATAAAAAACATAAAAAAATAATATAAATTTATAATTGCCGGATAATCTATAGATTTGAGCATTGAAAGTTAAAAAAAAATAAAAATAGTGTACTACATTACATACATACATACATTTAACATTTTTATGAGAGGGGCCCTTATGGCTCCGCAAACATTTTAGTGACATTTTTCTTTTAACAGTCATTGCTCAAAAAATAACAATAAATTAAAATAAATGTTGTGAATTATTGACCTATTTAACGTTCCAATTACTTCACATCATATATTCCACTTGGAAATATTTGTTGGGGAAAATATTGCATATTTTGTGTATTTGCCAAATAAAAAAGTATGTTTTCTTTGACAAACAGGGCATAAAATATTTTTTTGGGGGGTACACTATTGCATATTTTGTGTTTTTGCCATAAAAAAACTAGGTTTTCTTTTAACAAAGAGGACATAAAATATTAACAAAAAGGGCATAAAATATAAATAAATAAATAAATAGAAAACAAAAACGTTATATGGACATATAGATCTGGAAATTAAAAAAAAAAATACTTATGATTTATTTTTAATATTCTTTATGACCCTTCCTGGTCCCTGGGACTAAATGTGAGGGGGGCCCTAAAGGTTAAAAAACTGTACATATTGTATTGGTTCTGAAAATGAAAAATTTCCATCAGTGGAAAAACTTTGGACAGCCCTGCTTTTAACGAACAATAGTGGAAAGCGTGAGAAGTCATTACCGATATCAAGTAGACGGTCGCCAGGGCGATTCCACTTCCAGCCCTCCAGCTGCTGGTGCTCCGTGTACTGCAGCCGCCGGTCGTGGAACACAACTCTCACGATGCTCTACACAAACACAAGCAAACACACAATGTACGAGGATATGTGACGATTGTGCACACGTGCCAAGAAACCCACCTTCACCAGCTTGTTGTTGAGTTCTGGCAACTCATCGGGCTTCCTGTTGTCCAACATGCGTACCTCGTAAGACTGGCCTGACAGCACAAAACGTCATCTTGTTGATTTATTGTGTATTATTTCTTTGTGTGCAGCCGTGCAGCGCAGATTAGGTCAATATTTCAATATTCAAAGAACTAACTCAAATTATTAAGATATTTTTTAAGTCAATTAAATTAAATTATAGTAAAATATTCTGAAGAAATAAGAATATATCAAGTGTAAATTGTTGCTTAAATGAAAAAATAATGTTTTTTTAATTAAATAAATTTAGTGAAATAAATCAATCCTCATGGATTGGAAAAAAAGGTAGGGATGCACGATATTTTTTTCAAGCCAATATAGATACAGATACATAAAATAATAATAAAATATTCTGAAGAAATAAGAACATTAAATGTAATATAAATGTTCCCTAAATGCAAAAAATGTTCATACAATTAGTGAAATAAATCAATCCATGTGGATGGAAGAAAAAAAAGTAGGGCTGTACGATACATTTTTTTCAAGCCATTATGAATACAGATACATAAAATAATAATTAAAAATTCTGAAGAAATAAGAACATCTCAAATGTAAAATAAAAGCTCCCTAAACGCAAAAGAATAATAAAAATTAGTGAAATAAATCAATACACGTGGATGGAAGAAAAAAAAGTAGGGATGCACCATACATTTTTTTTCAAGCCGATATGGATACAGACACATAAAATAATAATAACGTATTCTAAAGAAATAGGGACATATCAAATGTAAAATTAATGTTCCCTAAACGCAATTTTTTTTCATTAAATTAGTGAAATAAATCAATCCACATGGATGGAAGAAAAAAAAGTAGGGATGCACGATATATATATTTTTTAAGCCAATATGGATACAGACACATAAAATAATAATAAAGTATTCTGAAGAAATAGAAACATATCAAATGTAAAATAAATGTTCCCCAAACGCAATTTTTATTTGATTAAATTAGTGAAATAAATCAATCCACGTGGATGGAAGAAAAAAAATTAGGGATGCACGATATATATTTTTCAAGCCAATATAGGTACAGACACATAAAATAAAGTATTCTGAAGAAATAGGAACATATCAAATGTAAAATAAATGTTCCCTAAACGCAAAAAAAATGTAATTAAATTAGTGAAATAAATCAATCCACGTGGATGGAAGAAAAAAAATTAGGGATGCACGATATATTTTTTTCAAGCCAATATAGATACAGATACATAAAATAATAATAAAATATTCTGAAGAAATAAGAACATTAAATGTAAAATAAATGTTCCCTAAATGCAAAAAAATGTCATAAAATTTGTGAAATAAATCAATCCACGTGGATGGAAGAAAAAAAAGTAGGGATGTACGATACATTTTTTTCAAGCCATTATGGATACAGACACATAAAATAATAAAAAATATTCTGAAGGAATAAGAACATCTCAAATGTAAAATAAATGCTCCCTAAACGCAAAAAATATATAAAAATTTGTGAAATAAATCAATCCACGTGGATGGAAAAAAAAAAGGTAAGGATGCACGATATATTTTTTTCGAGCCAATATGGATACAGAAACATAAAATAATAAAGTATTCTGAAGAAATAGGAACATATCAAATGTAAAATAAATGTTCCCTAAACGCAAAAAAAATGTAATTAAATTAGTGAAATAAATCAATCCACGTGGATGGAAGAAAAAAAATTAGGGATGCACGATATATTTTTTTCAAGCCAATATAGATACACATACATAAAATAATAATACAATATTCTGAAGAAATAAGAACATTAAATGTAAAATAAATGTTCCCTAAATGCAAAAAAATTTCATAAAATTTGTGAAATAAATCAATTCACGTGGATGTAAGAAAAAAAAGTAGGGATGTACGATACATTTTTTTCAAGCCATTATGGATACAGACACATAAAATAATAAAAAAATATTCTGAAGGAATAAGAACATCTCAAATGTAAAATAAATGCTCCATAAACGCAAAAAAATTATAAAAATTTGTGAAATAAATCAATCCAGGTGGATGGAAGAAAAAAAAGGTAAGGATGCACGATATATTTTTTTCAAGCCAATATAGATACAGAAACATAGAATAATAAAGTATTCTGCAGAAATAGGAACATATCAAATGTAAAATAAATGTTCCCTAAACGCAATTTTTTTTCATTAAATTAGTGAAATAAATCAATCCACGTGGATGAAAGAAATAAAAGTAGGGATGCACGATATATATTTTTTTCAAGCCAATATGGATACAGACACATAAAATAATAAAGTATTCTGAAGAAATAGGAACATATCAAGTGTAAAATAAATGTTCCCTAAACGCAATTTTTTTTAAATTAATTTAGTGAAATAAATCAATCCATGTGGTTGGAAGAAAAAAAGGTAGGGATGCACGATATATTTTTTTCAAGTCAATATAGATACAGATACATAAAATAATAATAAAATATTCTGAAGAAATAAGAACATTAAATGTAATATAAATGTTCCCTAAACGCAAAAAAATAATACAAATTTGTGAAATAAATCAATCCATGTGGTTGGAAGAAAAAAAAGGTAGGGATGCACGATATATTTTTTTCAAGCCAATATGGATACAGACACATAAAATAATAATAAAGTATTATGAAGAAATAGGAACATATCAAATGTAAAATAAATGTTCCCTAAACGCAAAAAAAAAAAAATTAAATTAGTGAAATAAATCAATCCACGTGGATGGAAGAAAAAAGTAAGAATGCACGATATATTTTTTTCAAGCCAATATGGATACAGACACATAAAATAATAATAAAATAGAGCAGCGTGGAAAGAAGGAGGGGGTTGCTATGGAGTTATAAAAAAAAAAAAGTATCTTTGCGAGGAGTACATTAATGGCGCTGACAAGTACGGAAGAATCGACGAAGCAGGCTTCGTACAACGACAAGTTTTAATTGTGAAGAGACCGGAATTTTGAGGAAAAAGATGCCAGAATAGAAGAGCTACTCTCAGTCAGCGGCGCCTCCTACAAGGCATGCACACCGCCCCGAGATAGCACTTCCTTTGCCAATGTTAAAGTAAGTAGATTTTACTTTTTCAATTGTTTGTTATTGTAGCAGGCTCAACTACTGCAACGCACTTCTTGTTGGGAAGAAGAAGAACATCCAGAAGCTGCAATACATACAGGATAGTGCTGCTAGGATCCTGATGAGAGTGCGGAAATACGACCACATCACACCAATTCTCAAATCCCTTCACTGGCTTCCTGTTCCACTCAGGATTGAATACAAAGTCTCCCTACTAACCCACCAGTGCCTCCATGGAAATGCCCCCCTCTACCTCAAAGAACTGCTCACCCCCAAATCCTCCACACGACACCTCCGCTCCAGACAGGCTAACCTCCTCCAACCTCCGAGGACAAAGCTACGAACAACGGGAGACCGGGCTTTCTGCTCCGCCGCTCACAGTCTGTGGAACGCTCTCCCTGACCACCTGAGGGCACCACAGACTGTGGATGCTTTTAAAAAAGGCTAAAAAAATCGTTCTTTTTAAAAAAGCCTTTTTTTAGATATACCGTATTTTTCGGGGTATAAGTCGCTCCGGAGTATAAGGCGCACCGGCCGAAAATGCATAATAAAGACGGGAAAAAACATATATAAGTCGCACTGGAGTAAAAGTCGCATTTTTTGGGGAAATTTATTTGATAACACCCAACACCAAGAATAGACATTTGAAAGGCAATTTAAAATAAATAAAGAATAGTGAACAGGCTGAATAAGTGTACGTTATATGAGGCATAAATAACCAACTGATAACGTGCCTGGTATGTTACCGTAACATATTATGGTAAGAGTCATTCAAATAACTATAACATATAGAACATGCTATACGTTTACCAAACAATCTGTCACTCCTACTCGCTAAATCCCATGAAATCTTATACGTCTAGTCTCTTACGTGAATGAGCTAAAGAATATTATTTGATATTTTATGGTAATGTGTTAATGATTTCACACATAAGTCGCAAACTATGAAAAAAACTGCGACTTATAGTCGGAAAAATACGGTATGCATACTAGTTCTAGCTATTAGGCTGTTCTAGTTTTTATTTTTATTAATTATCTTTTTTTTTAATACACTATAGCACTTTGAGGTTGTTTGCTCAATGTAAAGTGCTTTTTACAAATAAAATCTATTATTATTATTATTTTTAGCAATATGGTTGTTGAAGTTAAGGACTTTGGGGGTTTCTGATTGTTTGTGAGGGCACCGACGGGACTTCTGTGTGTGTGCGCGCTGCTCGGGACAGCAGCTTGTTGATCCATCACCTCTTTGTTATGTTTGATTGACATACAATACTGTTTAGCACTTTATATTGTGTTTATAGTGTAAAATATGGACTTTTGTCCAGGCTGGAACGTCCTGCTTCTACTAATAACAGTAATATTTTTTTATTTCTCATGATACGACCGCAAAAGGGACAAGCGGCAGAAAATGCATGGTAATAACATATTCATGTTTAAAAATTTTAATGATAGATTCGACCGCAGTTTGTGTACACTTTTCTTTGCCGCATATTCTTGCTGGCGTTTCATTTCAGGTGACTTGATTAGGTTTAATGTGTTGAAGTACGATTTTTATTTTCCACTGCGGAATGTTTGCAGCACATTTGTTGCACCAGTAAACGTCTTCCTCGGGAAAAGTGAACGCGTCCCACACCGTCGACGTCCATGCTTGTTTACAAACAGCTCAGGGGATGTTTCGGAGAAAGGGAGCGCTTGATTTGTTCACCCTCAGCCACCTACAGCACAGTACAGGTAATCTCACCTCACTGGAGCATTTCAATTTTTTTTTATACATGATTAATCGATATGTCGTCATAATGTGTGTATCCAAGGCGACGAGTTGTAACGTCAAGCCAAGTTGAATCCAGATCTGATCCAGACGTGCCACATGTTGAATGTAAACCTGATGGGACTCTTATAGACTTGATATTTTCCACGCCTGGTCTGCTTCCGTGCAAGACACTCATGGACGTTCACGCAGGTGACCAGGACACCCACCTTGGTTGAGGTATGTGAGCGTCTCGTCGTGCAGCTTGACGGCCGGCGAGGTGGCGGCGCACAGCACATACTGGAATGGCGGGTTTTTGGTCTCGTTTACTGGGGGCAGGCTGGAGTCCTCCTGCTTGAAGATGGGCAGGGCCAGCACGTCGCTGGGAGACAGAGAGAGAGAGAGGGTAAGGCGAGTGAGTGAGTGAGTGGATGAGTGAGTAGGTAAGTGAGCATGTGAGAGAGTAGGTGGGTGAGTTAGTCAGGTGAGTGAGTGAGTACGTGAAGTAGTGAATAGGTGGGTGAGAGCGTGAGAGAGTAGGTGGGTGAGTAAGTCAAGTGAGTGAGTGAGTATGTGAATAGGTGGGGGAGTAGGTAACTAATTGAGTGGGTGAGTGAGTAGGTGGGTGAGTGAGTCAGCTGAGTGAGTGTGCGAGTAGGTGAGTGAGTCAGGTGAGTAAATGAGTGAGTCAGGTGAATGAATGAGTGTGTGAGTGAGTCAGCTGGGTGAATAAGTGAGTAAGTGGGTGAGTGAGTGAGTGAGCTGAGTAAATGAGAAGGTGAGTGAATCTGCTGAGTAAATGAGTAGGTGAGTGAATCTGCTGAGTAAATGAGTGAGTAGGTAGGTGAGTCAAGTAAATGAGTGAGTGAGTCAGTTGAGTAAATGAGGGAGTTGGTGAGTGGCTGAGTGGGAGAGTGAGTATGTGAATGAGTGAATAGGTTAGTGAGAATGTGTGAACGATTAGTGGAGTGAGTGTGTGAGTCAGGTGAGTGAATGAGTGAGTAAGTGGTAGTGAGTGAGTAGGTGAGTAAGTGAGAGAGAGTGTGTGGGCTTAGTTAGTTAGTTGAATGAGTGCATGACTAAGTAGGTGAGTAAGTGAGAGAGAGTGTGTGGGTTTAGTTAGTTGAATGAGTGCATGAATAAGTACATGAGTGAGTGTGTGAGTAGGTGAGTGAGAAAGTGAATGAGTGAGGAGGTGAGTGAGTAGGTGAGTTAGTAGGTGAGTGAGTGAAGGTGAGTGAGTAGGTGAGTGAGTCAGTGGATGAGTGAGTAGGTAAGTGAGTAAGTGGGTGAGTTAGTCAGGTGAGTGAGTGAGTGAGTGAGTGAATAGGTAGGTGAGTGCAGGAGTAGGTAACTAAATGAGTGAGTGAGTAAGTGAGTGAGTCAGCTGAGTGAGTAAGCGAGTGAATGAGTAAGCAGGTGAGTATGAGAGAGAGTGTGGGTGAGTGAGTGCTTAAGTAGGTGTGTGATTTAGGTAAGTGAATGAGTGAGAAGGTGAGTGAGTGAGTGAGTGAGAAAGTGAATGAGTTAGTAGGTGAGTGAGTGAATGAGTGGGAAGGTGAGTGTGTAGGTGAGTGAGTGAGTCAGTGGATGAGTGAATAGGTAAGTGAGTAGGTGGGTGAGTTAGTCGGGTGAGTGAGTGAGTGAGTGAGTGAATAGGTAACTAAATGAGTGAGTGAGTCAGCTGAGTGAATGAGTGAGTAAGTGGGTGAGTAAGTGGTAGTGAGTGAGTAAGTGAGAGTGTGTGGGCTTAGTTAGTTAGTTGAATGAGTGCATGACTAAGTAGGTGAGTAAGTGAGAGAGAGTGTGTGGGTTTAGTTAGTTAGTTGAATGAGTGCATGAATAAGTACATGAGTAGGTGAGTGTGTGAGTAGGTGAGTAAGGAGGTGAGAGAGAAAGTGAATGAGTGAGAAGGTGAGTGAGTAGGTGAGTGAGTGAATGAGTATGAAGGTGAGTGAGTAGGTGAGTGAGTCGGTGGATGAGTGAGTGGGTAAGTGGGTGAGTTAGTCAGGTGAGTGAGTGAGTGAGTGAATAGGTTGGTGAGTGCATGAGTACGTAACTAAATGAGTGAGTGAGTCAGCTGAGTGAGTAAGTGACTGAGCAGGTGAGTATGAGAGAGTGTGGGTGAGTGAGTGCTTAAGTAGGTGTGTGATTTAGGTAAGTGAATGAGTGAGAAGGTGAGTGAGTGAGTGAGAAAGTTAATGAGTTAGTAGGTGAGTGAGTGAATAAGTGTGAAGGTGAGTGAGTAGGTGAGTGAGTGAGTAGGTAAGTGAGTAGGTGGGTGAGTTAGTCAGGTGAGTGAGTGAGTGAGTGAGTGAGTGAATAGGTGGGTGAGTGCATGAGTAGGTACTGTAACTAAATGAGTGAGTGAGTGAGTGAGTGGATGTGATAGAAAATGTGCTGACACCTTCAGGCCAAACTAAGTCAGTGAAAAAGATGAAATATTTCATTCATTCATAGTGAGATGACCTGAGAAAAAGATGATTTAGCTAAACAACTACTACAGTATGTGCTTGTTGTCACAGGGAAATCTAACTAACTATCACATCCTTACTTCATGGGATTATGGATCCTCCCATTTTTAGGAGAAGCGCCAAAGGCTGACCATCCATCACATGTCTTACCAGCAGCCTGACATTGTATATTGCACATTATATACTGTATGCATTCATTATGTGTGCACGCATTATATGTGCAAACACTGTACATGCTTACATTATACAGTATGTGCATGCATTATATATACACACATTATGTATGCATGTATTATATATGCAAACATTATATATGCATGCATTGTATATGCAAACATTACATATGCATGCATTATATATGCAGGCATTATTTATGCATGAGACTGAAGCAGGATAAATGATGGCATCAACTGCTGACACACACACTCACGCCTCACCCTGTTGGCAGCCAGTGCAGACGTGTCCTCGGCTGACCCCACACCAAACAGTGCAGTGTCAAAGAGTGCACTGTTTCCTCATACGCTAGCAAGCTTACATAACAATAATGTCATCTTTACTTGTAATAATTGCCACCCGCAATAAGACACTCATTTAGGGAATTCTCCTGGAATTGGATGGCTTTTATAGTCAGTATTATTGACCTTAGGTTAGGGGTGTCCAAACTTCTTCCACTGAGGGCCGCACACGGAAAAATGTAAGCATGCGGGGGCCATTTTGATATTTTTCATTTTCAAACCTTAACAAAATATATGGATTTTTTGTTTTAACCTTTAGGGCTCCCGGGGACCATAAGGGGTCTCAGTCATTAAAATGTAAAAAATAAGTCAAATTATTATTATTTTTTATTTAACGCTTACAGTAAATCTCTATATCAACTTCAGGTTGGTATAAAGAAGAAAAAAAAAAAAAGGTTTTATGCCTTTTCTGTCAAAGACAACTTTGTTTTTTATAGTAAAACTGAAATATGCAGTATTTTGTAATTACAGCCCTAAAAGATCAATAATGCAGGACACCATTGATTTTAATTCTTTAATATTTTTGAGTAATCACAGTGAATAATAATAATAATATATATATAGTATATATATATATTATTTATGTATATTTATTTATTTATATATGCACCTTATTGCTTTTTTTTTATCCTGCACTACCATGAGCTTATGTAACGAAATTTCGTTCTTATCTGTGCTGTAAAGTTCAAATTTGAATGACAATAAAAAGGAAGTCTAAGTCTAAGAAATGTTAAATAAAATTCTACTAAATATATTTGGGATCCAAAAGGTGCCCCACTCAAAGTGATACATTTTTATTAATTTTTTTTTAACTTTTAACACTTAAATTACGAGATAAACTTCAGATATATCTGTCGATTTTACGTTTGAACTATTATTTTGTTTGTATTATGCTCTTTTGTCAAATAAAACTTTGATGTTTTTTTAACGGCAACCACACAATATATGCAATATTTTTTTCACATAAAACATTTTAAAGTGATATTTTTTAAGTAATAATTCATTATAACAGATTTTTTTTTTTTTAGCAATGGCAAAAAAAAGAAAAATAAACAAAGACAAAAGAAAAAAAAACAGCCTGCATGGCAGCTTTTGTGTCAAAATTGCAACTTTTTCTTGTTAGTTTTCACCTCATTCTACTTTTTTTTAAATGTTTTTTTTAATTTTTGCAATATTATCAATTTTGCAATTTTTGCAGAATGTGGGCCGGTAAACAATTAACTGCGGGCCGCAAATGGCCCCGGGCCGCACTTTGGACACCCCTGCTCTAAGAGCTTAAAGCCGAAGAAAAATCCATTGGCTGCACCGTTTTATAAGCTGCATAGTTCAAAGACTAGGATAAAAGTAGCAGGCGTATAGTCCGGAATATACGTTAATATTTATATAAATCATAAAATAAATAGCGTGCCTACGTTAACCCCGTGATAATAGAGGGAACATGACCTACATTTTATTTTAGCTAGCACACAAACTGCATGTCAGTACGTCTGCACGCCATCCCAGCGACAACCGGGAATCGTTCCCAGACGCCTCACAGTCAATACCGGTTACTGCGTCGGGCTGGGTCTCCTCGGAAAAAAGCGCTTTCTGAAATACCCGAGGACGATCAAAGGGGTCGAGACATTCTGTTCCTCGCAGACTTGCTGCACGGCCCTCAGAGAGGGGGCCACCTCTGACACGCAGATAAAGGCAGACGGAGGCAGCCGTGATAAGGAGGACGCGTCGACGCAAAAGCATGGAGTTGCTCGCCCGGGAGTTCACCTAAAACAGGGGTGTCCAAAGTGCGGCCCGCAGCTAATTGTTTACCGGCCCGCCACACATTCTGGAATTGCTGTTACAAAAATCAAAAAAACATTAAAAAAGTGGAATGAGGTGAAATCTAACTAGAAAAAGTTGCAATGTTGACACAAAGCTGCCATGCAGGCTGTCTATCTTTATTTTCCTTTTTTTGCCAATGCTCAAAGAAAAGAAAAAAAGGCAAAAAAATCAATGTTATAATGAATTATTGACCTATTCAAGGCTCCAATTACTTCAAATATTTCACATTAAAATGTTTTATGTGGAAAAAATATTGCATATTTTGTGTGGTTGCCATATAAAAACATCAAAGTTTTCTTTGACAAAAGAGCATAAAACAAACAAAATAATAGTTCAAACGTAAAATCGACCGAAATATCTGAAGTTGATCTCGTGACTTAAGTCTTGAAAGTAAGACAAATAATAATAAATATGTATCACTTTATCACTTGGATCCCAAAATATTTAGTGGGGATTTTATTGATCTTTTTACTGTGATTAATCAAAAACAATAATGACAATAAAATCAATGGTGTTCTGCATTATTGATCTTTTCAGGGCTCCAATTACTTCACAATTGTCCAAATACTGCATATTTTAGTTTTACTATAAAAAAACAAAGTTGTCTTTGACAGAAAAGGCATAAGACTTTTTTTTTTTTAACTTTATATCAACCTGAAGTTGATATACAGATTTATTGTAAGCATTAAATAAAAAATGAAAAAAATAATAATTTGACTTGTTTTTAACATTTTAATGTTATGTTATGTTATTTTAATTTATTATGCGCCCCCACAACCAACTGTTACATACAAGACTGAGACCCTTTATGGGCCCCAGGAGCCCCGGAGGTAAAAAAAAAAAAATCTATATATTTTGTTATGGTTTGAAAATAAAAAATATCAAAATGGCCCCCGCATGCTTTAATTTTTCCGTGTGCGGCCCTCAGTGGAAAAAGTTTGGACACCCCTGACCTAAAACAATCACAGCGTGTTGAGGAAGCAGGAAGTGAAAGTGTCTCTTATTTAAATACCACAATGTCATCTTCATCAACTCCTATCACTGTAAAAATCATAAAAGGCAACAGTGGAGGGGGGGCGTGGCCTGCAGGCCTGCCGCGGAACGGGGGGTGCCAGGACAGGCCTCGAAGACAGCAACAGGTGCGTAGATGGCCCAGGTGGGCCTTGTTATCTAATCACCTGTCGCCTTTATTAGCAGCAGCCGGGATGAGACACGGAGTTGGAGTTGGAGTGGGAGCCAGAGAGAGGGAGAGACACCAACTCAGGAAAAGACGTTTTGCTGGAAAGCAAAAGCCTTGTACAATTGATGGAAATAAAACAGTGTTATACCCTGAATTCCAGGCTCTGAAGAACCCACTAGAGGGCAACCTCTACAGCAACAAAAATCTGTTTAAAAATAAACTCGGCAGATCTATTTAATTATTTCAGACTTGAGTGCCACTTCCTGTCCACACTTTCCAACTTCCTGTCAAAGTGTTTTGGTTGTCAAGTTTATAGGCACGGGCGATCAATTTTATTGACAAATTTAAAGTTCTTGTTTGTTTTTCACAGGGAATGTAAACAATCTGCCTCCTTTTAAAATAAGAGTAGGCTGCTGTTTGGAAACAAAACAGCGGAGACATTTCAGGAGGAGACCGGGGCATCAAATAAAATAAATATACAGTACAGGCCAAAAGTTTGGACACACCTTCTCATTTCAATGCGTTTTCTTTAGGGATGTCCGATAATGGCTTTTTTGCCGATGTCCGATATTCCGATATTGCCCAACTCTTAATTACCGATACCAATATCAACCGATACCGAAATATACAGTCGTGGAATTAACACATTATTATGCCTAATTTGGACAACCAGGTATGGTGAAGACAAGGTCCTTTTTAAAAAAAATTTATAAAATAAAATAAGATAAATAAATTAAAAACATTTTCTTGAATAAAAAAGAAAGTAAAACAATATAAAAACAATTACATAGAAACTAGTAATGAATGAAAATGAGTAAAATGAACTGTTAAAGGTTAGTACTATTAGTGGACCAGCAGCACGCACAATCATGTGTGCTTACGGACTGTATCCCTTGCAGACTGTATTGATATATATTGATATATAATGTAGGAACCAGAATATTAATAACAGAAAGAAACAACCCTTTTGTGTGAATGGGGGAGGGAGGTTTTTTGGGTTGGTGCACTAATTGTAAGTGTATCTTGTGTTTTTTATGTTGATTTAATACAAATAAAAAAAATAAAAAAAACAATACCGATAATTAAAAAAACGATACCGATAATTTCCGATATTACATTTTAAAGCATTTATGGGTCAATAATATCGGCAGGCCGATATTATCGGACATCTCTAATTTTCTTTATTTTCATGACTATTTACATTGTAGATTGTCACTGAAGGCATCAAAACTATGACACCTGTGAAGTGAAAACCATTTCAGGCGACTAACTCTTGAAGCTCATCCAGAGAATGCCAAGAGTGTGCAAAGCAGTAACCAGAGCAAAGGGTGGCTATTTTGAAGAAACTAGAATATAAAACATGTTTTCGGTTATTTCACCTTTCTTTTTGTTAAGTACACAACTCCACATGTGTTCATTCATAGTTTTGATGTGACAATCTACAATGTAAATAGTCATGAAAATAAAGAAAACGCATTGAATAAGGAGAAGGTGTGTCCAAACTTTTGGCCTGTACTGTATATTGTCATTTATGCATATTTTCTTTCAAATGTAGAGGGGAAAAAAACAGGAATATCCCAGGTATGGAGTATGTCTGGGTGGAAAAAAAAGACAGAATAATTCATTAATGTCATAATATTTTAACTACGAGGACAATAATTAATAGCAAGAAAATATGGACTAATGAATGTCTTAATTACATTTTTAACCGTCATTATTACAACGTCACACACAAATGTGTGATTCGCATTTTGGAAGAATGAACAGGAAGTGTCAATGAGACCACCCCTTCTTTACATGGCAAATATGACAATAACACTGCCATTCTTTCCTGTTACGTTTGAAGGCTTTTTTATGTTATTAACATGTTATTCATAACCAGCTCCATAACATATAAACTGTAATAGTTCAACAAAAATGTTTTTAGCACAAACGTTTGGGGCAAGTTTGGGGAGATTGTGACTAACAACACACTAAAAACAAAAACTGTAATGACAAATGACAAACGTTTGGGACAGGTCTGGGGAGATTTTGACAAGATGGGGGGGTTGGATGACATCACTAGTCAGAAAATACATTTTAGACTAAGTTAAAAACCGTTACGGCACAAATGTAGCAGTAAAGAATGGCAGTGTTATTGTCATATTTGCCATGAAAAGAGGAACCAATTAATAGAAGTTTGGGGAGATTGTGAATAATTACACAATAATTACACAATAACAAAAACTGTAATGACAAATGACAAACGTTGGGACAAGTTTGGGGAGATTATGACAAGATGGGGGGTTTACATAGCAGTAAAGAATGGCAGTGTTATTGTCATATTTGCCATGAAAAGAATGGGTGTGACATTATTGACACTTGCTGTCATTTTTAACATATTTCATGTATATAGTGTTTATTTGGGTTTAATTTAGCACAAACGCAATTATAGGAGCACATGAATTATGAAAAGATGCTCTTTTTGAGGAACCAATTAATACAAGTTCGGGGCGATTGTGAGTAATAACATGTTAATTAAACATGAATAACAAAAACTGTAATGACAAAGGTTTGGGGAGATTTTGACAAGTTGGGGGGGTTGGATGACATCACTGGTCAGAAAATACATTTTAGACTAAGTTAAAAACCGTTACGGCACAAACATAGCAGTAAAGAATGGCAGTGTTATTGTCATATTTGCCATGAAAAGAAGGGGTGCGACATTATTGACACTTCCTGTTTCTTGTCATTTTTAACATATTTCATGTGTTGTGTGTATAATGTTTATTTGGGTTTAATTTAGCACAAACAATTTTGGGAGCACATGAATTATGAAAGGATGCTCTTTCTGAGGAACCAATTAATACAAGTTTGGGGAGATTGTGAATATGTGAATTACACATTAATAACAAAAACTGTAATGACAAATGACAAACGTTTGCGAAAAGTTTGGGGAGATTTTGACAAGATGGGGGGGGGGGGGGGGTTGGATGACGTCACTAGTCAGAAAATTAATTTTAGACTACCGGTAAGTTAAAAAGCGTTATGGCACAAACGTAGCGGTAAAGAATGGCAGTGTTGTTGTCATATTTGCCATGAAAAGAAGGGGTGCGACATTATTGACACTTCCTGTTTCCTGTCAATTTTAACATATTTCATGTGTTGTCTATATAGTAGGGGTGTAACGGTACGTGTATTTGTATTGAACCTTTCGGTACGGGGGGTTCGGTTCGGAGGTGTACCGAACGAGTTTCCACACGAACATATTAAGTAGCCGCCTCCACTTCCTTCTGCCTCTGTTTCCGTCAGTACACAGCACCCAGCATTGTCCCACCCACACAACCATCTGATTGGTTACAAACAGAGCGGTAACAGCCAATCAGCAGTGCGTATTCAGAGCGCATGTAGCCAGTGCTTAGCGTTTAGCAGGTAAGCATCAGGCAGCGGACTCTCCCCAAATGATAATAAACACCTCCCAGTCAACTACTAGTAACATCACTATGAGCCCGTTGACCTTCTAGAAATATAAAAGGCAGCTCAGCTCGCTCGCAGTCCTGGCTTGAAGTGAAGGCTAATTCTGTTTTAGCGTAACGTTAGCTCATTTTGCGGTGTGTGTGTGTGTGTGTTACGGACAGCAAAGCCCTGTCTGTCTGTTATTTCACTTTACCTTTTTCTGTGTTGATTGAGCGGTGTTGAAGCAGCAAAAAAGGACATTATGTTAAATGAAGAGTTTCTGTCTCTGATAGTTGATATAATAATGTAAGTGCATCATTAAGCCTACATGAACTCCATGGTGTTCAGGGATGACTGGTCTCTCCTATTGCTATTGTACCATTTTTTCAGCTATAGTTACATTAAACATTAGTAATGCAGCAGCCTAGTTTTGAATGGCAGGGTCCCTGCTATCACATGTTGATAAAAATATAACATTTACATAATAAATCAACTACAGGCTTCCCAATTGCTGTAATAAATTAAGCATGATGAGTTGACTTGAAACTGTTTAATGTTGCACTTTTTATATGTAGAAGAAAAGTTTTGTCATTTTATTTAATCTGAGCAACAACTTGAAGCAGTTTAATGTTGATTAACGTGGGCAGAATTATTATAGTGTTCCCAATGTTAAAAGGATAAAGCCATTGTTTACACATTTGGTAAATAAATAAGCAAAAAATTTATATTTTGTTGTTTTCTTACTGTACCGAAAATGAACCGAACCGTGACCTCTAAACCGAGGTACGTACCGAACCGAAATTTTTGTGTACCGTTACACCCCTAGTATATAGTGTTTATTTGGATTTAATTTAGCACAAACGCAATTTTGGGAGCACAAGAATTATGAAAGGATGCTCTTTTTGAGGAACCAATTAATACAAATTTGGGGAGATTGTGAATAATAACACATTCATTAAACATGAACAAAAACTGTAATGACAAATGTTAAACGTTTGAGACAAGTTTGGGGAGATTTTGACAAGATGGGGTTGGATGACATCACTAGTCAGAAAATACATTTTAGACTAACTTAAAAACCATTACGGCACAAACGTAGCTGTAAAGAATGGCGGTGTTGTCATATTTGCGATGAAAAGAGGAACCAATTAATACAAGTTTGGGGAGATTGTGAATAATAACACATTAATTACACATTAATAACAAAAACTGTAATGACAAACGTTTGGGACAAGTTTGGGGAGATTTTGACAAGATGGGGGGTTTACGTAGCAGTAAAGAACGGCAGTGTTGTCATATTTGCGATGAAAAGAGGAACCAATTAATAAGTTAGGGGAGATTGTGAATAAAACACGTTAATAACACATTAATAACAAAAACTGTAATGACAAATGACAAACGTTTGGGATAAGTTTGGGGAGATTTTGACAAGATGTGGGGTTTACGTAGCAGTAAAGAATGGCAGTGTTATTGTCATATTTGCGATGAAAAGAGGAACCAATTAATAGAAGTTTGGGGAGATTGTGAATAATTACACGACAATTACACAATAACAAAAACTGTAATGACAAATGACAAATGTTTGGGACAATTTTGGGGAGATTATGACAAAATGGGGGGTTTACGTAGCAGTAAAGAACGGCAGTGTTATTGTCATATTTGTGATGAAATGAGGAACCAATTAATAACTTAGGGGAGGTTGTGAATAATAACACGTTAATTACATATTAATAACAAAAACTGTAATGACAAATGACAAACGTTTGGGACAAGTTTGGGGAGATTATGACAAGATGGGGGGTTTACGTAGCAGTAAAGAATGGCAGTGTTATTGTCATATTTGCGATGAAAAGAGGAACCAATTAATAGAAGTTTGGGGAGATTGTGAATAATTACACGATAATTACACAATAACAAAAATTGTAATGACAAATGACAAATGTTTGGGACAATTTTGGGGAGATTATGACAAGATGGGGGGTTTACGTAGCAGTAAAGAACGGCAGTGTTATTGTCATATTTGTGATGAAATGAGGAACCAATTAATAACTTAGGGAAGGTTGTGAATAATAACACGTTAATTACATATTAATAACAAAAACTGTAATGACAAATGACAAACGTTTGGGACAAGTTCGGGGAGATTATGACAAGATGGGGGGTTTACGTAGCAGTAAAGAATGGCAGTGTTATTGTCATATTTGCGATGAAAAGAGGAACCAATTAATAGAAGTTTGGGGAGATTGTGAATAATTACACGACAATTACACAATAACAAAAACTGTAATGACAAATGACAAACGTTTGGGACAATTTTGGGGAGATTATGACAAGATGGGGGGTTTACGTAGCAGTAAAGAATGGCAGTGTTATTGTCATATTTGCGATGAAAAGAGGAACCAATTAATAGAAGTTTGGGGAGATTGTGAATAATTACACGACAATTACACAATAATAACAAAAACTGTAATGACAAATGACAAACGTTTGGGACAAGTTTGGGGAGATTATGACAAGATGGGGGTTTACGTAGCAGTAAAGAATGGCAGTGTTATTGTCATATTTGCGATGAAAAGAGGAACCAATTAATAGAAGTTTGGGGAGATTGTGAATAATTACACGATAATTACACAATAACAAAAATTGTAATGACAAATGACAAATGTTTGGGACAATTTTGGGAGATTATGACAAGATGGGGGGTTTACGTAGCAGTAAAGAACGGCAGTGTTATTGTCATATTTGTGATGAAATGAGGAACCAATTAATAACTTAGGGAAGGTTGTGAATAATAACACGTTAATTACATATTAATAACAAAAACTGTAATGACAAATGACAAACGTTTGGGACAAGTTCGGGGAGATTATGACAAGATGGGGGGTTTACGTAGCAGTAAAGAATGGCAGTGTTATTGTCATATTTGCGATGAAAAGAGGAACCAATTAATAGAAGTTTGGGGAGATTGTGAATAATTACACGACAATTACACAATAACAAAAACTGTAATGACAAATGACAAACGTTTGGGACAATTTTGGGGAGATTATGACAAGATGGGGGGTTTTTGTAGCAGTAAAGAACGGCAGTGTTATTGTCATATTTGTGATGAAAAGAGGAACCAATTAATAGAAGTTTGGGAGATTGTGAATAATAACACCCTAATAACACATTAATAACAAAAACTGTAATGACAAATGACAAACGTTTGGGACAATTTTGGGGAGATTATGACAAGATGGGGGGTTTACGTAGCAATAAAGAATGGCAGTATTATTGGCATATTTGCAATGAAAAGAGGAACCAATTAATAGAAGTTTGGGGAGATTGTGAATAATTACACGATAACTACACAAAAACTGTAATGACAAATGACAAACGTTTAGGACATGTTTGGGGAGATTTTGACAAGATGGGGGGTTTACGTAGCAGTAAAGAACGGCAGTGTTATTGTCATATTTGCAATGAAAAGAGGAACCAATTAATAGAAGTTTGGGGGGATTGTGAATAATAACGTTAACTACACATTAATAACAAAACTGTAATGACAAATGACAAACGTTTGGGACAAGTTTGGGGGGATTTTGACAAGATGGGGGGTTTTCGTAGCAGTAAAGAACGGCAGTGTTATTGTCATGTTTGCGATGAAAAGAGGAACCAATTAATAGAAGTTTGGGGAGATTGTGAACAATTACACGACAATTACACAATAACAAAAACTGTAATGACAAATGACAAACGTTTGGGACAAGTTTGGGGAGATTATGACAAGATGGGGGGTTTACGTAGCAGTAAAGAACGGCAGTGTTATTGTCATATTTGCGATGAAAAGAAGAACCAATTAATAAGTTAGGGGAGGTTGTGAATAATAACACGTTAATTACACATTAATAACAAAAACTGTAATGACAAATGACAAACGTTCGGGACAAGTTTGGGGAGATTATGACAAGATGGGGGTTTACGTAGCAGTAAAGAACGACAGTGTTATTGTCATATTTGCAATGAAAAGAGGAACCAATTAATACAAGTTTGAGGAGATTGTGAATAATAACACGTTAATAACACATTAATAACAAAAACTGTAATGACAAATGACAAACGTTTGGGACAAGTTTGGGGAGATTGTGACAAGATGGGGGGTTTACGTAGCAGTAAAGAACGGCAGTGTTATTGTCATATTTGCGATGAAAAGAGGAACCAATTACTAGAAGTTTGGGGAGATTGTGAATAATTACACGATAATTACACAATAACAAAAACTGTAATGACAAATGACAAACGGTTGGGACAAGTTTGGGGAGATTATGACAAGATGGGGGGTTTACGTAGCAGTAAAGAATGGCAGTGTTATTGTCATATTTGCGATGAAAAGAGGAACCAATTAATAGAAGTTTGGGGAGATTGTGAATAATTACACGACAATTACACAATAATAACAAAAACTGTAATGACAAATGACAAACGTTTGGGACAAGTTTGGGGAGATTATGACAAGATGGGGGGTTTACGTAGCAGTAAAGAACGGCAGTGTTATTGTCATATTTGTGATGAAAAGAGGAACCAATTAATAGAAGTTTGGGAGATTGTGAATAATTGCACGATAATTACACATTAATAACAAAAACTGTAATGACAAATGACAAACGTTTGGGACAATTTTGGGGGATTATGACAAGATGGGGGGTTTACGTAGCAATAAAGAATGGCAGTGTTATTGTCATATTTGCAATGAAAAGAGGAACCAATTAATAGAAGTTTGGGGAGATTGTGAATAATTACACGATAATTACACAAAAACTGTAATGACAAATGACAAACGTTTAGGACATGTTTGGGGAGATTTTGACAAGATGGGGGGTTTACGTAGCAGAAAAGAACGGCAGTGTTATTGTCATATTTGCAATGAAAAGAGGAACCAATTAATAGAAGTTTGGAGGGATTGTGAATAATAACGTTAACTACACATTAATAACAAAACTGTAATGACAAATGACAAACGTTTGGGACAAGTTTGGGGGGATTTTGACAAGATGGGGGGTTTTCGTAGCAGTAAAGAACGGCAGTGTTATTGTCATGTTTGCGATGAAAAGAGGAACCAATTAATAGAAGTTTGGGGAGATTGTGAATAATTACACGACAATTACACAATAACAAAAACTGTAATGACAAATGACAAACGTTTGGGACAAGTTTGGGGAGATTATGACAAGATGGGGGGTTTACGTAGCAGTAAAGAACGGCAGTGTTATTGTCATATTTGCAATGAAAAGAGGAACCAATTAATACAAGTTTGAGGTGATTGTGAATAATAACACGTTAATAACACATTAATAACAAAAACTGTAATGACAAATGACAAACGTTTGGGACAAGTTTGGGGAGATTGTGACAAGATGGGGGGTTTACGTAGCAGTAAAGAACGGCAGTGTTATTGTCATGTTTGCGATGAAAAGAGGAACCAATTAATACAAGTTTGGGGAGATTGTGAATAATTACACGACAATTACACAATAACAAAAACTGTAATGACAAATGACAAACGTTTGGGACAAGTTTGGGGAGATTATGACAAGATGGGGGGTTTACGTAGCAGTAAAGAACGGCAGTGTTATTGTCATATTTGCGATGAAAGAAGAACCAATTAATAAGTTAGGGGAGGTTGTGAATAATAACACGTTAATTACACATTAATAACAAAAACTGTAATGACAAATGACAAACGTTTGGACAAGTTTGGGGAGATTATGACAAGATGGGGGGTTTACGTAGCAGTAAAGAACAACAGTGTTATTGTCATATTTGCAATGAAAAGAGGAACCAATTAATACAAGTTTGAGGAGATTGTGAATAGTAACACGTTAATAACACATTAATAACAAAAACTGTAATGACAAATGACAAACGGTTGGGACAAGTTTGGGGAGATTTTGACAGATGGGGGGTTTACGTAGCAGTAAAGAACGGCAGTGTTATTGTCATATTTGCAATGAAAAGAGGAACCAATTAATACAAGTTTGGGGAGATTGTGAATAATAACACGTTAATAACACATTAATAACAAAAACTGTAATGACAAATGACAAACGTTTGGGACAATTTTGGGGAGATTATGACAAAATGGGGGGGTTTTGTAGCAGTAAAGAACGGCAGTGTTATTGTCATATTTGCGATGAAAAGAGGAACCATTTAATACAAGTTTGGGGAGATTGTGAATAATAACACGTTAATAACACATTAATAACAAAAACTGTAATGACAAATGACAAACGTTTGGGACAAGTTTGGGGAGATTATGACAAGATGGGGGGTTTACGTAGCAGTAAAGAACGGCAGTGTTATTGTCATATTTGCGATGAAAAGAAGGGGTGGTCTCATTGACACTTCCTGTTTCCTGTCATTTTTAACATATTTCATGTGTTGCGTGTGTAGTGTTTATTGGGTTTAACTTGGCACAAACGCGACACTCGTGGGCAGATTTTGGGAGCACATGACTCATGAAAGGGTGCTCCTTTTGAGGAACCAATTAATAGTGTATGTCCCAGCAGAATGAGGGCGACATTAAAAATGCGACGATGGCGAGCACCGATCCCAAAACAAAGAGAATCCATCACACACACACACCAGTTTTGCAAGGCCACTAAAGTCGTACTAAAGCCGCCTGAACCCACCCCACAGCCCCGGGGGGTCTAACCTCATGCTGTAGGCTCCAGCCCCCAGCTCCTGCCCGATGCCGGAGAGGCTGGCATCGAAGTCGTGCACCAGCCCGGACTCGATGGTGGCGTCGTCGATCTTGAGCACCCAGGCCATGGGCCCGAGCTCCTTGTCGTCGGCTTCCACTGGGGGGCCGCCAGCTTGCTTGGAGGTGGGAGCCGAGGAGGAGGAGGAGGAGGACGGGGACGGACAAGGCGAGGAAGTCCGCAGCCCAGCAAACTTAGGCGCTCGCTGCTCGGCAAGCTAGCCAGGAGAAGAGAATGCTTTCTTCCGACACGGGACGGATCTCCATGCCCGCACTGGGGGGCTACATCCTCGGCGGTGATGAACTTGACGTTTACCCGGAAAACGAGAGAAAAAAGACGGTCGTGACTCGGAGCTAGCTGTCACATGCTAACTAGCATGCTAGCTTCGGAGAACCATATCAAGCTAACTAGGTTCGCGGCGCTTCAAAAGAAAATGTTTTTTCGGTTGGTCACGTCAATGTGGGACGGTTAAAAACAAAGTGGCCACGGGAGTTGGGTGGAGGTAATCCCGGGGTGCATCCCCACCCAAGCTAACGAGCTAACTAGCATCAACTTCCTTTTGCTTTGCTGTGTGATGATGATGATGTCCGGGGAAGGGTGGAGGAGGAGGAGGGGGGTGGAGGGGTCCTACTAAAGGCTCGCACGTCCCTCCGGTGCTCCCGGTGCCGCCCCGGCTCTTCCCCCTCTTCTCATAGCGCTGCCCCCGGTCACCGCGTCGGCTCGCCCGCCGTCCTCGAAGCGTTCAGAGAGACCACAAGCGCAGGCATCAACATGGCTCCCCTCCGCCTGTCCTCGACCAGGGATGCAGGGGGAGCGGCCAGCCAATCAGGGGCCGAGCACGTCGCCGTCAGCCAATCGTGTGCCTTTGCGTCACCCCCCGCGCCCCGCCCACTTTGCAACGACAATACACTCGGCAAAAAAAAAGTTGACAGCAACTCGCAAACTCGTTAACGCTTCCTATTAAAATTCACACGGTCAGCGTAAATAACATGCACGAATACAAAAAAAAATAAAAATAAATAAAAAAATAAAGTGTACCGTGTGTGACTTCCGGCGCCGTCGTCGAGTCTCTGCACGGGAGTTCGGAAGTTCTCGGTGCACGGCTGCCAGAACAACATGGTGTCCCACGCCGGCGGCCTCACTGCCGAACCGGGCCAGTTGTGTGACCCGAACATGAGCTCATGTCCGCGGCGGCGGACGTTGCCTTGCAGGGCCGCAGCGTGGAGGCCCTGATGCTGCGGTTGCTGCTCCTCCTCCGAGCTTCCGGTCCAAGCTGGTCAATGATTGAACCTTCCGAGCGGACCCTGGACGCTGCAGACTCCGAGCCATGCTATTTTGGCTCCAGGAGGGGAGGGGGAGACCCGCCTCATTGCATAAGAAACACCCTGCTGACTCTGACAACAACACCGCTCACCCACTGCTAGTATTACTACAAATGCTTTCAGCATTTAAGTCCCATCTTAAAACTCATTTGTATACTCTAGCCTTTAAATAGACCCCCTTTTTAGACCAGTTGATCTGCCGCTTCTTTTCTTTTCTCCTCTGCCCCCATCTCCCTTGTGGAGGGGGGGGGGGGGGGACAGGTCCGGTGGCCATGGATGAAGTGCTGGCTGTCCAGAGTCGGGACCCGGGGTGGACCGCTCGCCTGTGCATCGGTTAGGGACATCTCTGCGCTGCTGACCCGTCTCCGTTCGAGATGGTCTCCTGTTGGCCCACTATGGACTGGACTCTCACTATTATGTTAGATCCACTATGGACTGGACTCTCACTATTATGTTAGATCCACTATGGACTGGACTCTCACTATTACATTAGATCCACTATGGACTGGACTCTCACAATATTATGTTAGATCCACTATGGACTGGACTCTCACAATATTATGTTAGATCCACTATGGACTGGACTCTCCCTATTATGTTAGATCTACTATGGACTGTACTCTCCACTATGTTATATCCACTATAGACTGGACTCTCACTATTATGTTAGATCTACTATGGACTGTACTCTCACTATTATGTTGTATCCACTATAGACTGGACTCTCACTATTACGTTAGATCCACTATGGACTGGACTCTCACTATTACGTTAGATCCACTATGGACTGGACTCTCACTATTATGTTAGATCCACTATGGACTGCACTCTCACTTTTATGTTAGATCCACTATGGACTGGACTCTCACTATTATGTTAGATCCACTATGGACTGGACTCTCACAATATTATGTTAGATCCACTATGGACTGGACTCTCACTATTACCTTAGATCCACTATGGACTGGACTCTCACAATATTATGTTAGATCCACTATGGACTGGACTCTCACTATTATGTTAGATCCACTATGGACTGGACTCTCACTATTATGTTAGATCCACAATGGACTGGACTCTCACTATTATGTTAGATCCACTATGGACTGCACTCTCACTTTTATGTTAGATCCACTATGGACTGGACTCTCACTATTATGTTAGATCCACTATGGACTGGACTCTCACAATATTATGTTAGATCCATTATGGACTGGACTCTCCCTATTATGTTAGATCCACTATGGTCTGGACTCTCACTATTATGTTAGATCCACTATGGACTGGACTCTCACTACTATGTTAGATCCACTATGGACTGGACTCTCACTATTATGTTAGATCCACTATGTACTGGACTCTCACTATTAGGTTAGATCCACTATGGACTGGACTCTCACTATTATGTTAGATCCACTATGGACTGGACTCTCACTATTAGGTTAGATCCACTATGGACTGGACTTTCACAATATTATGTTAGATCCACTATGGACTGGACTCTCACTATTATGTTAGATCCACTATGTACTGGACTCTCACTATTATGTTAGATCCACTATGGACTGGACTCTCACTATTATGTTAGATCCACTATGTACTGGACTCTCATTATTATGTTAGATCCACTACGGACTGGACTCTCACTATTATGTTAGATCCACTATGTACTGGACTCTCACTATTACCGTATGTTAGATCCACTATGTACTGGACTCTCACTATTATGTTAGATCCACTATGGACTGGACTCTCACTATTATGTTAGATCCACTATGTACTGGACTCTCATTATTATGTTAGATCCACTACGGACTGGACTCTCACTATTATGTTAGATCCACTATGTACTGGACCCTCACTATTATGTTAGATCCACTATGGACTGGACTCTCACTATTATGTTAGATCCACTATGTACTGGACTCTCACTATTATGTTAGATCCACTATGGACTGGACTCTCACTATTATGTTAGATCCACTATGGACTGGACTTTCACAATATTATGTCAGACCCACTCGACGTCCATAGCATTCGGTCTCCCCTAGGGGGGGTTACCCACATATGCGGTCCTCTCCAAGGTTTCTCATAGTCATTCACATCGACGTCCCACTGGGTTGTGAGTTTTTCCTTGTCCTTATGTGGGCTCTGTACCGCGGATGTCATTGTGGCTTGTGCAGCCCTTTGAGACACTTGTGATTTAGGGCTGTATAAATAAACATTGATTGATTGATTGATGATTCTGCTGCACCGGAACTTCACAAGATGATCTGAACGAGTTCTTTATTTTATGGTAAGCACATTTTGTAAATACACATGAGGGTGGGGGGGTCAGGAGCCAAAATAAAGAGTGAAAATGTTACATAAAAGACACGAGCGAGTTATAATAATAATAATAAAAGTAGAATTGAGCGGGGGACATGATGTTGGAAGGGAATAAAATCATACATTCCTACACCTTTCTCAGGTGACTGAGGGGGAGGAGCCAAATAAAAGCATATTCCATTTGAATATTGTAATCATTATAAAATGGGCTACCTTTTCTTGTGTACTTCCTGAAAGGGGCGGACATTTTGTCACATGGATTTTGACTCCACGGAATAAAACAAACCAGGCACCTTACTTTTAGGGGAGAAATAAAGTAAACTCGCCAAAATAAAAGTCCAGTGAGCTACTTTTCGGGGAGGGAGAGAGGGTGTGGTAACGCCAATGAGGTGGTGGAGGACGGACATTTCTATATCTTCATAATCCATGAGTGGAGGATGTATTTGACAAGCGTCACTCGTGGGGAGGGGCAGCGGGTTAATGTGTCACTGTCAAGTCCAGACTCAAGTCCACAAGTGTGCCCATGTATTTTAGTTCTTGGCGCGCGTGAGCCGACGACGACAAAACAGGCGGCGGGGTTGCAGTACCAGAAGAGGGCGCCTTCCCCCTATAGGCCCTCGGCGGGGTCGCTGGCGCTGGAGCCCGACTGGGCGCGCTTAATGTAGAGATTCAACAGCTTGAGCTGCGGCACAGAGGGAGGACAAAGGGGAGGCGTTAGGGAGCGTGGCTTTTACTTTGACGACATGTGCCGGCTCGGAGGACCACCTTGCTGCTGGACAGCTGGCTGAGATGCGGTTTGAGGTCCTCCCCGATCACGGCGTAGATGGCCACCAAGCAGAAGACGCAGGCTTTCCTCACGCTGCTCTCGGAGTTGTCATAGCCCTGTGTGAACACGTGGACCATCAGTCCACACCTTCATAACAATATGTAATATATACAATATTCACACTGCATTTATTTAATTATTTATATATATACACATAATGTAGTAACAGACACCTTCATAACAATATGTAATATGTACAATATACACACTGCAAGTATATATATATATATATATATATATATATATATATATATATATATATATATATAAAATGTAGTAACAGACACCTTCATAACAATATGTAATATGTACAATATACACACTGCAAGTATATATATATATATATATATATATATATATATATATATATATATATATATATATATATATATATATAATGTAGTAACAGACACCTTCATAACAATATGTAATATGTACAATATACACTGCAAGTATATATATATATATATATATATATATATATATATATATATATATATATAATGCAGTAACAGACACCTTCATAACAATATGTACAATATACACACTGCAAGTATATATATATAATGTAGTAACAGACACCTTCATAACAATATGTAATATGTACAATATACACACTGCAAGTATATATATATATATATATATATATATATATATATATATATATATATATATATATTATATATATATATATATATATATATATATATATATATATATATATATATATATATATATATATATATATAATGTAGTAACAGACACCTTCATAACAATATGTAATATGTACAATATACACTGCAAGTATATATATATATATATTATATATATATATATATATATATATATATATATATATATATATATATATATATATATATATATATATATATATATATATATAATGCAGTAACAGACACCTTCATAACAATATGTAATATGTACAATATACACACTGCAAGTATATATATATATAATGTAGTAACAGACACCTTCATAACAATATGTAATATGTACAATATACACACTGCAAGTATATATATATATATATATATATATAATATATATATATATATATATATATATATATATATATATATATATATATATATATATATATATATATATATATATAATGTAGTAACAGACACCTTCATAACAATATGTAATATGTACAATATTTACCCTATTTATCATTTTATTCAATGCCGAAACTAAACAGACACCTTCATAACAATATGTAATATGTACAATATTTACCCTATTTATCATTTTATTCATTGCCGGAACCAATTCCTCGGCGCATTTATTTCCGTTTCCATAGTAACGCAAGTCTGACTTTTGACAACATGCGTGTTCCTACTTCCGGAATCAAACAAGTGTTTTCTAATCGTGGCAGATCCGGTAACAAAACAACGAAGACGGCTATTTTTTTTGACAAATGAGGATTCACAACCTTGTCTTTTTGAAGCTGAGTATACGGAGGATGAACTACTGCTTCTAGAAGCCAGCACGAAGTAAGGGTGAGACGTTGGAGCAGACAGAAGCCGAGAGAGTGAGGTGAAAGTGACTCGAAGCGGCAAAATGTGGAAATTGAAGCCATGCTATTTCGACAAATGGAGTGCTTACCCAAATAAACCGGAAAAAACAGCCCTGGCCAGCTGGACCAGAAGCCCAACTGTCCATCGAATGAGTGACACTTTGATACTGTACATTACACAGGCAGTAAGTCATGTGTGTTATTACAACTACAGTACATACACTGTCTGGTTAGCTGTGTACAAACAAAACATGAAATAATACTTCACAGATACTGTAATATGAATGTTCATGTTTTTCAGTCAGTACAAATTGGTGTCCTATCGCGGTGTTGTGCATTACAAACTCAAAACGCATTTCCTGTTAATGTAGAAGCTAGCTCATCTCTTGCGGTAGTTAAGATTTTACGGCTAATCCCGAAGCATGCTGCTGTGTTATTACGCTAGAAAAAGAGTTTGTCTGTGTTCGTTCATACAAGAACAATGTTGCTACAGTTTGGGTATTATACAGGTTACGGAACGTAAATGAAGTATTGTAGACAGCTTTTGAATGTATTTTAAAAGTGATTTGGAGGTATAATTAATTGGTCTCATTAGCTGCATTGCTAGCCACCAAAAACTAACCGATTCTTAGAATAAAAAAACAAAACTTTTGTCTTCTTGTCTCTCATGATTGTGAACGATAGGCAAAATTGCAAAATTCCCAAAAAGTGCAGTTCCCTTTTAGGTTTGGAATTTAAAAAAATAAAAATAAATTCCAATAAATAAATCTTCTGTTGATAAAATTTTAGTTGTATTATTTTTGTATGTCCTTTTTATGGCAAAAACACAAAATATGCAACAATTTCCACCAAACAGAGTGGAATATTAGATGTCAAGTAATTTTAGCCTTCAACAGGTCAATAATTCATAACATTATTTTTTTTAACAATGACAGTTTAAAAAAAATCCCACTAAGATTCTCAAGAATTTAAAAAGGCCCCACTCATAAATGTGTTACAAATAAATCAGACATTTTATTTCCATCTCTAGATCAACATCAGAGTTATCCGTTGATTATAGGTTTATTATTTGTGTGTTTTGTTCTTTTTTTCCTTTTTATTATGAGAAACACAAAATATGCAATAATTTCCCAAGAAAATATTTCAAAGTGGAATAATTGATGTGAAGTAATGGAACCTTTAATAGGTTTTAAAGAAAAAAAACAGACTTTGTTATTAGAGTCAACGATGCAACTTTTCCTCGTTACATTTCACCTTTTTGCTCTTTTATTCCACTTTTTTTATGGTTTTTAAAAAACTTATATTTTTAGGATGTGCCGCGGGCCGTTAAAAAATGATCTCCCCTAAGTGGACTATTTGGAGTAGCACCTCAGTCATCTACCTTTAACGAATCCAAAAATAATTGGCATGGACTACTTTGTTGGCTAGAAGACAACAGCGCCCCCTTGCCACACACGCGCTGGATTAAAGATGTTCTGTATTTCCTCAAACTGGAGAAGATTAGGCTGACATCGAACGGTTGTTCTGCAAAGATTCAACAACTGTGGGGTGCTTTGCGGAGAAACTGATCTCCAAATGAACTCCGATTGAATCACTATTGGAATGTGGGTGGTTGATGAGCATTTTGTGTGCTTGCGGGTTGCTTTATCTCTCTAAGGCAGGGGTCACCAACGCGGTGCCCGCAGGCACCAGGTAGCCTGTAAGGACCAGATGAGTAGCCCGCTGGCCTGTTCTAAAAATAGCTCAAATAGCAGCACTTACCAGTGAGATGCCTCTATTTTTTAAATTTTATTTATTTACTAGCAAGCTGGTCTCGCTTTGCTCGACATTTTTAATTCTAAGAGAGACAAATCTCAAATAGAATTTGAAAATCCAAGAAAATATTTTAAAGACTTGGTTTTCACTTGTTTAAATAAATGCATTTATTTTTTTACTTTGCTTCTTATAAGTTTCAGAAAGACAATTTAAGAGAAAAAATACAACCTTAAAAATGATTTTAGGATTTTTAAACACATATACCTATGCAATGCCAGGCTTCCCACTAACTGACAAAGAAACAGATAACAGATTTGGTGTCCAGTTCAAAGTGTGACATGATTTATTTAAAAATTTGAGAGTTTACTTTTGTATTTTACATGAGTTATTATTTGTACAAACATGGTGCAAAGTAATTCATGATTTGTTAAACAATGTTAGTGGCTAGCTAGTTAAAATGGGATATTGTGATATCACAAGACTGTCTTAGAAGTGATCATTTGAAAATGTTCAATTTGAAAAATGTGCACTTAGAGAAAACATAAAAATGAAGTGTTGCATATTGATATTTATCTGTTTCTATATATATTTATTGTGAGGAATCATTAAGATGATCAGTGTTTCCACAAAGATAAATATAATTAATTATTAATAATAACAGAGTATAAGGTAAATTGAGCAAATTGGCTATTTCTGGCAATTTATTAAAGTGTGTATCAAACTGGTAGCCCTTCGCATTAATCAGTACCCAAGAAGTAGCTATTGGTTTCAAAAAGGTTGGTGACCCCTGCTCTAAGGCCATTCAGGAATGCAGCTGTCTGTGGTTTTATGTTGACTTCTGTCTGTGGTTTCTTACTTTATTTATTAATTGTTATTTACTTGTTGGGGGGGGGGGGGGGGGAGAGAACAGCACATTTGATGTACAGTCTGTTTGACAATTTCTTTCAATTATGTGAGTAAAAACCATTAAAAATATATACAAATGATAGAATATTGAGTAAACAAAAATAAATAGTGAAGTAGAGTAGTAGATAACCAATAATCAAGCACCAGCCCTTTTGTACAGCATGAGAAAAGTTTTCCCCTTTTTTCCCCCACTGCAGCGCTCACACGGCCACGCCCCCTTTCTCTCCCTCCTGCAGCACGTCTCCTCTGCCTTCCCGTCAAAACTTCAATTTATTCATCCATTGCCGATGCCTTAGCGGTCCCAGTTTGTTTGTTTTGGCTACTGCAACAATGGAGCCCCTCGACAGGCTTCACAGCGCGGGTCATTAAAGCAGCGCAACAAGTTTCATTGTTTCATCATTCAATCAAGGGACGGACGTGAAAATGGCGGAAAAGATTTCTCTGCCAACAATCCAAGCTTTGTGTGAATATCTAAACAAACAGGAAATTATTAAACACCGTTAATTCCAGACTATAAGGCGCTACTTTTCCCCCCGCGCTTCGAGCCCTGCGGCTTGTAAAACGGTAAGGATAATCTATGTATTTTTCTATGCTGACGGCCATAATGCAAATAGTTTTGATAAAACGCATGCAAAGACATTGGAAAGGTGTGTTCTTGTCTATGCTACGGCGCCATCTTTTGGACGAGTTTACTCACTGCAGGGGCTGCTGGGCAATTTTCTGCAGCGTTTCCTGCTGTTTTAAGCTTTGAGCCAGAAGTACAAGTGTCATAAATGGGTTGTACTTGTATAGCGCTTTTCTACCTTTTTAAAGGAACTCAAAGCGCTTTGACACTATTTCCACATTCACACACTGATAGTGGGAGCTGCAATGCAAGGCGCTAACCAGGGCCAATCAGGAGCAAGGGTGAAGTGTCTTGCTCAAGGACACAACGGACGTGACTAGGATGGTAGAAGGTGGGGATTGAACCAGTAACCCTCAGATTGCTGGCACTCGCCACTCTCCCAACTTCGCCACGCCACGTTCTGTCTTCTAATCGTCCATTGCGTTTCTACTCGTATGGATTCTTCATTCATCACTCCAAGCAACATTTCTAAGTTTCACAATATAACTAAAACTTTTCCTACTCACGAAACCGTCCCACGTGTGACGTCCAAATAATCACTTAATTAACCTCTTAAGGCCCAAGCTGTTTGTTTACATGCTTTTTTTATTTCTCTTTGCTATTTGGGCTTATTGGACCCTAATTAGAATAAAAACTAAGAATCATCTTTTGATATGATGTACTTAGTCCATAAGTACACAAACGTGTACTTCATGTTTAGTGACATGCTAATTCTCATTTTTACACTTTTTTTCCCCAAATTCCATTGTATGTTATACTCTTCTGACACCACCAGATGGCAGTATAAGTGTCCACATAAGCGGCCATAAGACCCCAATTCAGTAGTGTACACAATTTTGGAAATAAGAGCTAAAAGGTGCTGTCCACGCATGTGGCCACTAAGCCTTTATTAAAGTACAGTGTTTAATTGTCCTATATTCAAACAGTGTTACTGTTCAAACTGTGTGTAATGTTACAGTGGCCAAAAACGTAAATATGCTTGTTAAATGAATCATCTGCCTTGTTTTTATTGAATACTTAGGCCTACTACGATGATGTGGGTCATTATGGTGGTACTTGGTGAAACAAGTTGGAAAACCACTGTAATGGAGTAAATGTGTAAAGAAAAGTACGACAATGTAACACGCAAGAAGTTCGCCAACAGCTGCGTAGCAACATTTTAAAGCGCATGCAGCTACTGTCTTCTTGTGGCCTTTCTTTTCTTTCTTTCTTTTAGTTTATTTCGAACATGAACAGCATAATACATCACACAATTTCATATCATTTCTCTTTACATCATGTCCGAAAGAGGACCAATTTCACCACACCTAGTGTGTGTGTGACAATCATTGTTACTTTAACTTAACTTCAAAAGGAGTAGGAAGAAGCAAAGCTTATTTAATCCTACCCCTTTCCCACTTCAAAGCGTTTACAAATATATACATTAATTTACTGACCTTTTTATAATAAAATGACATCCGTGAATGAGTAATACAACAGTTTCGTAATATGTAATTAATTAAGTCAGTCATTAACAAACTGAGATGAAGAATATCTTATTTTTAATAATGTTGAAAGTATTTTTCATAATTCTTCTTTGTACTTTGTAAGCACTATTAATTTGAACAACCTCTTAAACTGGATAATATCAGTACAATGTTTAACTTCTTTACTTAATCCATTCCATCATTTAATTCCACAGACTGATATGCTAAAGGTTGTAAGTGTTTTACGTGCATACAAATGTTTTAAATTAGATTTTCCTCTAAGGTTATATGTCTCCTCTTTAGTTGAGAAGAATTGTTGTACATTCTTTGGTAGCAGGTTATAGTTTGCTTTGTACATCATTTTAGCTGTTTGCAATTTTACCAAATCATCAAACTTTAATATTTTTGACTCAAATAAAGGGTTTGTATGTTCTGTATATCCAACATTATGTATGAGTCTAATTGATCTTTTTTGTAACACGGTTAACGAATTTAGTGCACATTTGTAGTTATTTCCCCATATTTCTACACAATAACTCAGCTATGTAACACTAGCGAGCAGTAGAGAATATGAAGTGATTTTTGGCCCAGGACGTATTTTGCTTTATTCATTATTGAAATGTTTTTTGCCACCTTATGTTGTATATTTTGTATATGAGATTTCCAGTTCATTTTATCATCTATTAATACTCCCAAAAATCTGGTTTCTTTTACCCTGTCAATGTCTATTTGTATTCGTGTATGATGCTCTCTTCTACTGTTACCAAATAGCATTATTTTAGTTTTACTGTGATTCAAAGATAAGTCTGTTTTTGTCAAACCATTTTTTTTAATATAAAAAAAAACCCACCAGGAGTTGCCTACAGCCACAGAAATGTTCCTAATTGAACAGGGGGTGGTATTGAAAGGCAGGTGCAACAGGTGAGAGTGCGTACCTGTATGAGTCCTGGCACTATTTCGGGCAAAAGACCGGCGAGGCTCTCGCGAGGGATCTTCTCCACCACCTTGGTCTGCATCTTGATGGCTGCCAGGTTGATGGGGTAGTCGGCCGACTGGATGATGGGACACAGCACTTTGATACACTGGTCCGGACTGATGGACAACGCCAACATGGCCGCCGTCTCCTCCGCCGCTCGTACCACCTGCGGGCGTACCAACATTAGACAAACTTTATTGATCCACAATGTAAATTGTTCCGCACAGTCGCTCAGTTACAAGGATGGAAAGGATAACGCACACAAGGGCACAAAAAGAGGGCGAAAACAAAAAGGTATAAAGGAGACAAAAAATGTACCGTAGTAGCAATATAAAATACTAGGGGTGTAACGGTACACAAAAATTTCGGTTCGGTACGTACCTCGGTTTAGAGGTCACAGTTCGGTTCATTTTCGGTACAGTAAGAAAACAACAAAATATACATGCTTTTGTTGTTTATTTACCAAATTTGTAAACAATGGCTTTATCCTTTTAACATTGGGAACACTATAATAATTCTGCCCACGTTAATCAACATTAAACTGCCTCAAGTTGTTGCTCAGATTAAATGAAATGACAAAACTTTTCTATACATATAAAAAGTGCAACATTAAACAGTTTCAAGTCAACTCATCATGCTTAATTTATTACAGCATTTGGGAAGCCTGTAGTTGATTTTTATTATGTAAATGTTATATTTTTATCAACATGTGACAGCAGGGACCCTGCCATTCAAAACTAGGCTGCTGCATTACTAAAGATTAATGTAACTATAGCTGAAAAAAATAGTACAATAGCAATAGGAGAGATTATTCATCCCTGAACACCATGGAGTTCATGTAGGCTTAATGATGCACTTACATTATTATATCAACTATTAGAGACATAAACTCTTCATTTAACATAATGTCCTTTTTTGCTGCTTCAACACAGCTCAATCAACACAGAAAAAGGTAAAGTGAAATAACAGACAGACAGAGCTTTGCTGTCCGTAACACGCACACCGCAAAATGAGCTAACGTTACGCCATGTAATATTTACATATTATATATACAGCAGGGGTGCTCATTACGTCGATCGCGATCTACCGGTCGATCGCATAGGGTGTGTCAGTCGATCCCCAGCCAGGCATTAAAAAAATAGTCCTAAAAATGAGCGATCATAAATCTTCACTATGACGTCACTTTCGTCACTTGATTGACATTCACGGCACCTCGAGGGTCTTCTGAGATGACTCTGGTTGCTGCCAGCTCATTATTAAGAAAAAATTACCGACAGGAAGGCGAGAAACTCTTTTTATTTCAACAGACTGACGCCGTACCTGTCGTCAAAACTCCAAAGACCGACTGCACAGTTGCACAATAAAAGCGCTGCTTCATCCTGCCTGCGCTAACAACATAAGAGTCTCAGAAAGCTGGCGTGCACAAGCTGGCAAGCTACGGAGTTTGCCGCCAATGTATTTCTTGTAAAGTGTATACAAAAGGAGTACGGAAGCTGGACAAATAAGATGCCAAAAACCAACCACTTTCATGTGGTATTGGACAGAAAGGAGGAACTTTTCTTCTCCTCTATTTGAAAATGCGGACGTTATCAGCACTACTGTCTGATTCCTATCAATGCAAGTCATCAGACTCAGGTATTACACCAGCTTATATTCTTGTCTTCATGAAAGAAAGGAATCTATATGTGTTAAACATGCTTGCATTATCTTTAAACACCTTTAACTTGTTAACAATATGTATTAAACATTCTTGTATTATCTTTAAACACCATTCATTTATTAACAATATTAACTATATGTGTTAAACATGCTTGCATTATCATTAAACACCTTTAACTTGTTAACAAAAACATATATTTCATAAATAAGTAAATATAAATTATATATATGAATGAGGTAGATCCCCGCGACTTGATCAATTGAAAAGTAGCTCGCCTGCAGAAAAAGTGTGAGCACCCCTGATATACAGTATATGATGAACGGGTGAATTAATCACCTCCTTGTGGGGGTCTTTGTGCGCTTCCAGGGCCTTCATGATGGTGAGCTCGGCGTAGTTCTTGAACCTCCAGGGCTGCTTGCTGAGGATCTCCCGCAGAACCCTCAGCGCCAGGGTGCGGATGACGTGCTGGGAAGAACACAAAGGGTTGGAATCGTGGTGGGCTGCGGATTCTCGAGCCGGGATGGCGTACCTCTCGGTCGCCCATGGTCTCCAGCAGCAGCAGCAGGATGGTCTTGAAGTGCTCGTCCCAGACCTGCAGGGTGTTCCCGTGGATCAGCTTGAGCAGCTTGCTCAGCGCCGCCTTGCGCTCCTCGATGCGTTCGTTGTGGTTGGACAGCTCCTTCAGCAGCTCGGCCATCAGCTCCGACTGGGCCATGCTGCTGTCTGCGCACACACAGGAACTATGAAGGCCGCGACAAACACGGCGGAAGAAAAAAGACGAGTTTTGTACCGTCTGTGTGCTGCTCTGAGTCGTCCAGGCTGCTATCTTTGCGGCTGTGTTTGAAGGGAGAGTCCATCAGCAGCCTGCGATGTTCCATCGGGCTGGAGGACAGCAGCGGCGTATTGAGGAGGGACGTCTTGTTGTCCAGAGCCATGCGGCCGCCGTCCACCGACTCCAAGCCGCTGCCGCCCTGCACGACATTCTTACCGTCAGGTTGTGTCACGAGCGCATTGGGAAATTCCAGCCCTGAGCGTCCTCACCTCGTCCCCGTCGCGCCGCTGGAGCGGGTCGTTCATATCCTCTTGGCTGCGCACGCTGAAGTTCTGGATGGCCTCGGTGACACCTTTCAGCGAGCTGTAGATGTCTTCGGAGTTCATGTTCTCCGTGTCGTAGTCGAATGCACTGCAGCAGAACACAGAGGGAGGACCAAACCACCATCTTGAAACTTTTGCCTTTGATATAGCACAGGGGTAGGGAACCTATGGCTCTCGAGCCAGATGTGGCTCCTTTGATGACTGCATCTGGCTCTCAGATAAATCTTAGCTGACATTGCTTAACACAATAAGTAGTGAATAATTCCGCTGGTAATCACAATGTTAAAAATAACGTTGAAATTATAAAACATTCTCATGCATTTTAATCCATCAATCCGTTTTCTATCGCACCTGTTCAAAAAGTCGAATTAATGGTAAGAAGTATTTTATTTATTATTAGTTAGCTTTAGAATAACAATGTTATTAAAAAGAATAAAAGACTTATTATACTCTAAAAATGTTGGTCTTACTTAAAAATGCACGCATTTAGTTGTATTTGGTGTTAAAAAATATTATATGGCTCTCATGGAAATACATTTTGAAATATTTGGCTTTTGTGGCTCTCTCAGCCAAAAAGGTTCCCGACCCCTGATATAGCAGATTTCCTAACTGTGCAGACGCTCTCGGACTCATTGCCATAACGGAAGCTGAGCATTGCTTGTACATTTACTTGTAAATTAAGAGGAAAGCCATATAAAGGATACGTTTTCTTTATTTCACCATTTGCAAACTTTTCTTTGTGTATGAACCTTCTATTCATTATGTGTGCCGCTGTAGGCATTAGGGCACAGCCATTGTGGAAAGGCAGCACCCCCCCCCCTTTACAGGACATTCTGTTTACGCAATCGATTACTTAGTCGATACTTCTTAGTGCTTCAGTGTGTTTCTTGTCTAGACATTCACCAAGTTTTGCCTATTTTGTTCTAAAAACCCCAACAAAACCACTCTGAAAAGAAAAAGGGATTTGCTGTGGACTTAGACACACTGCCACGTGTGACAGTTCCGCTTGCCGTTGCGTTTTGATTATGAAGACATTGTTGATCCATTCACTCCTTGTTATGTTTAATTATACACACACACATACAAACATATACATACATACATATATATATATATACATACATATACACACACATACACATACACAGATACATATATATACATATACATATATATATATATATATATATATATATATATATATATATATATATATATATATATATATATATATATATATATACACACACACACACACACACACACATATACATACACACATATATATATATATTAGGGCTGCAACAACTAATCGATTACATCGATTAAAATCGATTATTAAAAGAGTTGCCGATTAGTCATCGATTCGTTGGATCTATGCTATGCGCAGAGGTTGTTTTTTTTTTCAATAAAATTTTTATTTATTTATTTTTTTTACTAAACCTTTATTTATAAACTGCAACATTTACAAACAGCTGAGAAACAATCAAAATAAGTATGGTGCCAGTATGCTGTTTTTTCCCCCAATAAAATACTGGATAGGATAGAAATGTAGTTTGTCTCTTTTATCCGATTATTAATCGATTAATCGAAGTAATAATCGACAGATTAATCGATTATCAAATTAATCGTTAGTTGCAGCCCTAATATACATACATATATATACACACACACATACATATATGTGTACGTACAAACACACACACACACAGCATTGCAACGATGGGCACAGTGTTCTAATTAGATTACTCGTTACTGAATAAAAAATAACACCATTATAGCCAATAGCCAAAAAACGCTATTATTTACGCCAAACTCTGGAACAATCTCCCTCTCCATGTGAGACAGGCCCCTTCCTTGTCTACCTTTAAGACCCTTCTCAAAACCTACTGGCTTTAAACCCAGCATGAGACTTTGAACTGTTTTCAACTTTTTAACTGCCTTTTACCTAACAAATTCCGCGAAATAATTTTTATCGTTGGTAAAATATGGTATTGTATTACCAACATGGTAATACATGCACAATTTGCTAAATTGCAAGTACTTAACACTATCATTGTATCGTTGTCATGTTAATGTTAACAGCCAGCATACTTTGACGATGGCGATGAGTAATGA